>NW_024096460.1:1202500-1802500 GCF_016545835.1 Crotalus tigris | reverse complement strand
CTGAACATTTTTTTCTTGTCTAAATAAATTCTCATTCACCCTCCAGGATCTTCTCTCCTCTTTTTCTTGAGTCAACTCCATCCAAACTGGACTATGATCCGTCAAAGACCTAGGGAAAATCTTGACATTCTTTACTCTATTATATAAGTCCGTTGTAATCAAAAAGAAGTCAATTCTTGAGAAGGATTGGTGTCTATCTGAAAAGAAGGTAAAGTCTTTCTCCTCTTGATTACATTCCCGCCAATAGTCCCGTAATTCCCAGTCCTCTTTCATATCAAAAAAGGCTTTAGGTAATTTTGCCTGCTTAAAAAGAGGAGAAGAACCTTTTTTGTCCCTTTGTACGTCTAAAACACCATTCCAATCCCCCATTAATACCACGGATCTGTAGTCCAGCAGATTTATTTTTTCATGTAAGAGTCTATAAAATTGTTCCTGTTGCTGATTTGGTGCATATAGTCCCACTATAAGTACTTTCTTACCATATAAGCCCAATTCAACCATCACATATCTCCCTTGGGGGTCAGACTCCACCAGACAAACTGGTAGATTTTGCTTGACATAAATAACAACTCCCCCCTTCTTCCCGGGAGCAGAAGATACGAAGTGAGATCCCAGACGGGCATTAACTAAATATTTCTGATCCTTAAGTAAAATATGAGTTTCCTGTAAGCAAATAACATCATTATTACGTTGCTTCAAATAATAAAAGATTTTTTTCCTTTTCTGAGGAGAATTCAATCCATTAACATTCCAGGTCAAAAACTTTGCCATCTCCCTTGGCCCGCAGCCTGGAGAAGACACCTTGGAGATCTGAAATTGCAACATGTGTTGCATGACTCTTGGGTCTTGCTCCTCCCACCGGCGGTGATACATTTCCAGGAGAAATCTCTTTGGCCTCTTTCTTACGTTGCTCCTTCTCTTTACGTTTATAAGCTGCACGAGTCATTCTCTGCTCTTTAACCTCCGTCTGGCGTTGCCATTCAGCTTGCAGCATCCCAGCAGAAACCGAACTTAATGCCTCAGACTGCTGCTCCGCCTCTTTGCCACTCAGGGATTTCTGAACAGGTAAAATTGAGCCTGCACCTAGGACTGAAGTATAGAATTCTCTAGCTTTATCAACCGTATTCAATCTATAACGTGTCCCCGCATGGCTCAGAACAATACCCATCGGGATTTCCCATCTAAATGGTATCGATCTAGCTTTAAGCTCATTAGCTAAGAAAGCAAAATCTTTCCTGCTTCTTAAAATTTTTGATGGGATTTCCTTTAGTATAATGACATCTTGGGCAGCTATCTGAAATCTTTTATTATAAAAGGCTTGTATGATCTCATTACGCAGAGACTTCTTCGTAAAATAAATCACCACATCTCTAGGCAAATTCTTCTGCTTAGCAATCCAAGAGTTAAGCCTGTACACTTTTTCAACTTCTCTGCGTAATTCTTCTTTGTCCATGTCCAAAACCACAGCCAAATCAGTAAGAACCACCTCCATCAGATCTTGATTCATATCTTCCTTGAGGCCTCTAATCCTCAAAGCATATTCCATCTGCCTGTACTGAAACATCAAAATATCTTCTTGTGAAGTCTCCACCTTCCTTTCCACATCTTGAATTTTATCATCAAAGGAATCAACTTTATCTTCAACTTCCTCGAGTCTTGCATTCAGCTTAACCACCACTGTAGCCAAACCTGAGACTGCTGCAAGTATATCTTGTCGCAAAATATTATTGTTCTTTTCCAATTGATCCTTCATCCCACTTATCTCTTCTTTGAAGTCAGATTTAATTTCTGATTTAAGCTGTGTAGAAAGTTGCTTCATTTCCTCTCTCATTTGAGCTACAGCCTCTCCCATTATACCTCTAGCCTCTTGTGCTGAAAGTCCAGGCAAAGGAGGGGAGGGTGGTGGCTGTGCCGGTGGTGCATGTTTAAGTTGTTGTTGTGGTTGTGCAGTAGAAGCTATAGGAGAGGAAATCACCTTGGATATTGTAGAAGGCGGCTGTCTCTTTGAAGCCATTTTAAATAACACAGTTCTCACTTCCCTTTCCCCCCCCCAAAAAAAAATGAGGAGGAAAGAGAGAAAAATTTTACTTTTAAAAGAGGCAGCAAAAACACTATAATCCTTGAAAATCCAGAGAAGAAAAACCAAAAAGAAAAAGAAAATCAAAAAAGAGGATTCAATACCAAAAGCAAAAGTAAAGTCCAGTCCTTAACAGGAGAAAGTGAAACAGGAGAAAGTGAAACAAAAGACAAGGAAAAAAAACTCTGTCACTTTCAAAACGCCATCTTAATTCCTTCTCCACAATAATAAAAAAAAAAGGAGAAATAGTCAGAACTAAATAAAAAAAAATAAACACCTAAATTATATATAAAAAAATCCTTTAAACTGCTCTGTCCGTTTTTTAGGAATTACTCACCAACTCTCTATAAGCACGGAGATAGAAGCGGCAGTTTCTTTTGCTTCCTAGGAAGCAAAAACAGCTGGGAGGCGGAGACAGCAAAACCTCGATTCTTGATCACTATGGAAAATCAGAGACTTACAGAAAGAACTTATCAAGAAAAAATAAATACCTTTCAAGAGGAGACATATGAGATGCTGCAACTAATTCAAACAACAATGACTTCAAACCACAAAGAAATCCAAAATAACTTTGAAAACACAAACCAATTCATTTCCAATTTAACTTTACAACAAAAAAATAACAATAGGGAAGGAGCAGATAAAACAGATAACTGAACACAAATTCGAGGATGTCAAGCTCCGCAGGCTTGACATGAATGGGAGGGGGAGGGCTGGAAATGGCGTACGGGGCAGAGACTGGCACCAGCTACTCACAGGGATGTTGGCTTTGCAAGCTCCCCGCTGGATGGCTGGGCGGCTCGGTCCCAAGCTGCAAATCAGCTGTTTGGCGCAGCGAGGAGCTGAGAGCCGACGGCGCAGCCCAAAGACATTGGCTTTACAGGCTCCCCACCAGACACTGAGCAGCTCAACTCCATGCCGCTGAACAGCTATTTGGTGTGGCAGGGGCTGAACACTGGCGTCACGGCCCACCGGAGACCAAAAAGCAGCAAAGCGACATGTGGACACAGGGATTATGGCCGTGACGCGTCCTGCTTGGGTGCTTTATCACCATGCATACCATGCTGGCTAGTTGGGAGGGGGTGGGGCTGGTTGGGGATTTGTGGTTTAAGGCGCTGGGATGCGATTGCTCCCAGCGCTGACTTTGATAGCTGTTTACTTGCCTAAATGCATGCCAGAAGTTCCTGATTAAACCCAGGCACCTGTGAACTTGTCGACTTGTGTCTTCTTGCCCGAGGTGTGGTAAGGATTTCTGACAGGAAGTCAGCACTTGGCACCATTGTCGTGAAAAACCCTGCCACCAATCCAGTCAGGGCAGGCCCGGTTTCGGATGGCCAGCCCAAAGCTGAAGCTGGATGCCAGCCATGGATTTGACATGCCGCAGGTGAGGGGCCCCACCCAGAGAGCATCCTTGCCCATGCCACAGCCACAGGCTGCATGGGGAAGCAGACCGCTGTCAGACCCGACCAGGGATGCCACCAGGCGTCTGGTTCCAGGGACTGGAACATTGGGCCAGAGGGATATGGATGTTGGGGAGCCATGCCCTGTGCCTGTTGCGGATGCAATGCATGGCCCAGGATGGACCATGGGTCCTTGGCCACAGGGCATGGTCTGGGGTCCCTCCCCCTACAAGTGACATTTGACAGGAACCCAGACAGTTTGGCATTATTCATCAGCCAAATCATCAGCCACCTGGACCAATATGACCACCTTTACCCATCCCAGTGGGCTATGGTGGGTGCAGTTATAGCTGTGTTGCAGGGGGAGGCAGCGGAATGGGTGGTGGATCTCCATAGTGATCATGCTAGGGAGCTAGCAGATGTTGAGTTGTTGCTGGATGCTCTGCAGTCTCGCTTCAAGGACGTCTCTCAGGTTCAATGTGCAGAGGGGGAGCTGTTGGCACTCAGGCAGCGTGGCCGACCAGCAGCTGAGTATATGCGGGAGTTCTGGTGGGTGGCTGGCAGACTACGGGCCTGGCCAGAGTGCCTGCTGCTCCACCAATTTTGGACGGGGTTGGATTGTGACCTACGCCAGGCCTGCGTGTACCGTGGGATCCCGAGCAGGTTGCAGGACTGGTTCTGTGTGGTGGTGGACCTGGATGTGGGACTCTGGGAATTCTGGTCAAAAGGACCACGCAGGACCATGGAGAAACCAAAGACCCCAGGTCCCTCTACAGGTTCATCCCATCTGCCGCTCTGTTGCTTTTGCTGTAACCAGCTGGGACATCATGTTGCAGACTGTCCAGTTCCTGTTCCTCAAGGGCAGCAAGGAACTCCTGGAAGATTTACCCCCCAAAAGACCCTGGAGAAGTCAAGAGCTGCACACCAGGCAGAGGGTTCCTCGAGGAGGAGGTCCAAAGGAGGAGGATGCAACCACTGCAACAAGATACCAGCTGGTCTTCTATGACATCGAGGAGGAAGCAGCAGAAGACCCTATGGTAAGCGAGCCCATACGACCATTTGCCATTCCCATTGTGTTGACGGGCCTGCAGACAGGCCATCGAGGGAAGTATAGCATCTTGATAGATTCTGGCTGCATCCATTGGCTAATCAGTAGAGCAGTGGTAAAGCAGGTGGGGATCAGAGTGAGACAGTTGGCCAATCCAGTGCAGTTTGAGCAGGTGGATGGCTCCCTTTTGAGAGGGGCTTTGGCCACCCTTATAACAGAGCAGGTGTGGATGGAGATGGGGGGCCACTGGGAGGTCCTGTGCTTTATAGTTGTCCTTTCGATGACAGAGGCTGTCATATTAGGGCTCGCGTGGCTGGACAAGTGGGTCTCACAATTTGGTGGGAGGGGGGAATATCGGAAGATACATATAGGTGTTGGTCCCCAGCCGCCTCCTCATGAGCATGCACAGTTGGGTGTCGAGCTCAGTAAGGGAGATGTGGTGCTGGATCCTCCCTGCCCATTGGTGTACGCTGACCTTGCTGAGGTATTCAGTGAGTGGGAGAGCAACGTGTTACCTCACTGTCATCCAACTGATTGCGCCATTGACTTCTTACTGGGTGCCAAACATCCGAAGCCACTGATGTATGCCATGACACCCAAGGAGATGGTGGAACTTTGGGAGTATTGATAAGAACCTGGCACAGGGGTTCATCCAGCTTGCACGGTCCTGGGTCGTGGTCCCGGTGCTCTTCAAGGAGAAGAAGGACGGCATCCTGCACCTGTGCGTGGACTTTTGGGGCATCAATGGAGTGTGTGTTGAGAACCTGTACCCCCTGCTGCTTTTGAAGGATCTGTTGGCCCATTTAGCGAAGGGGAGGGTGTTCACAAAGCTTGACCTGTGTGAGGCATATTACAGGGTCAGGGTAAAACAAGGGGATGAATGGAAGACTGCATTTAATTGCCCGTTAGAAAGTTACCAATTCCAGGTGATGCCGTTCGGGTTGCAGGGGGCCCCGGCAGAGTTCATGCAACTGATCAACGAGGTGCTTCGTGAACATTTATATCGTGGGGTACTTGTATACCTGGACGACATCCTGATATACTCCACTGATATGACAGAACATGTCAGGTGTTGGAGAAACTACTGCAGGCGTACCAGTATGTGAAGTTGTCTAAGTGTGAGTTCCATCAGATCCGATTGGATTATCTCAGTTATTGGATCTCAGGGGAAGGAGTGGAGATAGATCCCACCAAGGTGAAAGCTGTGCTTGAATGGCAAGCACCACAGACTCGACGACAGCTGAAAAGCTTTTTGGGATTCGTGAACTTCTACCAGCAGTTTATCCCCTCATTTGCCAAGGTGGCCCTACCTTTAATGGATCTGCTCTGTACCAAACACTCAGTAGCGAAACCAGGCCCCGGTCAACCAGTGTCCTGGTCTCTCACCTGCCAGAGGGACTTTGAAAATCTTAAAGCCCTCTTTGCATGAGAGCCGATCCTACTACATCCCAACCCTGGCGAACAGTTCATAGTACAGGCAGACCCAAGCGATGTAGCTCTAAATGAATGGGCAAGGGATCCTGCAACCTTGTGCATATACCTCCTGAAAGCTTACCGAAACCGAGAGAGCATGGGCAATATGGGAGAAGGAGGCGTTCGCTGTAAAATGGGCATTGGCAATGTGGCAGCATTTTCTGGAGGGGGCCAAATAACCGTTCAAGGTTTGGATGGGCCACAAGAACCTTGAGGCCTTCCAGACACCCCAACACCTTTCTCCAAAACACGTATACTGGGCACAATATTTCCAGCGGTTTCAATTTCAACTCAAATATGTGCCTGGGGGAAAGAACTTCTTAGCAGACGCTTTATCACGAATGCCGCAATATAACAGCTGGAGGGAGGAGGTGGTGCAAGCCATCATGCCCCCTGTTCAGCACAAACCAGCAGAGGACCTGGTGCAGGAGTTACAGAGCGTGACCCAAGGTGACCCCTGGTTGTTGGGGCATCCGGCTTTATTGATTAAGAGGGAGGGTTTAGCATGGAAGGGGGATAAGATCTACATCCCACAGGCAACAAGGGCAAAGGTGTTCCAATAGTGTCATGACGTCAGACAGGCCGGCCACTTTGGATTCTTGAAAACCCTACATCTCGCAAGACACCAGTTTTGGTGGCCAGGAATGAAGGCGGATGTAGAGGCATATGTATGGAACTGTCCCGTTTGTTCCACCAGTAAACCCCATATGGGGAGGTCACCTGGGTTGTTGCAATGAGTAGCGGATCCTTCTCGGCCATGGGAGGATATAGCCATTGACTTTGTTGTGAAGTTGCCAGAAAGCCATGGTTGTACAGTTATATGGACAGTCATCAATCTCTTCTTAAAGCAGGCCCACTTCATCCTGTGCAAGGGATTGCCATCTGCACGAAAACTGGCCAACCTGTTCATAATGCAGGTGTATCGTCTGCACCGGGTGCCCTGACAGGTCATATCTGATCGGGGTGTGAAGTTCACTGCTTGCTTCTGGTGGGAGTTCATCCGCTCCATTGGTTCATCCCAGGGGCTCAGCTCAGCTTTCCATCCTAGTACAACGGGGTGGCCAAATGAGCTAATGCAATGATGGAGCAGTATCTGAGATGCTACATCTCCTACCAGAAGACAGATTGGACTGACTTATTACCATTTGCTGAGGTGGCATATAATAATGCAGTCCACAGCAGTACCAGTTTTACCCCTTTTTGGGTGGTACATGGGGTGGAATTTGTCCCGATCCCTGAATGCCCAAGGGGGACCTCCCCCCATCAACCCAAACCCCGCATCCAGGAGGTTTGGGATACCGTAAAGAGAGCTCTGTTAAAGGCAGAGGAGGTTTCCAAGGTGCAGGTCGATAAAAAACGGGCACCACAAAAGCCCCTTCAGGTGGGGGACACGGTGTACCTCTCAGCCAAGTACCTGCATCTCAACCAAGTACCTGCGTCTAAAAATACCATGTAAGAAGTTGGGCCCTAAGTTCATAGGACCGTTCTGGTCACAGGTCATTAACCCAGTTGCGGTACGCCTGCAACTTACCCCCCTCTTAGGGAAGGTGCACCTGGTATTCCATAGCAGTTTGTTGAAACCGGTGATGGGGTCCTCCTTGAGACAGCTAGAATGGCCACCAGGTCCTGTTATGGGATAAGAATTGTCTTGAACATTGTGGGAAAAACAAATGTAGACAAGAACCGTAAATGGGATCTATGATGAGGCAACCAGAATGACTAGATAGAAAAGAAATATTATATTGATGTGGTTATTATTTGTGTAAATATTAGAAAAAAATTATGCTCAATTGTTATCTATCAAAACAGTAAGAATTGTATTAACTTAAGGTTGGTAAAAGAGAACATTATGAGAAGAAGAGGAAATCAAGTAAAGCTATTATGTGGATTATAGATCATAGAAACCAATTGTTAGCGAATGTTTTTTAAATGTAAACCCAGACAACACACTGTTTACCGAATATAAATAATAAAATTTATTATTTTTTAAAAAAGAATTCTGATTGGCAGGATATAGAAAGAGAGCCTGGTCAGCTGTTGCCCCCACCCTGGAATATTTTTCTCCCAGAGGTGAAGCAGGCCCCCCGCTCTCCTGGCCTTCTAAAAAAGGGGTTAAAACATGGCTTTGTAGCCTTGCATGGGGAGCGCAAAGGAGCATGCAGTCATGGGAATGGTTGATGCTACAAGAGCCTCCCCTTTGTCTTTGTCAACTAATTTTTTAAATAAGGTTTAAGTATTCTTGCCTTCTTAAAGAAATTTTTAAACTTCTTTAAATTTTTTAATTCTAAAATTTTAACTCTAACATTTTCATTTTGATATATCGGGCAATTCAGAAATATGAAATGTAAACAAACAAACAAGATGGTGTTGTTTAACGGCAGGCACTCAGAGTGTGCCCTCACTGATTCATCTTGGTGGATTGGGCAGAAACAATGGAGGACAGACAGTCCTGCAAATGGCCTGATCCTCTGCCTTGAAGGGCTTTATACATGCGAACCAGCAGTTTGAACTGGACTTAGAAGCCTACTGTATGCAAATGCTTCCATTAGAACAGCGATGTTATATGAGTGTATCAAGAGATGCCACAAACTGCCCATGCCACTGCTTTCTGGATCAATAACCTTCTTAAAGATCATTTTTCTTAATATCAATAACCTAATTTTTTGAATTATTGATTGGTGCTTTGTGGGCACCAAAGAAGACAGGTCTATTATTCTCTGACCACATAATTTTAAACTACTATTGCCAGGAAGGGATGCTACAAAGTGTTACTGTTATTATTATTTATTATGGCTATATCTAATTTATGGATAAGACCCTCTCCCAAGCTGATGCTAAGGGGTGGAGAGTCAGCAAGACATTTTTTTTCCTCCTGGCAGTGACAGTGGGAAAGGACTATGTTATTCTTACTTGCAAGCCAGGTAGAGGCCAAAGGATGTGATCCAGAGACTGAGACTTCTTCCCCACCTAGCATAGCTCCCCTCCAGTCAAGCATGACAATCACTCAGAATCCCAATTCTATAGGACAATAAATGATAGTTTCTATTGCTCTAATAGTCCATACTCTTTTTATATTTGACTTAAAATGGGAAGGAAAGTAAACAAGTTAGAAATTATAGCCTCTGTATAAGATCATGTTTTTCTGGAGGCACTTGTTAATTATTGTACTATTTTATTATTGTACAATTTATCACTTTGATTAAAACCTAGTTTGCCTTCTTTTGCCTCTGTTACCATGTATGTTCTTATGCTGAATCCCTTAGCTCATAAAATAAAGATAAATTGAATGGTACCCAGTTGAAAATTTAATTTGGGTTTGCATAATTTGGTTCTACATTCATGTTGTTTATATTACACATGTAATCTGGGGCCTGCTGCTACAAAAAAAAAAGCTTGATATAAACCAATTTCTTAAAAAAAGAAGAAAATAAAGAAGTATTTTTTTTTATCAGCCACTTATATTATAGAATTTTAATTTGCCAAAATTAGATAGCAATGAGGTACTTCCAGAACATAGCTGAAGCAGCCAAATCACACCAAGACATAAGAGCTCAGCTATATAGCCCCAAGAGGATTCTGGGTGATGGGCTGCCAATATAGTGCTTTTCTACAATTAGAATTACTAATTGCTAACTGTCCCCTGTTAGCGGATGGGCAGCTGCCTTTTGCACCAGTTTCTTTTTTAATGATCAAGGCATAAGTTACTTTTGGCCACAAACCCTCCTAGCTACATTCTTCCCCAGCTTATATAGCAGGAAATACAAGCCAAATAGAATTTGCAGATTGAAACCTGACTCTGCAGAATAGTGCAACCTTTTCTAGAGTAATAGATAGAACTAATCTGGAGCCAGCTTCTGTACTAATAGAAACTCTGTCTTGCTGAGATTCAACTGTAATCTGTCCCATTCAGTATCCCACAGGAACTGGGTTTGCACTGCTGCATTTCCTACTTAGCCTGGGTAGAGATTTCTAACTCCAATCCAGAGGATGATCTCCCCAGCAGTTTTATGGATATGTTTTAAAAAATGGAGCACCCCATGATGGAATGGCCATGGGCTTGATGTCTCCTTCCCTATGACTCCCATTACATTTTCAGAAAGTGGAACAATTAATTAATTCAATTTGTGGTGCCACCCATCTGTAATTCATGACTCTGGAACAACTGCAAAACACTCTTCCTGACCTCAAACCCTATAAGGTGGTTCATAAGGATGTCATTATTCATGATACTGTATGTGTCAGAGAAATTCATCCAGACCAGATGGATCATTTGTGCCATCCAGATTGCACTGCATATTCTCCTGAAGAGCACCCAATGTCAGCCTGAAAGTCATTTACAACATTTGCTTCATCAAAGATTCTCTGTAGCTGCCTGCCCACCAACTTCTCCTCAAAGGGAAAGTTAGAGACAGGATAGAAATAATCCAAATGGACCAGAATGAAAAAAAAAAATAGCCTTCTGAGTAAGGGGACACACCATTCTCCCTTTCATGCCTGAAATCTATGCAAAATCATATAGAAGATCAATTTCAAGGAACAAATCTATGCATGCTAGAAAGCAGGGGGCATATGTTGAATGGGCAAGAAAGTAATAAAGGTTTTGTTTTACTGTATTGTGTGAATCCAGCCATTGCAGTTTGTTAGTCATTATTTATCCAGCATGCTATGCAAATTCAGCTCCCAAGGCTTTAGTGCAGTGTCTGAACCTAGCCATGCTCTTGCTTCCAAATATACCTGCACTGAGCAATAAATAAAATACCATCCACTAGCTGATTCTGCCCAAGTGAGTAAATATTTATAAGTGTTGAATGGCCACATAAACCACTTTTACTTGCCATGAATTATAGAGCAGCTGCCATTCAGCAAGTTACTGTATATTCACTGTACATCATCACACTCTCCATTGCTTGTCATATGCTGTCTTATAGGAAGTGGGTGAGAATTATAGATCTTCTATAGGCCATTTAGGCCTTTGAATTTTTGAATTCAAATTAAAGCATTCCCAGGAAATGACTATCCAGCCTCAGTTGAACACATCCAATGAAGAGAGGCACATTTCCTTCCTCAATAATTGTTTCTTTTTTTCAAATTGCTGTTAAAAAGTTTTTGATAATGATCCACCAGAATCTGGTTTCCAATAATTTGACAGTGTATTCTGCCCTCTAGAAGGATACAGAGCAGAGTTTGGCTTTCTAACTCTTCAAGGTTTGAAAAGTGTAATCATATTCCCTCTACTTATCTTTTTTCAAGGCTAAAGGCACTTAATTCTCTCTGTACCAAAGTAATAGAAATAAATCTGGAACTGTTTGTATCTAGGCTGAATTCAAATGGGTTTTACTTTTACCTAAAACCTGATCCACTAAGCCTTTTGCTTATTAAAGATTTGATATCTCACAGCTAAACGTGCTAACTGACTCCATTCTATAAAATTCATGGTTTTCATAACTATTATATCAAGAATAGAATAAGATAATTAATCAAGGAACATTTATCTCTCATTTGTTGCCAATGAATGCTTGTATTTGGAAAACAACCGTTTTTTTTCTTTTTTACAATTTTCTTGTTATATAATTATTTATTTCCCTTACAATAATTGATATGAATTAGTTCTGCAATAATCATACAATGTGCTCATGGCAGTCAGGGATACAGAAAGAATATAGTTACCAGGAAATTGGTCTATTTTTTCCTCCATGTTTTTCTGTAGCAGCTTTTCACATCTCTTTTTTAATCTTATTTTTCTCCTGTAGTTTGTAAAACAACCACTTAAGAATAAGAACTGGACTATCTTCTGAATCATAGCGACAAAACATAATCCAACATTAACAAATATTTTTTCACAGAGCTTTCCTTTATACACAGGAAAGTGCCTTAGAGAATATTGTTTGGATATGGAAATGCTTTTAAAGGTGACTAAAGCATAAACGATTGAAAGAATTTCCACAATATTAAAAAGAGGAATCAATTAAGCCTAGCTTCCTTATTAAACTGTCTAGCTTTTTACTAATGGTTTTATAGTAAATACTAGTCTTATTTAAATTCAGCTTCAAATTAAACAATAAATCTAGCCATGAGATTAATCCGGCAATGGGAAGCTGCTTATGAGGCAGATGATCAACCTCTCTAGTTCAGTGCTGTCTACCCTGATCAGTGGATCCCAAGATTTCCAGCAAAAAAATGTTCCCAGGTCTATGAGAAGATATTAGTCACTGAACCTAATAAATGAATGTAACTTACAAGTGAATTACAGTTCCCACCAATACTTTATGTGATTTGAAATACTTCTAATTTTCAATTAATCACAGAAATGATTGTATTGTTAAATGACTAGACTAGACTAGACTAGACGAGACGAGACGAGAAGAGAAGAGAAGAGTTGGAAGGGATTTTGGAGGTTTTCTAGTCGAACCTCCTGCTTAGGCAGGAAACCCCTAAACCATTTCAGACAAATACTGTTTATTGCCTTGTTCTTGTCAGTAGATAACTGTTGGCTTACACTGTGATATTAAAGACAGCAAAGCCTTGATATTTCTTTCTCCTTATCACATTTGCTGTCTTGTCAATAGCACTTTTTAAGATTTGCTGGATACTGTTGAAGAATGAGTGATGTGAAAAACTATACTCAGACTGCTTTGACCTTTCTACTGTGCTCTTAATGGATAAAAGAACTCATATATACTCAAATCCCTCTGTGAATAAGCCCTGGAATTGATGGCACATCACTCTCCTGCTCTTGAGTACAATAAACAGGAAAAACATTAGGAATCATATTATCTCAGCCTATTGGTAATCAATGAGGATTGCAAGGCCTCATTACAATAGAAAATAAAATGATTGTATAAAAGCTTTTAGATGTTCTTTCTCAGCCTGATGTGTGGGTATTAAAGATATCCAAATCAAATCAAGTCTTGGTAATGTGATTACCGAACGAGTTTTGCATCTAGCAAGATAATTTCAGTCTTCTGGGACAGTATTTCCTCTAACAGATATAAAATGTCAAACTTAATTTTATGATGTGGTTTCATCAACATTATTCACAGATCCACAATCAATATGAATACCTTAATGAATTCTGATTATTCTGTGCAAAATCCCTCCCTTTTTCTCATAAGGACCTGGTATTTATTAGTTATTTATGCTTTATCTGAGTGTAAAACTATTTTATTGAGTGATATGATTTTAACCATTGTTTGTTTATTTACATTTAATAACCTAAAACAATGGAAGACTTACCCCAGAAGTAGAGATAAGTTACAGCTTTTTTCTACATATTCTTTCTTCCTTTCCCCTATATTATTGCTAATGCATTTTTGAACAGAGATTTCTAAACAGGAAAATCACAAGAATTCCTTTGTGGGTCAAAAGTCTTACACGCATTCTGTAACCAAATATTTTCTCCCTCTAGTAAGAAAACCTGAGCGGGGCACTTGGCTATATTCCTGTCTTTTGTGTTTCGGGATTCGAGGCACAGAAATGATTGTATTGTTAAATGACTAGACTAGACTAGACTAGAATAGAATAGAATAAACTATTCTAGTTTATCGTAAACCAAACTCCATTATTTCTCCTTACTCCACTCCAAGCAACTGCAACACAGGCACGCAGGCCTTTTATAGATTTCCAACCCCCAGGCAGTCCAGCCAATAGGAATCCCTCTTTCTTTGCGCCTTGCGCATGAGCAGTAGTCCGGCTCCAGCCAGTCTGGTCCCGGGCAGCTTTTAGGTTGCCCGGGGCCATTTGCAACATTTCTGGGCCTGCTGAGTTCCCTCATCAGGTCCAGGACACAACACCCCTCCCCCCTAGATAGCACACACACACCTTCCAATTTTTCACAATCATAATAATAAAAATAAAAAATAAGATAATATTCCTGCTCACACGCAGGCAACATTCTTATAAAATAATAGGGTTCTCTAACAACCCACCCTTTAATGTGGACTTCCTGTGTCTATCTTCTACCCCACATAGGTCCAACTCCTATCCTAGTAAGGTTTCCTTGTGCTGACAGGAACCTCATATATTCACCTAGGTGCTTAGGAGCGGCCTTAGTCCTTTGTGACCTACGCAAAGTCAGGGATGGTGCTTGGCCTGTCAGCTCACATGCCCAGCTAGGCAGACCAGGACTTGCACTTAAGGGTGCCTGGCCTACCGGCCCGTCTCGTAGGCTCACTAGACCAAGACCTTTATGCACAAATTTTGCAGGTGACCCCTGGTGAGGCATGCTGGCAGAGTTCCCAGGGCTCTCTCCAGGCTCCATGAGAGCGGAGGAAATTCCCCAACCCTCTGAAGTGGTTGAGGACTCCCCAACTTCCCTGGATGGCTCCAGGGAACTTAGTCCCTTGAGCCCGCGACCAGTCTCGGATGTGACCTGCATTGCAGGTGTGCCCCAATACTCCCAATCCCCTGTGGCCGAGGTGCCAGAGTCAGAAGCCGCCTCTATGGCAAACCCCTCCTCAGGAGAATTCCTGTTTGGTGCTCTTGCAGCTACGCCGGCCATCCCTTGGCATGACTTCCTCTTGGGAGCAATTGCTGATGCGCCGGACTCTCTGTTTGGCATAATGACTGAATCATGAGGATGTCATTGCTCCTCCCCTGGGAAATCCCTAGCGACCTGTGGCAATTCCCAGGACCAGTGGGATTGTGTCTCAGAAGGTTGAACTGAAGTGTGACATAGTTCCTGGGCCCCCTTCCCCCTGAAAGCGGAGGCAGGGGCAGAATCAACAGGGGACAACCGCTAGTGCAGTTGATCAATGTGGCGCCGCAGGACGCGGCCATCTCCCAAGGTCACTTCATATGATAGAGGTCCAGAGATCTTACAGATGACAGCAGGAACCCAGAGATGTTCAGGACCATAGTTCCTAGCCCAGACCAGATTGCCCACCTGAAGTCTCCGAGGAGCCCATGGCTGTGACACCTGGGACAACATCCGGTCGGGGTGCAATCTGTCTAACTTTGTGATGAGGCGGCTGCCCCAACGGAGTTCAGCTGGACTCTTCCCCATGGCAGTGCAAGGTGTGGTGCGGTGTGCAAGAAGAAAGTCTGCTAACCTGTGATGCCAGTTGCCGTACATTAGTCTTTTGAGCGCGTCTTTGGTGGTGCACACCATTCTTTCCGCTTGCCCGTTGGTGGAAGGGTGGAAGGGAGCTGATGTTGCATGTCATATCAAGTTGGCCTGAAGGAAAGCCTGGAACTCACAAGATGTAAATTGAGGACCATTGTCAGAAACGAAAACATCAGGAAGGCCATGGGAAGCAAAGATTCCTCTAAGCACCTGGATGGTCCTAGCAGTAGTAGTGGAGGAGACAGGTACAACCTCTAGCCACTTGGAATGGCTATCCACAAGGATAAGGAAGAATTGCCCCTGGAAGGGCCCAGTATAATCTAAATGTACCCTTGACCAAGGGGTTTGTGTCTCCTCCCACCTGTGTACAGGGGCCTGAGGCATTTCAGGCTGGGATTGTTGGCACACTTGGCATCCGTGCACCTGGGCTTCGATAGCTTTATCAAGCCCAGCCACCAGAGATGGCTGCGCACAAGTACTTTCATGCGCACTATGACCGGATGTCCCTCATGCAGAGAGGACAAGACCCTAGACCTCAGTAAAGCAGGGATAACTACTCTACTCCCCCATAAAAGGCACCCATTAAAGGTAGATAGTGTGTGTCTCCTTTGCCAGAAACTTTGAAATGCAGCATCTGGACACGTGTCAGGCCATCCTGACAACACCCATGTCAGCACGCGTGCAAGCGTGTGATCAGTGGTGGCAGTTTCTGCAGCCACATCCCTAGCATTTAGGTGAGATTCAGGCAACTCCTGAATGGAGAGAATATTAATAGCAGGAGCAGGATCTGCCTCTATCTGTTTTAGAGGTAATCTGCTGAGGCCATCTGCATGGCCCATTTCCTTTCCAGGTTTGTGAATTAAAGTGTAGTCATATGCTGACAGGAAAATAGACCATCTCAGCATATGTGGGGAAATAATGTGTGGTGTTTGTTTGTTTGTGGTAAACAAACCCAGCAAAGGCTTATGGTCTGTGTAGACCATGAAGTGGCAGCCATATAAGAAATCATGAAATTTCATTATGCCAGCCACTATGGCCAAGGCTTCTCTGTCAATCTGAGCATAATTACGCTCTGCAGATGACAGAGTCCTTGAATAGTAGGCCACAGGGACTTGGGTTCCATCAGCCTTCAGGTGACTGAGTACAGCACCCACTCCATAAGGGGATGCATCACAAGCGATGCATGCAGGCAGTTGCTCATTAAAATGGGCTAATACCGCATTTGATGAGAACAAGGCCTTGACCTCCTTAAAACTCCTGTCATGGACTTTAGTCCACTGCCATGGAGCTTGCTTGTCCAAGAGCCGGTGTAACGACTCAGCCACAGCAGACTTATGGGGAAGGAAAGCATGATAAAAGTTAAGAAGTCCCAAGAACTTGGACTTGGGACTTGGGGCCTCCTGAATGGCCTTCAATTTAGACTCTGCAGGGTGGATGCCTTGAGCATCTATTTTAAAGCCTAAAAATTCTGTAGAAGTAACACCAATTTTACATTTGTCCTTTTTTAATTTGAGGCCCACTTGACGGAACCTCATCAATACAGCCCTTAATCTTTCAGCCAAATTCTGCGATGACTCCCCTGCAATGAGGATGTCATCAAAGTAAGGGTAGACCCCCAGGATACCCCTGAGCGTGCACTCCATGACGCTCTGGAATATGCCTGAGCAACATTCATCCCAAATTGTAAACTTTTTACTTTAAAAGCGCCCCTATGGGTCACTATTATTTGGGCTTCAGCAGTTGCCTCATCAACAGATAGCTGTTGATAGGCCTATGCTAAATCAAGCTTTGCAAACAGTGTTCCCCCTTTAAGGGAGGCCAGAATATGACTCACTACTGGTACAGGATATGCATGCTGTTGCAAAGCTGTGTTCAGAGTACACTTATAGTCCGCACAAATTTGGACTTCCCCATTAGCCTTTAAAGACATCACGATTGGGGTTTCCCATGGACTTGAGTCCACAGGTTCCAAGATGCCCTGCTGGAGCAGCTTATCCAGTTCAGCATCAATCTTGCCTTTGAGGGCGATGGCATCCTCCTAGGCTTAATCCTAAGTGGTGCGATGTTTGGGTTTAATCGCAGTGCAATGGGAGGCCCTTTGTATGAACCAAGCTCTGAACTAAACACATCTGCAAACTCTTTGCAGACTTCCACAAGTCCTGGAGTTTGCAGACTATTCAGACCAGTCACCTGAATTCCCAGGGCCTCAAACCAGTCGAGTCCAATTAGACTCGTACAATCACCCCCAACAACCACCACATCTAAGAGGCCTTGGAAAGCCTTACGCTGCACCTTGAGTGTGCTTCTCCTAATACATTAACCTTTGAATTTTGAAAGTCAGTAAGAATTAGGTTCGATGGCCTGAGTTTGACTTAACGGCCACTACTGCAGCAAATCCTTGTAAACGTATTGTGTGAAATGATCGATAGAGCGGACCCAGTGTCCAGCTCCATCGATAAGGGAACTCCTTGTAACTGTACATCTATGCAAAGCTTCTTTTTAAGGGGCTTGTATGTCCCCGTTTGCAAGATGCTTCTATGCGACGCACAGAAACCCACCCTGTGTTGGCTGGGGACCCTGGTACCTTTCCGAAGGGATTCTTCCTGAGGTTGCACCTGCTGGTGACCCAAACAAATGGTGGCAATGTGGCCTTGCTTACCACATGCCCAGCAAATGGCAGAGCAGAACCGGCAGTCTGTGCGCTTGTGGCGTCCTCCGCAACTGAGACACTGAAGGACTGCTGGGGCCCTGTCTGGTTTCTCTCACTGCCGGCTGGTGAAGTCTGTCCACCTCCTCTTCAGGATCCGAGTCTTGGACTTCCTGAGCGACCTCTTGATGGATGGTCGTGACAGCTGGAGCATTTCTGGCAAGCCGCAGAGCCTTCACAGCGCAGCCTGCTGCTTCTTCAGCTGCAACTTCACATAAGACATCTTGGAAGGTGACTTCGGCTTTAGCAAAGATTTTTTGTTGCAGCTTCCTGCTTCTCAGACCGCAGATGAAATGGTCTCGTAAGCTTTCTTCCAGGTCCTTGAATTCACAAGGCCTGGCAGCTTGTCTCAACGCAGTAATGAACTCAGCAGTGGATTCACCTGGCTTCTGATCCCTCTGCTCAAAAGCATGCCTCCACGCGATCACAGAAAGCTTGGGGTGGAAGTGATCCTTCAGCATATTTTTTAGGTCTGTATAGGTGACAGACTCCAGCGGTGCTGGGGCTACCAGGTTCTTGGCTACATCAAAAGTGTCCTGACCACAGACGCACAGCAAGGTTGCTGCTTTCAAGCCGTCTTCCTGAACCTGGTTAACCCTTACGTAATTTTCCACCTGGACCACGTAGGAGTTCCAGCGTTCTGGGTGAGAGACATTGAACCCGGACAGATGTCCAATCTTTGACACCTTCCGCTTCGAATGCCTCGCTGCAAGCCTTTGTTGAGGGGAAGGGCCCATTTGCCAAGCTCAGCTCCAGCAATGCTATACTGGCAGGTGAGTGCAGAGCTGGACGCCGATTCCCAGGCTTCAGGCTTTTCAGATGAGGCTTATCCTCTTCTTACTGCCTTTTTCCTTGCAGCAATCCCATCCTTGTCACCACTTTTGTGTTTCAGGATTCGAGGCATTGAAGCACGACACATCGTAAACCAAACTCCTTTATTTCTCCTTACTCCACTCCAAGCAACTGCAACACAGGCACGCAGGCCTTTTATAGATTTTCAACCCCCAGTCAGTCCAGGCAATAGGAATCCCTCTTTCTTTGCGCCTTGCACATGCGCAGTAGTCCGGCGCCAGCCAGTCTGGTCCCGGGCAGTTTTTAGGTTGCCCGGGGCCATTTGCAACATTTCTGGGCCTGCTGAGTTCCCTCATCAGGCCCAGGACACAACACTGTCGAAATGCTATTCCTTTCTCTTCCTGAGGTTAAAGAGTCAGAAGAAGTATGGGTCTTGCCAGGAAAAAGGAAGCTGAAAAGAGATCATACTCCAGAATATTGTGGCCAGAGAATTTTCCAGGATTCAGGAAGGAATAAGTCACATGCAGAATTTTGGAGCAAATACTCAATACGTATTTGAAATTTTATTTTGGACAAAGTCAATGTCTTCCAAGATTTCTTTCACAGCAAGTTTCTCCAAGTCTCTGTTTGTAGTATTGTTCCTTTCTTTACATTTACTTTTGAAATATATTTTTTTTGTCTTTAATCCCAATACCAGTGGTGGGATTCAAATATGTGAACAACCGGTTCTCTGTGTGGATGCCACTTCCAGAAGTCCATTCTGGACCTGGACAACAAAAAATTAGCTACCGGTTTGACCGAAGTGGTGTGAACTGGCTGAATCCCACCACTGCCCAATACCCATCTGTATTCTCTTTTGTTTACTATATGTTTTCCAGTAAACAATGACATCAGCTTTTGTCCTGGTGACTGTGTAACACACTTCAGATGCCCCCGGGGTTTCACAGATCAAGCCCAGAAAGAAATATTAACTTTTCCTCTTGATTATGGTTATTGGAGAAAGCAATAATTGTTGCATTCACCTGGGTTGGGATGTTCTGGTTAATTTGAGCAGGCCCACAAAGTGAATGAGACCTTTACAATTTTACTTTTTAAAATCAAGTGGATTATAAAATATACATGCATAGCTGTAACTTGAACCAAAGGATCAGATGAATGTTCTATCACTGTGCATCTACCTTGCATGATAATTCAAAGTTTTTATGAATAAAATAAAGGCTACGGAAAATCATAAAAGGCAAAAAGAGAAGTAATGAATTAACCATCTTGTCAGTTTGTATAGAATATGTATTTTGATTAGATATCATCAGCGCTCATTTTTATCTTATTTCTTTTAATAGTTAATTGCAATTCATTTCAATTATTTTATTTGTTACATTATACATTATAATATTTATGCACATTGGTTATGAAATATTGATATGAAATGTTTTCCCATTTATTAAATGTTACCTCCACCAAGTGCCACACTCAGAGAAAACCTGTGTTTGTGGAGTGCCAGAAATAGAAGATATTGTGCTTGGTTTTCCATTGCCATCTCTATGCCCAGCAAGGGCTTAGTATTTACAGACTCTATTTGACATAGCTACACATTGGGGTCATAATAAAAGGTTATCTCATTTCCTTTAGGGCACAAAAACATATATAACCATTAAAACTGCTAAGTTTATACTCAAGGTTATTAAATTGAGATGATGAATTCATCTAAACATACAGTATATACTTTTGTATTTTAGTATTCATCTTATGTTTCTACATTCTTTTATCTTACACTATTTTGCTGTACTCTGTTATCTTTTATTTCAACTGAACTTACTCTATTTTGTATCACTTTATTTCATTTTAGCTTATTTTATTCTTTTTGAATGTTCGGTAAATTGATTAATCAATAAAGTTATATCTGATTTGATTTTGATTTAATTAATATGCAATTATAGTTAAAATAGGACATTCCCACCATTAATTTAGATAAATTAATAAATAATCTTGATAGCTAAGTACCACTTCAAGATTTAGATGAAATATGCCTCTAAAATACTAATTACTAGGGAAACATAGAAAACAAGACTCCAGGTCTTACTTCTCAGCATCCCAGTCAGATCCATTGTAACATAAAATGTTCAGCTTTGAGATGAAACCAGCAGCGACTTTGTGATGTTCTTAACCATACATGGATCACAGACACAGTGAATTGTCCATGTCCGGTGAATTACAGCTTTGTACAGAGTAATGTTCATTGCTATACATGATTCCGTGTATAGCATTATGACTCTTTATGACTCGAGATATCGTATTACACTTTAATGTAATAGAAAATGGTGATATTAGAACAGCTAGAGCTATTGAATAAGCAAAGGAAAACTTGACTAAGTAAAACCAATTTTGTTGGAAGGTTTGAATCTTTGAATCTTATGCATTTAAATTAATGCTTTATTTAAGTATATGTTTGTACAGTCCCCAACAATTGTTCCATTTGTGAAAACAGTTATTACTTATATTGAGATGCAGTATTTTCAAATGGTCAGATTCTTCTGAGATTTATCCCTATCATATGGGAGTTGACATTTGGAAAAAGGAGGTAGATTTTCTGTACCTCAGCTAGAAGACTTGTTCTTCAGTGTTGGAAAAATAAATATTTTGGTTCAGTGGTCTGCCGAACTGATGCTACCAAGAATTCATGAATCAATAACCTATCAACATAGATGACCTATGGATAATTGTAAGGAATTATGGCTTCCGCGCATTGAAATATTTAAAATTTATATACCTATATATGTATGTGAATATATACTTTGTATGTCTTTGTTTCTTTTTTAAGTTTTCTATCCACCCTTCTTGTTTTATAATTTTGTGTATTGTTTTTTATATTTAGCTAATAAAAGAATAGAAAAAGAGAAAAAATATGAAGTTTACAATAATTCAAAAATGCAGTTTAACATTCACAAGCTTCACAAAAAGGATTTCCATTTTTTTAATTAAATGAATCTGAAAAGTATTGGATTGTACTTTTTGGAAACAAGAAGCTCTGATACGGAATTTGGAAACATAGAAATGGATACTATTGGATTACTTTTTGCATTGGAACTTTTCCCCTAACCAATTTCATTTATTTTGGCTTCTCAACAACTTGTGGGTCCAGGATGCTGTCAAAGACAGTTTTTAGCCAGCAAGACTGTCACATTCTTATTTATGTTGTATTTACAATATCAAATCCATAAGACACAATTTGACTATGCAGCTCAATTTTCAGCTAAAACTGCTGATTATCCTCTGAACTTGAAGTGTTTATATACAAATGGCTGATTAAAAACATTTTGAGACTCAGATTTTGTAAAGTAAACCATAATATATAGCCTACACATCTCATTATTTCCTCCCGCAAATATATTGTTAAAAGGACACAGTTTAATCAATCTACAAAAGAAACACTGATGATGTTTAAGAAAGAGGGAGTAGTGTGGAAAATCACCCCTCTGCAGCCACAAGGCTGGAACATTAGAGAAAAGAAATAAATACTTAATATTTGTTCATAAACTGTTCAGTTATTCCGTTCAACAGCATTGTGTTTAGTGACAGATTTTTGGGATGTCTTTTTTATTAATAGCAATAGGCCCCAGAGAACATGTTTAAGTTTCTATATGAGACTGGTGATAAAATAGCATGCTCAATACATTTTATGCTACAGTTGCAACATTAATTATTCTTTAAGAAAAACCAAAGTAATAGCAACTCTTCATTGATAGTCAAATATAAATATCCTCCAAAGCCTCAGCTGTTGACCAATTTGGGAACAGCATTAATGAAATGGAAATCATTATGTTTCCTCCTATTGTCAGGGTTCAATGGGGGTGAAGCAGGTCCCCAGCTGTTTCTGTATGCATAGTTTCTATCAGGCAATGTAACAGTTCATTAAGCATGTTGGTGCCAGATACGAGAAGACACTTTTTACAACAGCTCTGAGGATATTTTCAGTACCATGGAGAACACCCATAGCTTCATCTAATGGAATTACTAAAAACCGGGCAAACCCTTCTTTACAATCCTCCCAATACAGTATGATCATTACTTATGCTTCAATTATTTTTATATATTTTGCTAGGGGTTTAAAAAAAATAAAATTATTTAACCAGGCTTATTACCTTTTTAGTGTGCTAAATATTTTAAGGATGCTAAGTAAATATTTCTGAATATTTGCAGGTTTCTCAATAGACCTATTCAAGAATTTTGAGGAAAAGAACAAGGGGAAGAAAGTCTCTTGAGCATCAGTTAATTTGTGGTGGTGGTGATATTTGCCTTTACTTTCTCTTTTCCTTTTTAAAGCAAACATTAAACTCAAATGGATAAAGTGGGCATCAGTAAGTCTTGCATTTGGGGAAGGGACATAGCAATCCGTTCAGTCTAGTCTTAATATGATAATTAAAAGAGGAAAAAAAGGGAGGGGAGTCATTGCTGGCCATGCCACACTAGCAAAATTGATCTCTGTCGCTTTAAACTCTTATTCAATCAGTTTGGTTGGTTTTGCAAGCCAGGCACAGCATATTGATTCAAGAAGACAATGATTCCAGCTCCAGGACTCTCTCCCCTTCGCTACGAATAGGACAGCTTACCCTAGTAACAGTAGGTGAGAAATGAGATGTTTTGAATCCTATTTCTGATGCTCAGTAAGGTTTTTGTTGTTATATATTTCTCTGTCAGCTGCATGCTTATTATGACTAAGTATTATTGCAGTTCATTATGACCTCTGGAGTGCCCATAAGCATTTCCTTGAGAATATTTGATTGATAAATTATATATTGCTTTGGTCCATGTGACTCTCTAAACACACATTCATTTGGTCTGTTGTAACCTGCATTTTTCTA
This sequence comes from Crotalus tigris, assembly GCF_016545835.1. Classification (NCBI taxonomy): domain Eukaryota; kingdom Metazoa; phylum Chordata; class Lepidosauria; order Squamata; family Viperidae; genus Crotalus; species Crotalus tigris. The sequence goes on along the minus strand of NW_024096460.1, from coordinate 1,779,083 downwards.
AGGATATTGTTGCTTGTGGTGACTTAAAAAACAAAAACTTATCTGAAAGCATTAATTATAAATTTGACTCCAACCTCTAGCAGGTATAAATGGATTTTCAAAAATAATTTCATACCTCTGATTTTATTGTGCAATTTTATTTTAAATGAGTTGTTCCCAGAAGTGCAGTTTGCACGTCTATTCATAAAAGTTCCACAAATAGAAATAGATCTATGGGCTAACTATTTACATATTTATTTAATTATTCGACTCTGTAGGATGTGGGAACATGGATATGATAACCTGAAATGGATACCAGTATATAGGTTGTGAAAAGATCATCTTAAAAAAGAAAATCATGGGTGAAGAGAATCAATAAGTATTAATTAACAGATATTTTTTTGAATATATATGACATTGATGATTTTTAACTTGATCCTCCAGCAAGTAGATTTAAAGATACTTTCCAATTCTATTTGATAACAGCAATAAAAACCTCTCCATGCACATTCCATTGGATGGAATACTATCTCTAAATCTTCAGCCTATGTTCTTTTACTAGATGATAGAAACATGTAAACAAGCTTTTTCCACTAAGGAAAATAAAACAGTAATCAAAAAGCCACAGGTAGACTGGAAGTACTATAGACTGGTAACAACATATTTCAGTTTCTAGATCATCATCATTATTATCACTATTATTTGCATGATGATGGATTGTATATTGATGGAATTGTATTATTGTTGTGAAGAATTTTCAAGATTGGCATGTGTATGTGTTGGGGGTGGGGGGAGAGGAGATGTTAGAAAACCATACTTTTTTTCTGGTCAATTTATTAAAAGACTGAGCCAAGACAACTATATCGATTTGCAAGAATGAGCTCCATCTTAAGAAAATCAATACTTTAATGTTTATGATTTTGCAACATATAGCTCTATTCTAATTTTCTTCTAGAATTTCTCATCTTTCATCAAGTACATTATAACATGACAAAAGGAAATCAAAAGGGGATCTTGCAGGCATGAATACAGTATTTCTGAAAATCACGTTCTCATGCATCAGTGCATAAACACACACACACACACACACACACACACACACACACACATTCACCCACACACATACAACTCCTAAAAGATCTTCCATTGGTCTTTCCAGAATAGCTTCTATCTGCCATGTCTTTAATGCTACTAAGTGCTGATAACTGCATCTCCTTAGCAATTGGTTTTAAAACATTTATCTGTTGGGGGTCATAAGCAATTAAGCCATAGATATGGTCAAAATCAAAATTTACTAGTCACCCATTTTTCTCTGACGCTTCCTTTTTGATTCTGAAACTCATTTAACTCAACAGCCTAATTTAGATTGAGTGGTAGGGAAGGAAGACCTGGAGTTAATCTCGTGGGCTGAAACCTGCTTTAAAATATGTGTCCATTTACTTGCTTAAAAGTCAGAAATTAGGGTACATGAGTCTGTGGGTGTACTAATTTTATGTTGTGATTGGAAAGCTAGCAATCTGAATATGTATTTCCTTTATCATTTTCTCCTAATTCTTTGTAGCCCTTCTTTTGTTCTCCTACAAACAAAAGTAAAACAGTAACATGAGTAACCAAATAATTAAAATAAAATATATGTTTGTGTATATGCATGTATGTGGATGAGTGTGTTTGTGTGCACACATACTTTTTCTGATGCTGGAAATGAACATTTTATTACATGAAGAAGCAGATTTGGGTACTGTAAATGTAAATGAGATACAAATAGAAATATGAATCCACAATCAGAATAAGTGGATCATGTCTAAAGAGCATACTTACAACTACTGTTTATTATCTTACAGGACAAAATGTATGCATCATTTGAAGGTTCTAGCACCCTTCCTATAAACACCAGTGCACTAGCTCTCGACTCTGCTACGAATGGGACCAATATATTTTTCCAGGGTTTGCAGCTGGTGCAGCGACTCAAATTGCTGATCATCCTGTTGTACACAGGTGTGGTCATTATCGGGATGGTAGGTAACTGCCTCCTGGTCCATGTCATTCTGCATGTCAAGAAGATGCACAATGTCACCAACTTCCTCATTGGGAACCTAGCCCTTTCAGATGTGGCGATGTGCACCACATGCGTCCCACTTACTCTTGCCTATGTTTTTGAGCCACGGGGCTGGATTTTTGGCAGCGCAATGTGCTATTTTGTCTACTTCATGCAGCCAGTGACTGTTTATGTCTCTATCTTCACCTTGGTCACCATTGCAGTTGATCGATACATTGTCATTATACACCCTTTGCGACGCCGTGTCTCCCTTCAGCTTAGTGCTTATATGATCCTCTTTATCTGGATTTTGTCCTGTTGCTTAGCCTTGCCAGCTATGGCACATACCTATTATGTGGAGCTGGACCAGCAAGGCATCATCCTATGTGAGGAGTTCTGGGGGGATCAGGAACACCAAAGACAAACCTATGCTTTGTGCCTGCTGCTCGTTACTTATTTTTTTCCTTTGCTGGCCATCCTCATTTCCTACATCAAGATCTCCCTCAAACTAAAAAACAGGGTGATGCCGGGCAGTGTCACTAAAAACCAGGCAGACTGGGACAGAGCTAGGCGGAAAAGGACCTTCTGCTTGTTGGTCATAGTAGTGGTGGTCTTTGGAGTTTGCTGGCTTCCCCTTCATGCCTTCAACTTTATTCGGGACATTAACATTAATGCAATTGACGCTTATTATTTCAGCCTTATCCAACTGGTTTGCCATTGGTTTGCTATGAGTTCTGCCTGTTATAACCCCTTCATATATGCCTGGCTTCATGATAGCTTTAGGGAAGAACTTAAAAAATTACTTGCCTGGCCAAGGAAAGTAGTTCCCTCTGGACAAAGTGCAACTGTGAGTGTTGTTATCTGATCAATAATGCACCTGGTCTCCTGACAGACAAAGAGTCTATAGTTTAATGATTCCGTGTTGAAAACAGCAGTATTTTTGTGTTGAAGATAACAGCCAAATCTTGCTGCTTTATAAAAAAAACAAAACAAAACCCAAAACATAACAAATGGCAGGCTCCATAAAACAAACAAATGAACAAACAAAAAACAAAGAATTAGGACTAGTCATGAAGGTTGCAGCAAAACGATTTATTGAACCCTATAAACAAGAATCTGGTTAACCAATGGTCAGCAAATGTCATCCAGGTCATGGTTGCTTTTCAAAAGGCAAATGGACTTTCTTAGTTTTCTTTTCTTTTTTTCTGAAGAAGCTTCTTGGATGAAAAGCAAAACATTTTCAAGGGGGGAAAAAAAGCCTAAGAAAGTCCAGTTGCTTTTGAAAAGCATTTTTGGGATAACGGTCAGCCCTACATTTCTTTTAAATAAGGATTGGTGGAATTCAAGGAAGGTTGAACTTGGATCTCTTGTGGACTCTAAACTTATAGCATGTTTCCCTTTCCACCCCAGATCTGTTTGTCCTTCTCTAACACAACCAAGAACATATTCATATGCAAACCTGGCAGTGGAGAGCAAATGGGATTAAAATGCATTTTTAATAAATTAATTTTGGTATCAGTGAAAGTCTCTGGCAGTAGGAGATTTGTTCTTTCCTTGATGTATAAAAATATTCTGCTGGATTACAAGAGTGGTGGATGTTTTACTGAAAATATTGCAGATATTATATATATTATATAAGTGATGCTGCACATCTGTTAAAATTGTATTTCATGGCATATTTCATAGCTCCTTCCTTCTCTGTAAGTCATTGAAATCTTTCCTGCTAAATCTTTCCAATACTTATAGTTGCTTGGAAGCACAGAATTCCATCTCTCACTTCATCAGATCCATATATCAAGAATGACTAGTTATGGAAGCAGTGCAAACATGGTTAACTGAATATAAAAATACATTCAACTAATGTATAATATTATATGAGTGGTTTGAGAATGCAACATTAAAACATCTTCACACTGTTAAAAAGGATGATATGCATCAATAAACATAGCTATAAGAATTGTGCTTTTATTATCAATATAGCTCTGTGAATTGTCACTATTTACTTTACATAATTTATACTTTAATATATTTGTCACAATCCATAAGTTTGGCATTCTATTTCTTTGACTTTACAGTGTCATTCCCTCATCTGTATCTCTGTGCAAATATGTTTCCCAAATAAGGAACATGCTTCATGGACATGATGAAATAGACTTGTCTCCATAAAACTTAAGTCACAATAAATATATTAGCCTTTGAGGTGTCACTTTCTTTTTGTGTGAAGAAACTTACACAATTATCCTTTCTGAAAGTAGGAGTTGACTTAATATTGACCAGAAACATGGGAAGCATTCATTCCAATGATCTGGGAGTGATGATGATTTGTTATATCTTAATCAAAGTGTTTGCTGCCATCTATTGATCAACTGACTTGTTGCTGTACAGATTCAGAAATTACAGGCTTTATAAAGACATGGTTGCAGCAATGTCTGAATATTTTTTAAAGGAATAAACCCTTCTAGGGCTGTACTGTTGATCATCTTTATAAAAAACTTGGATGAGGTTACAAAATATGATTAGCAAATTTGCAGATGACCCAAAGATAGACTACAGTAGCAAGGCTCTGGAGAATTTTAAGAAGCTGAAATATTTTTCTGAAAACCCAGCAAAATTAATCTGAGAAGATGCAAATGTCATCTGTGTTTGGTAGGAAAAATCAATGGCATAAATATAGGATAAGTGCTCATACTGGGCAAGTGGAAGAAAACCTTGATGTCTTGTTGGATCACAAACTGAACCTGAAGCAACTGGATGGTGCAGCTGCAAGGAAAAGATAGGAGAGGAGAAGAAGGAAAGGAAAGGAAATCCTGTACTACATCAACAGAAGAATAGTATAAATAACTCTGTTCTAGAATAGTCAAACTACACCTAAATAGTGTTCATTTCTGGATACCACATTTATAAAAAATATTGACCAACTAGGCTATTTCTAGAGGACAATAGTCAAGAAGATAGGAATGTATGAGGAATGGTGGGAGGCACTGGATCTATTTCAAGGCTTTTCAACCAGTGGTACGAGTACCACCTGTGGTACACTGGCACCTGGCAGGTGGTACGCGACCATCCTAGAAAAGTGGTAGTGAGGGAGAGAAATGAGCTGAACTGGTGGCAGCACCGCACAAGCCTGAGCAAGAGATGGCTGGAGCTGCAGGGCTGTCAGGGCTTAGTGGAAGCGCCAGGATCAGCACCAGGCTCCAGCTAGAATTCAGCACTGATTCTGCTGAGCCCAGAAGAAGCGCCGATCAGCTGGAATGTTGCAGCATCTCCAGGGTCTTGTGATTTACATTCAGATGCTTGGCAACTGATTCATATTTATGACGGTCACAGTGTCCCAGGGTCATGTGAAGTGACCAAAACCTGCTGCAACCACCCAGCAGACGGGGGGGGGGAATAAAACCATACACCCCCCACCCCAGCCCCGCTGCCAATCCTCAACAGAAATGCTCACAACAATGAAAACCTCGGACAGGAGGAAGAGCACCGCTGGGCGGGCAGGCAGGCAGGTGTCTTGCTCGACTCTGGCTTGGGGGGCACTTTTTTCAGTGCTATTGTAACTTCAAACAGTCACTAAGCAAACTGTTGTAAGTGCAGGACTAACTGTACTTTATCACTTTTTTCCTTTTTTGGGGGAGTGGTTGTCAAGTTTTTGACACCTTGCTAGGCAACTGGTGGTACTCGGATATTGCCATATCCTAAAAGTGGTAAAACGGGTGAAAAGGTTGAAAAGCCCTGATCTATTTAACCTGGAGCTAAAGAGGACTGCAGGAAGACATTAAGTTGTCTATCAGTATCTGAAGGCTGTCATGTAAAAGATGAGACAGAATTATTCAGAATTGTTCTACAAGGCAGAACAAGAAACAATGAGTTTAAGTCACAGGTAAGTAGATTTTGGTTGGACCTCAGGAAAACATTCTTAAAGATTAAAGTTATTCAGACATCCTTCAAATTGACTGTCTCAAGGTGATGGGTTTTCCTTAGCTGGAAGAGGATGGATATTCAATGATGGGGAATGCTGTAGTAGTGGATTCCTGCAGTGGACTGGGAGTTTGACTAAGGGTTCTCCAAGTTACATTCTATGATTTTATGGTTAATCACCTTGAACAGATACAACCAGTTTTGTATACACATTTACAAATAACAGTTTTAAATTCTGGATTGATGCCCTCCTCCCTACAAAGAGAATTCCATCTCAAGTTTTCAGAGTTAGTCTTACTATTTACTCAGTTACTTAAGCATTAGATGAGAATTTATTATTCTGTATTTACCCTGCAGCTGGTAAATCCACCAATTCAGTTCTTATAAAAACACTATTCAAAGTTGGATTGAAATAGAAAAAAAGCTAGTTATGCTGTTTTATTTGATAACAACTTTTGTCTTATAATGAGTCAAAATTTTAATTCTTTCAAAAATTGTGTCTTTCTAGGTCTGGGGAAAACATGCACAACTTGAGGACTTTGTGTGTTTCTCTAAAAATAAGCAGAGCTTTAATTACATGGTTATAACCAAACATTTGATTTTTAATGACTCTATTAGGAGTTATTAAAACCAGAGCCATCAAAATTTCAGTGATTGTTCTGAAAAAAAAAATCTGCGAAGCTTTCCAATCTCAGTTATTTTTTATGTTATTTGCCTTATTTATGTAAACTGTGAATTCATATTCATGGAGACGATGAGTTAATCTCTGAACAAGGATAAAACAAACTGATGGTATTTATTGATGCAAAACAATGAATTTAAATTCAAAACAAGTTATCTTGGGATAACCAGCAAAGTTCAGAATATGATTACAATTGAGGGCTATACAATTATTTCCTCCAATGGTCAACATTTGATGATAATGGAATACACTTCAGTGTGGCTGTTCTCTGAGAAGATAATTTAAGCACTCTCACTGGAAGCTGGAAACAGAAAATACAGAAATAGCTATTAGACTAACAAAACCCACTTTGAATATTTATTGTACTGAAATCATTTTCCAGCAAAGAGTGTTAGAAACAGGAAAAGAAGCAGGAGAATAGAGAATAAATAAAATACCAAACTATCTGGCATCAAGTAACTAATTCCCTGTGCTCGCATGGTTACTTGAAACAAATGAAAATTTCAGTCTGATTACTATCAGTCTATTATATTCATAACACATATTGCTCATTTCTTGGCAGTATAAATGCAGATAACATACAAGTTAAGCAGATGAGGGACTTCATTTTCCAAACTTAATGCAACATACTAAACTTGGTGGAACCAACAAACGTCCGAGGCACACCTATAGTTAAATATGATTCAACATTAACTCACAACTGCAGGAAAGATTTTTCGATGTTCTGAGTCCCTCTAGTGGTGATAATATTTTTTTACTACTTCATCCTTTCAGCAACATTTCTTTTCTAAAAAGTCAGCGGCGCCAAAGGCTCGCTCTGCTTCAGGGGCTGTAAGCAGGAAACTCTGCGCCCGGTTTCGCTCAGATGTTCTTGTTGATAAAGTGTCTCAGAGATGGTTCGCCAATCAAGAGAGAAATACTTTAGTGAAGACACTAAACGGAGAGAGATCCCTCCCCCCAAATTCATTTTGAATATATAGTGAGGACTGCTAAAAACCTTCGATTCACCAAGTCCATGCCTGCTTGCTTGCTCTCTCCCTCTTGCTGTTACAAGCAGCTCTAAGTGGTCATGGAGTTGAAAATCAAATGAGATTAGAAGAAGAAGGTGCAGAATGACATCGGACTTCTGGAGATAACAGCTGTAAGTATAGTTCTTAGTATAATAATGATTTTCTCAGTAGCATGCTTTTAAAGGGACAGAGTTGGATTTATGTGGAAGAAAAGAGGGTCCCAGTGGATTAATTGTATCTTATTATTCCTATGTGTAAGGACGTGTCTACTGAGGCTCATCTCTGCGTCTTGTCTTTTGCAGATGAATATGTGCAAATGTAAGGTGGCCAAACTCAAGATAAAATCTGTCCATCCTCCCAGGATGATTTTTTTTAAAAAAAATAATGACCATACGGGCATGTTTATGTGCCCCAATTAATGTTATTGGCAAGAAAATTATAACAGTGGGAAAAGGCAATGGATCCAGCAAATCTGACTTCTCAGAGCTTTCTTTCTGCAATTCAGAACAACACCAGCAGCCTCTTCCTGGGGCTCCAGCTTGTCCAGTTCTTTAAGCCTCTCATTATTCCTTGTTACTCTCTGGTGGTTTTCATTGGCATCACTGGCAATTATCTCCTTATTTATGTTATCTGCAAGACTAAAAAAATGCACAACGTCACCAATTTCCTTGTGGGCAACTTGGCATTCTCAGACATGCTAATGTGTGCCACGTGTGTACCCCTGACATTGGCATATGCCTTTGAACCCAGAGGATGGATCTTTGGACGCTTCATGTGTTACTTTGTGTTCCTGATGCAGCCGGTCACCGTATTTGTGTCTGTTTTCACCCTGACTGTCATTGCTGTGGACAGGTATTTTTCCATGGTTTATCCCCTTCAGAGGAGGCTGACAATACCCATCTGTGTATATATCCTGGCTGCTATTTGGTTGTTGAGTTGCATACTAGCTGCCCCAGCCTTGCTCCATACTTACCATGTAGAATTTCCAGAACTGGACTTCTCCATCTGTGAAGAATTTTGGTTCAACAGGAAGAGGGATCGCTTAGCTTATGCCTACAGCACCCTCATCCTCACCTACATTCTGCCCTTAACGGTGATCTCTGCCTCCTATCTGAGGATCTCAGTCAAGCTGAAAAACCGAGTCGTTCCTGGGAATGTTACCCAGAGCCAAGCTGAATGTGACCGAGCTAAGCGGAGGAAGACTTTTCGTCTGCTCGTCTTGGTTGTCGCTGCCTTTGGGGTTTGTTGGCTGCCACTGCATATCTTCAATGTCATCAAAGATGTTGAAATCAAACTGATAGACAAGCAATACTTTAACCTTATTCAGCTGATTTGCCATTGGTTTGCCATGATGTCTGCTTGCACAAATGCCTTCCTTTATGCCTGGCTACACAATCGGTTTAGAGGGGAGCTCAAGAAAATGTTTGCTCGGAAGCAGAAAAAGACAGCACCTGCCACAAACTGCATTGTAGCTAGTATGGCTTTGTAAAGCATGGGGTTCCTTCTCATTTCTCTACTTTTTGCCCCGCTGTACCTGATGTGAAAATTTATCCAAACAGAGCTAATATGCATAAAACAATACTTTTTCAAAACACTAATCAATTGTACCAATAAAGGCCATGGTTACATGCTTTCTTGGCACAATATACTCATAACTGCTATTTCAACATAGTGGATTCTTGCAGTAAAATATCACATATGTGTGCACAGGGGAAAAACAGAAGAAACAGACTATAAATTTTGTGAGGGCTGGGAAAAAAAGAAGAATTTCAATGGGTAAGAAAGAAAATTGAAAAAGTACCCCAACTGCTGAATCCAATATAAGCCATGCCATGCTATAGGATAACTAGGCTGTGATGTGGGGCAGATGGTGGTCTTATAGGTGCATATTTTGCATGCACATATCTAAGGAGAAGGAGTAAATTAATGGGTAAATTTCCATAAATGTCAAAGAAAAACAGTTATAAAATATTTAAATGAATTAAGAAATATTTCTCCCATCCTGAACTTTAAAGTACCATAGATGTTGTTTTTAAAGCCCAGAACCTCATGCGTGTTTAGCTTCAGCTAGATAGTTTTTCAACTGCTCTAAGACAAATTTATTCTAATGCACAAGTGAGTGGACTCTTTTTTTAACCAGGTGCCTTATTTTTTAAATATTCCTAATTTTATCAACTGAAGGCTGGGATGGGATGAGTGGGATGGGAATGAGCTGTGCTTGGATGGATACTAGGAGTTTTTGAGAAAATTTCTTGGCTTGGATTCATAATTGCAAGAGTTGTTGCCCTGGCTGCTTTCAGTGTTGTTGGGCCTGTGACAGAACCCCTCTGTAAAATTCTTTGAAGCTTCCTGTGAAAAAAGTCTCTGGCTTCACCAGAACCTGATCACATCTTTGCTTCTGATTTTCTTTGTTTTTGTCTGTTTACTTTCATCTCTGATTAGAAGATTTGTATTGGCCATCTCAATTTCACAACAACTCAGCTGACTGTTTTTCTTCAGGAAGGACTCATGAATCACAATACAGTGGCATCTCTGCCACAATTCTGTTTAGCATGCTTTCATTCCACAGATGATATGAAGTGGAGAGACAGGTATTAGGTTTATCACTGTCATGTTGCTGTCTTTAAAGCAAGGAAGAATGCTGTCACCTGTTGCCATGTTTGATATTTACATTTTCTTTTAGGTTGACTCCTTCAAAAAAAAAAAGTGGAAGAGACTTGAAAACTGCATAAGATGCTAGACATGTTCTTTGTTAAGATGAGCAGCCAATAAATTTAATAAATAGTAATAATTTGCAAACTACTACGGTTATCAAGTCAACTAAATCTCGGCCTTTTCCTGCCCTTCTTTGTTTGCTTTGCATTACTTTGAATTTCTTCAATCAATCATGTTCTTACTTTCCAACAATCTCTAGATTTCCCTGATTTTTGAACCCAAGTACAACAATTACACATTATCAAATACTAAAATTCAATGTCTCATTAGAGTGGCATGCTTTTATTTTGTTTTAGTCAGCAGTTTCACACAATCTGGACCTGGCATTTTTCTTGTTTTTTTATCAATCACATAATTAAATTATTTTATAAACATAAATTATTTCAGTTTCTCAAACTCCCTTCCTGAAAACCTTTATTCTAGTATGGATATCACATACATTATGTGCATGTGCTGCTATTATCTTATTGTTCCCAAGAAACACCATTTATTGACTCAACTCCATTTAAAGAAACATTAATCTTTTTTTTCAAGATGAAAACTATACTGATTTCCATACATTTCTGGCTCCCTTCAAAGTGCAAAAGTTGAAAAGAATTGCAAGAAAGAAAAGAAACCATTTTAAAACACATGGAATGCAAAATATCACATATGGCAAAATTGCTAAGTTTCCAAATGAATTCAATATTGTATATGATAACTGCAAACACTGTTTTTGACATTCCTTCATCTGGATGATTAACAGAAACATTAGCACTTGCTTTGAAAATTCTCATTAAAATCAAAATTTGCTGTTGTTGCTTGGAAGTTAATTCTCATATTGTAGTCATTGGCAAATACATGGGTGGAATCCAAATTAATTGGTATATATACCATCTGGAAAAACTGAATTCATTGGGGAAAATCCAGTTTTTATAAAAGAAGCAATTTCTTGCAAACAATATATTGTTACATGATTAATTCTATTAATCCAGAACTACAGTATGCTCCACCTAGAGGCAGTATAAACAATATTAATATCAATATAATGGCACAGGAGTTGCATATTTGAAGGATGGTCCCTCTCCAACTGTTTTTGTCTGTTTTTTTATGCTCTAAAGCAGTGGTTCTCAACCTTTTTAATGTCGCGACCCCCAACCGGTCGTAAGTCGAGGACTACTCAACCTGTCGTAAGTTGAGGACTACTCAACTGGTGCAGCACCGTTTGCAGAATGGGACTTTTGGCGGGCTCAGCAGGGCAGAGACAGCCTGGACAATTCCTATTGGCTTTTGAAAGCCAACAGAATTAGACTCTATTCAAGAGAGTCTATTCCAGTGGTTCTCAACCTTTTTAATGCCGCGACCCCATAATACAGTTCCCCATGTTGTGGTGACCCCCAACCACTTATACATCACCGGGTGCCAGGGGCATGGCCAAAGAAAAGGGGGAAAAATGGCGGACAGCCTTGTTTGGCGACCCCCGTGAAATGGTCGTTCGACCCCAAATGGAGTCCCGACCCACAGGTTGAGAACCACTGGTCTATTCTATTGGCTTTCAAAAGCCAATAGAATAAAAGGGAGTAGCACAGCTAAGGAAAAGGGGAAAAAAATGGCTGACTGCGTTGTTTGGTGACCCCCGTGAAATGGTCGTTCGACCCCAAATGGGGTCCCAACCCACAGGTTGAGAACCACTGCTCTAAAGCCAAGTTCAATCCATTAAGCACTGCTGTCTCATGGGACCAAGTAGGTGTCAATTTTCTGTTGAGCCACCTGTTTTGGAACAGCATTCTTATGAGGCCTAGGTAGCCCTAATCCTGATGTCCTTCAAGATAGCCCTGAAAACTGGAAGTTTCCCTAGATCAGGGTTTCTTAATCTTGCTAATAACTCCCAGAATTCCCTCACCAGATTGCTCATTGGGGAATTATGGGAGATGAAACCCAGACATTTGCTGGTGTTGAGAAATACTGTCCTACTTTCTGGCCCAAGAGAGATGCCTATCCTCGGTGGAAGAAGTATATGCTGCGTTGATGGCTGAGACTTTTTTTGTTCCCTGAAATGACTTTTTTTTTTGGAAACATTGAAAACCTTTCTTGTTTTTGCTTTTAGTCCTTGTAAACTGGCCCGCATGATCATGAGTGGCCAGCCTTAGAAGACAAACAAAAATACAAGGAAGTAAGTCACAGTATCTCTCTACCAAACTTTGATGCACAGTCAGGGAAATTGACAAACTGACAGTCAGGGAAAAGACAAAGTTGCCTTTTCACTTGGGTGATGTGGAGTAATGGGAATGTGGCAGAAGAATGCCAACTTCTTAAAGCCTTTTGCAGTTTTTGTCTTTAGCTCTGAAGCAAAAGTGAGAAGTAGGGAGAAAATTAAAAATGGGAGAGAAAAGAAGCTGGCAAAGGTTGTGAAAGAGCAAAAAGAGTAACTCTAAGATTGATAATCTATTGCAGTTTTCCTCCCCCTTAGCAGCTTTAAGATATGCCAACTTCAACTAGATGGCAAATAAAAAAGAGATTAGTAAACAAGCTGAGCGCATTCAGAAAATATATAATACAGAACGAGAGCTGAGGGTCATGGGGTGACATCAATTCCTACCATCTAAACTGGGGGGAAAGGGTGTCTTATACCCTTATGTCAGTGGTGGTGAATCTATGGCATGCATGCCAGAGGCGGCACTTGGAGCCCTCTCTGTGGGCACACACACACCGTCGCCCCAGCCCCACCTCCTCTCATGGCCCCCTCTTCACCAGCAGCCCCCCGGGAGGAGAGTTGCCCCCAGGCATGGCCCACGCAAAGCAGCGCAGCCAAGGACATGGTAGTTGGGCAGCGGGACAAGACTCTGCTCTTGTGCCCCGTCACACGCAGATGATGCTGCAGGGCACAGGTGGAGGGCGTGGCCGCCATGGCACTGCTGGACTGCCTGAGTGATCTGTGGCGGGCTGTGGAGGTGGTGGGTGGCCCAGTGGGCAGGGCAGAGCGGGGACGGGATGGGGGGACGGTTTTTGGGCACTCGGTCTCTAAAAGGTTCACCATCACTGTCCTATGTCAACCACAATAGAATTGATTAGATGTGAATGGTTCAGTAGTCTGACAACTTGCATAAGGAGGCTTCCCATGACAGGACTCATTATTTTGGGCATTTAATTTGCAAAGCACAACCAGCATTAAAAAAAAAAACAACCACACAACAGATCTTCTGGCAGGTTTACTCTACAAGCCTCTCAATTTTGGTTTTTAAATAGTTAATATTTCTTTGACCTTCGTTTTCCCTGACTGAAAGCTGTAAAGTTTGGTTCTGGGGTTTCAGAACAGATAATCTAAATTAGACTAAAACCAATCTGTCTACTCCATCCAGATCAAGATTTGTTAAACCAACCAAACCAAACCCCTTTAAGTATAATGGTATGACTTCTTTCTCCAGTAGTAATTAAATGTTCCTGATTTCAGTACTATGCATGGTTTCACTGCCATCTTGTGGCGATGAGGAATTATTTAGATCAGGTACTGGTTTGCCAAGTGCAAAATCAAATTAAAGATGTGAATCATTTTACATGGCTGGTGATTTTTGGGAGTTAGGGAACAAAGAGCCTATGGTCTTGTACTGGCCATAATCATTAATCATTCTGAGAATCTGGACGCTTTATCTCTTTTATCATGACCACGATATATTCATCCAGTCTATGTGAAGACAATTAATGAAAACTATTATTGTACTCTTTCTCTGGAGGTTTGGCTTTAGCAGGTTTGGCTGTTCATGATGGTCTCAAGAATCTTCCTCAATGCCAAAATTCATCAGTGCTCTTTCTTGATTTCTTGGCTTCTTCTAAAACCACGTTGAATATCTGGCATTGCCCTTTCCATGTAGGACAAACAAATCTAATAATGGAAATTATTTGGATGACCCTGATATGGAAAATAAATTCAGGGAAATATTCACCAGAGAAATATAATAATACTTTACATTAGTTGGATGGATATATTGTGGTCTTGATAAAAGAGATAAAGTGTTCAGTTTCTCAGAATAAAGATTTATAGAAATGAACATAGGAAATAGGACTCTGGATTTAATTCTATCCACGATTCACTGCAAAGTTGCATTATATCTGTAAAAATATGACCTTGTCATTAAATTTAATTATTTTCAAGGCATTAAAATACCAATTAAGCCAACACAATCACAATTATTTTCCTATGAAGAAGATTCTAAGAATGAGTGATCTAGTTAAGTGGGAAAATGAAGGTCAAAACTCTCCAAAACATTTTATTGTTACACAGATAGAACATGTACCATATATCAGGAAAGGAATTAGTTTAAGACATCATGTGCATTGTTACCCCACAGTGCCAAGAAGGCTCTTTCACAAAACAAGGCTTTTTTCAGAAACTTAAAGAATTATCCGAATGAGACATACATGACTGAATTAATAGTTCTTGAGACTTCTATCTTGGAAACTACATAGCATTTATAGGATATAAAGTAGTAGGCTTGGGAAATCCATAACTTAGACAGCTCTAAGAACTATGCTTAACTAATTTGCAAAGATCAGTTGCACAATTTTGCATTGTTTCCCAGAAGGAAATAAGGGAAACAAGATCCATTAACTTCTGAACAGGCTTAGTGCACCTAGGGAACTTGTGCACAATGTTTTTGCTCTCCAGCATCTCCAAAGTACACATGCAATTGTGTTTAGTGCTGCTGGTCTCATAACAGTGAGTTAAGCCACAGTCCAGTTAGTAGAAGAATGCAAACACCACCACTAAATCTGGGCCCTACTCTCTGAATTTCTATGACTTGTGGAGAAGCAACCAACCAAAGTGTGAATACAGAAAACAAAGTAAAAAGTATTATTATAAACAAATAGGTGAAATATCTGTTTTGCAATGAGGTGATATCCTAACAATAGTGATTTATTTAATATTTTTAAAGGAGACACCCCTCCCTTATTTCCTTGAAGGACAAAAAAGGCAGCACTTTAGATGGTAGGGGCAGAGTGGAGGAGCAGCCATTGCAGCTGGGAAGTTTCCCTCCGTTGCTGATTATCTTCAGAAGAAAAAGAGGAGGTGCGACTGTAAAAGGAAGCGTGGCAAGCGTGGAGGCCTAACATGTAGGCTAAAAGCTAGACCTTACAGAGTGTCTCTTCCATCTATTTTGTTTGCAAATGCTCGCTCCTTAGAACCAAAAATGGATTACTTGAGGCTGGATTTAACAACAAATCGGGAGGTGAAAAATTGCTGTGTCATTATTGCAAGAGAGACTTGGTTAAAGCCCTCTGTCCCAGAGAGTGCTGTTAGCTTGATGGGATTTTCAACATTTCGGCTGGACAGGAGTTTTTCTCTCAGTGGCAAATCCCAGGGAGGGGGTGTCTGTTTTTATATAAATGACAGATGGTGTAATAATGCCAAGGTGGTTTCAAGTCTGTGCTCCCCAGATGTGGAGCTTCTGACCATCAAATGCAGACACTTCTATCTGCCTAGAGAATTCTCTGTTACCATTATCACAGCTGTGTATATCCCCCCTGATGCAAACAGAGAAGAGGCCCTGAAGATTCTCTGTCATACCATCAGTGGCTTACAAACTACTCACCCAGAGGGTGCATTTATTGCAGTGGGTGACTTTAACCAAGTGGATTTGAAAGCTACCCTGCCACATTTCCATCAATATGTGGACTTTGCAACCAGAGGGGACAATACATTGGATCTTGCTTATTCCAACATCAAGAAGGCTTTCAAAGCTATCCCCCAACCCTCACCTGGGCTCCTCTGACCATCTCTCAGTGCTGCTTATTCCAGCATATAAACCTTTATTAGTCAGAGTGAAACCTACACTAAAGCTGGTGAGGGTTTGGACAGAGGGAGCTATAGAAGCACTACAAGACTGCTTTGAGTGCATAGATTGGGGCATGTTTAAGGAAGCAGCTACTGATAACCAACATACAAATATTGAGGAGTATGCCACCACGGTGTCTGCATATATCCAAAAGTGCGTAGAAGATGTCTGTGTCCTGAAAAGCATTGTTGTGAGGGCGAATTAAAAACCGTGGGTGACTTATGAGGTCCGCAAGATGCTGAAAACATGGAATGTGGCTTTTAAATCTGGTGACATGCTGACACTTAGAACAGCCAGACTAAATCTGAAAAGTGCCATAAAAGGTGCAAAGCAAGCCCATTGCCAGAAAATTCAGAACTTTTTTCAGGACCCAACAAACACCAGGTGAATGTGGCAAGGGATCCAGGCCATTACAGATTACAAGGTGGCTCCATCGAGATGCAAGGATGACACAGACTTCCTAAACAAACTGAATGCATTTTTGGTAGATTTGAGGCATCAACTAATACTCCTTCTAGGAAAGCAGTGCCCCATCCTGATGAGCAAGTGCCAAGCTTTAATGTCACCTCTGTCCGGAAAAAAATGCAGACAGTTAACATTCGGAAAACAGCAGGCCCAGATAACATCCCTGGACGTGTCTTCAGGGAATGCGCAGGGGAGCTGGCTTGTGTTCTCACAGATATTTTCAACCTCTCATTGCAGCAGGCAGTGGTCCCATTGTGTTTTAAGATGGCCATTGTTATGTCCCGAGCCTTGCAAACGGGCTCGGGGCGTTTGCAGGCAGTCCCGGGCAGGTGCAAGCTGCCCGGGACCAGACAGGCTGTCGCCAGCGCCTGTGCGCATGCGCGGGTGCTGGCGTGGGAAAAGTAACACATTGACCCGGGAATTGCCTATATAAGAGGCTGGGAGGTTTTGGGCATTGCTGAAGCCTTCACCTGTAAGCTGAACACACAATAAAAGAAAACCTGAGAACTACAACTGCTTCTCACGTCTGCTTTCCGCCAAGGACTCAACAGCCATCATCTTGCCAGTGCCAAACAAGTCCACAATTACAGGCCTCAATGATTACCATCCGGTTGTACTGACATCCACCACCATGAAATGCTTTGAGAAGCTGATAAAGGACACTATTGTATCTAGCCTCCTGCCAGCTTTTGACCTGCTTCAGTTTGCCTACTGACCAAATTGCTCTACAGAGGATGCCATTTCTTCCATTCTCAATCTGAGCCTGAAGCACTTAGAGGAAAGAAATGCTCATGTGCGTTTGCTGTTTGTCAACTTCAGTTCTGCGTTTAACACAATCATTCCCCAGCATCTAGTAGACCAGTGGTTCTCAACCTGTGGGTCGGGACCCCATTTGGGGTCGAACGACCATTTCACGGGGGTCGCCAAACAACGCAGTCCGCCATTTTTTCCCCTTTTCCTTAGCTATGCTACTCCCTTTTATTCTATTGGCTTTTGAAAGCCAATAGAATAGACTTCTTGAATAGAGTCTAATTCTATTGGCTTTCAAAAGCCAATAGGAATTGTCCAGGCTGTCTCTGCCCTGCTGAGCCGCCAAAAGTCCCATTCTGCAAATGGTGCTGCACCAGTTGAGTAGTCCTCGACTTACGACCGGTTGAGTAGTCCTCGACTTACGACCGGTTGGGGGTCACGGCATTAAAAGGGTTGAGAACCACTGTAGTAGACAAACTGGGCCTTTTAGGCTTAAACACTCCTTTGTGCAGCTGGATTCTTGATTTTCTTACCCACAGGCCCCAATATGTGCGAGTTGGAACAAATACCTCTAATACCATTTTCTTGAGCACAGGTTCTCCTCAGGGCTGTGTCTTAAGTCAGCTGCTGTTCACCCTGTTGACCCATGACTGTTGTGCTAGGTTTGCCACCAACCATATTGTGAAGTTTGCAGATGATACAATAGTAGTGGGCCTTATTCATGCAGAGAGTGGTGAGGATGGCTGAAAAGATCATTGGCAGTTCCCTCCCTCCCATCCAGGACATAGCACAGAAGCGCTGCTTGAGCAGGGTCCGTAAGATTATCTGGGACACTACACATCGTCTTCACGACCTGTTTTCCTTGCTACCTTCTGGGAGGAGGCTTCGTGGTATCTGAAGCAGAACATCCAGATTGAGCCAGAGTTTCATTCCATACAGCATTAACCTTGCAAGCTCTCAAGCTTCCTCCTTCCGTTATATATTCAAGATGGACAATATTTAATATTTATTTGCTACGTATATCTAGGGCTGTGAGTCTATACATATGTTGTTCATAGTGTGTTTGGGTGTGTGTCATGTATGTGTTTCACTTTGAGAACAGGCAACTAAATTTCATTTTTGATGTATGCCATTGTGCCCACAGTATAAAAATGACAATAAAGGTTATCTTATCTTATCTTATCTTATCTTATCTTATCTTATCTTATCTTATCTTATCTTATCTTGAAGTAACAATATCATCCCAACCGTTTTGCAATCAACTACCTTCTTCAATATTCCTGTTTTGCATAAAGTTTCTTTTGATTAAAATGGGGGCAATAAACGCTTGTGTTTTTAAAAAAACACACAGCTTTCTTTAGTCTATTTTATAATTGTGTGCTATGGCACACAAGTAATCAAGAGGGTTTCAGTTGCCGTATTCACCAACAATCTGGGCAATCCATTGGTCTGCATTGCGATATTTCTTCAGTTTCATTGAAGGGCCATGTCCTGATAAGAGTTGTTCATAAAATGCATCCCTGTCTTGTTGAACTTTGTGTAGGTCATCTATAAACTTCCAAAGAGTTGGATGGCACATGCCCAATTGTGCTTGGAGTCTTCGATGAGCTGCTTTTGAGTGATTGTTTGTATGATCCTCTGCTGTCTGTACTTGCTAGAAAAGATTCCACATGGCTGTTGGGAACAAAAGTGGCTGTCTTCCTTGTCCCCTTCTGTCTGGACGACCTACATAGGTATCCTCAAACCAGTGCAGGAGATGGAGCAGCTGTCCCAGGAGATAATCTTCAAGAGCAGCAACATATTCATCCAAGTCTGGACAGACACGAAAGCCAGAGCCACAACCATTTTTGCTCTCACAGCGAACTCGGCATCTGTATTGTAGTCATATGCAGTTCCATCTCTAACCAAATGCTTCCTCATATGTTGTGCTAGATGAAAAAGGCACCCTTTCAAAGCCACTTCCGGGAAGCATTCCCTGATGGCATTTATGGCAGCCAATTCAAAGTCACAGTGAATGGAACATGGCTGGGTGTCAGACATCAGGTTTTAACAAACTCAAACAGCCTTTCATATGTGGAACACTGTTTGTTTGGCAGAAGTGCATACAACACAGGATGCACTCCCTCATACTTCTTTGCTAGGATGACATAAACCTGTGCAAAGAGTTTTGGAACTTATGGCAAAGTCCCGTCTATGTATCAGGTGTTGGATGATTTCAACAAGTTGACTGTGGCGAGCTGGCCTTGGCATGTTGTCATAGATGCTCTGAGAAATACCTAGAATTACCAAATAACTCACTCTGGGCTCTATTTAGTGTTGCTTCCCAAGGTGCCTTGCTATTAGAGTTGGCCATCAGATGACTTTCTTGGATTGGAGTGCTCCCATTCCATTTCCTCCATGGCAGTAACACCAGGGAAGGCTGAACATGCTTCCCAGTTTTTCCCTTTCCCTCCTACCTGTGAGTCTTATGAGCTACAGATCTGTTGAGAGTGTGTGATTTTAATCAGTGATTTGTTCATCCCCTGATTTTGGTTTATTGATTTAGAAGCTCTTTAGAACTGTATGATTATTGCCAGCATTTTTCTCCCCACAAGGGAAAAACATTAGTTTGTTAATTGTATGCTATACACTATTTGAAACTAACGGTATGTTTTACAGCTAGGTAAGAGAAATGACATATACATACAAGGCTGACATAAATAGTTGTGAAGTATAATGATGGGATCTATACGCAACAGAGGTTGCTTTCTGCTGTTCTGCAACATCATTGAAAATATTGCTGCTCTGTTTTGGCTCGGTCACAAAACCTAATGGGCATTTCCCAGTACAGGTAGTCCTCAATATATGACCACAATTGGGACAAGGAATCTGCATTTTGACAAAATTTCCATCTGACAGTTACAAATGCTGCATGCTTGGATTTGCACATGATAATGAGCTCTTAATTCAGTGTAAATTCTTAGTTTGATCTGTTCCCAATCTGCTTCTTCAGATCTACAAACAGTGTATTCATCACCACTGTAATTGAGTCAATTCACCTTGTTGTTGGGTCTTCCTTTTTTCTTTTCTTTCACCTTTCCCAGTATTACAGATTTATCTAGAGGGCTAGGTCTTGACATCATATGTCCCAAATATGATAATTTGAGCCTGGTCAGTAATGGCACAAATGGATTGCTTTGTTTTATGATCCATATGTTTGATCTCTTGGCTCTGCAGTGCTTTTAGGAATCTCCTTCATGAGTAATATGTGCCTAATATCATTTGACATACATGTATCATATATTATGGTGCCTGTTTTTAATATGCTAATATGCTATCAGTTTTCATTAAAATAAACACATTGTTCTTTGGACCGTGGTGGGAATCGTCAGGCATGAAAAACCATGTCCATAGTTTAAGTGATTGCTTAAAGCCCATGCATAGGAATCTTCTCAGCTAATGGTTAGAGTTAGATAAGGGTCAACAGCAGTGGTGGATTCAAATATGTGAGCAATCGGTTGTCTGTGTGGATGCCGCTTCCAGAAATCCATTATGGGCCTGGGCAACAAAAAGTAGCTACCGGTTCTGCCAAACTGGTGCGAATTGGCTGAATCCCACCACTGGTCAACAGCAATCAAGAGGGGTTCTACTTTGTTTGTGGCTACGTACAACATTCACATATATACACATATAATTGTTTTCAAAAAACAAAACAAAACCCTGTAGTCCTAAGGAATTTTATAATCTAGCTGTGATTTTCTTATTTGTTTTTCTGAAATACAGGAATCAATTAGATTTATAAAAGAAGTTGTGACAATATGTGACAATTTGAGTAATGTAGGAAAGACCTTGGGAGACAGGGTGAAAAGATACTACCTAGGCAACAGTCAGATGGAAGACATCATATCCCACAACTGCATAATGGGTGAAACAGCTTAGAAGAGATCCTCCCTAAATTCTTGAGCTGTAAAGGTGAAGGCTGCAGAATATTACTTTCAGGCTTGTGAAATTCTATTAATGTAGCTTTACATTAATGTTAGAATTATCTTGTCTGGCTGTGTTTTCTGTCTGGTCTACCTGGTAAGGCTGATACTCTATTTTTCCAGCTCTCTTCGTTGGAGTTGTTATAGGAGAAGTTTAAAATATATAAAAGTTCTACCATTTTCAATAAAGTACATGAGGGATTGGGGAAATATTTCATAAGCATATATTTTTCACGATACATCTTGTGATAATTAACAGATAGCACTCCTGTTTTATTTGCATGAAATTTGTCTTGCTTCCAGGAAATCATAATTTTATAAATTTAGCTATGAATATCTAAACTTTATTAGCACATACAAAGCTAAAGGATGACGAGAAATGTACAGTGCAATTGTAAATACATCTTCATTTTTAAGTATGTTCAACTGGTATCAGTGAAACTTAAGTCTAGGGAAATGTGTACAAGATTTTAGTGATAGATGTTTTTTGGGCTTTATTTATGCACCTTATGTTTCAGGACTCCACAAAATTCTGTGCCTAGGTTTGTGGCACTGGAACAATGACAAGGGTTTCTTTCTGTTGATGGTTATTTCATGATTCTTGGCTTTTATGTGTTTCTATTTTATATTATGCATTTTGTTTTTATCTATTTTATGGTAAGCCACCCAGAGTCTCATATTTGAGATGGGCAGAAATAATAAACACATAAATTAAAAAATAAGATGGGAAATGGATCAGAGTTCAGCAACAGAGCACTTGCCCTTTAGGAAGATATCCACAAGTGCACACTTGGATAATTTTTTGGAATCTCAGATAACAGGAAAAAATTCACTTCCTGTGAACAGTTGCCTGTTAAAACAGTGCAAAGTCTTAAAAATGGGGGTGCTGTAAATATTATGTCAGTGCAAGTAAACACAGATTTAAAGCAACTGTGTGTTTTGGAATGTTAGCTGGGTTAACATTCCTGGCTGGCTCAGGAATTCTGGGAGTTGAAGTCCACGAGTCATAAAAGAGCCAAGGTTACCTACCCCTGTTCTAGGCTTTCCATCAGCTGCCAATCAGAGCAAATCAGTCTCTGGCCATTGGTCTGGAATGATTGTAACTCAATATTTCTGATAGGTTACAAGTTGACCATTTCTGGAACACTAAGTCTCGATGTGGATGGATAAATAATCAATCCTGTAGAAAGCTGTATCCTTTGTCCATAATGATCAGTGTGGATGATATATAAGTACACCATAAGTGGATAAATAATTGTAATCCTTAAAAAAAAATAATGTGGCGAAATCAAAAAGAAGAGACTGGGCTCTTGACTCTTCCCCTGGTACAGAAAGAAAAGGAAGAGAAGAGGGGGTCAATTTGCATTTTTAGAGAAGCCAGCAAGGAGGGAATCGGTGCTTCCTTCTCTTGGGAGTGCGGTAAAGTAGTTGAGTTAGAACAGTGTTTCTCAACTTTGACAATTTTAAGGCATGTGGACTTCAACTCCCAGAATTCCACAGCCAGCAATGCTGGCTGTGGAATTCTGGGAATTGAAGTCCACATGCCTTAAAATTGTCAAGGTTGAGAAACACTGAGTTAGAATCTTTGTGGGCTGAAGATGGAAAAACTGCTCAATCGGATTTGTGTGGAGAAGGCTTGTGAGTTCTCCCTTTTTATCATGCATCAGAGACATATGCAATAGAAGCAGTCAATACAGGACTGAGGAATTCTGGCAGCCTCTGGGAAAATCTGCCTCCCCCATCAGCAAAACAAGTATTATGGAGAGAATAGTTGGGGGAAGTGAACTGATATTAATATAGGAGTAACTTAAATATATGAACAAACCTTTTTCCTTGTCCAGTTGTGTTTGACTCTAGGGAGCAGTGCTCATCTCTATTTCTTAGCCAAGGGAGCCAGCTTTGTCCGAAGACTTTTCCATGGTCATGTGGCCAGCTTGACTATAAGCCAAGATGCATGGAAGGCTGTCACCTTCCCACCAAAGTGGTACTTATTTATCTACTCACATTTGAACTGCTGGAGCTGGGGCAGGTAATGGGAGCTCACCATGTTGCATGGCACTGGGGTATTGAATCTGGGCTGTCCAGTGACAAGCTCAGAGTCTTTAACAACTGAACCATTGCGTCCCCACTTCTTTTTTCATTGTAAAGAATTATTTATATGATTCTTTCAGCATGGAGGCTCAATAGGCACATACAGTGATACCACCAGGTAAAATTTATGAAGCGATGCACAAATTCATCTAAAGCCTTTATCATGGAAGAGGTTGAGGATGAAGAGAAAGAAGGCAGAGGAGCTGACCACCAATATTCTAATGAAGCAAGCCATGTGCTTTATGATGGATGCTTTCCAGTCATCCATGCCAGGATGACTGCTGGCTAGACTCGCCCAACCCAAGAGGAGGAGGATAGCAGGAAAGCATCACGTCTCAACACTATGGTGGGAGTTTCAGCAAGCCCAGCTGTGGAACAGCACAAAGAATACCCAACTTTCAGGGGGGCTGGCATCGCAAAACCAAAGAGACACAAGACTCCACCCCTGGGGGTGATCTTCAGAGGAGTTAGGGTTCTTGACCTACATGTAAGAGTATGGGCTGGAGATCCCCAAGTGAGAAGCATCACCCTGGTGGTGGCTTGCTGGATGGTCACCCTCCACAACACGAATGCACCCGAGCTGAGGAACTTCAACTGCTTCATGATGACACTCTGCTATTGGTTTGAGAATCCCCTGGCCAACTGCAAAGTGAGAGACTGCATCAAGATCATGAGGCAGAATCTTGGCTAAGTACACCAAGAAGTTTCGTTATCTGGCATGTTGGCTTAATGACTAGCCAGAAAACATCCTCATCAGCTGCTTCAAAGACAGATTGAACAATAGCCTGTACAACGCCTGTGTCTTGAGGGGGGCCTCTGTGACCCTCCATGATTGGTACATCCTAGCAGAGGAAGTGGAGATTGATCAAGTATGCAACAAGAACTGAATGGCAGAGTGCAAAGCTAACCAGCCAAATAAGAAAGCGAACCCCAGCCCTGTGGGGAAGGCCACCAAGGCACCTCCATGGTCCAGAGAAACTGCACTGAAGGGAGTGGAGATCGTTGAGTTCACCCTAGCACCAAAACAAGCCGCAGGAACGCCAACCCCACCAGACAATGGCCAGGAGTTGACCAAAAGAGACTCCAACAATGCTCCCCTGGTAAATGGCCCAATTACACCCATTACAATCCCCATAGAACAGAACTTTTGAGATTCAGGACTAAAAGCTAACTTAAAGGGCCTGTTAGACCAAGTACTTGGTAAATCCAGCACTAGTCGAGAAACTGGGAATCCAGCTAAAGCGACTCAAGGTCCCGATGACTTGGTTGTAGGGAGCATCCTGGCTACTTTCTTCACTGAACCCATAGAGATGCCCACCCAGAGACTTTGAGCTTCACAGTAGCACCTGGGATGGAAAGACCCCTGATGCTAGAGCTAGCCTGGCTAAAGAAATGAAACCCCTATGTAAACTGGAGGACTATTAAAAATCCAGATGGGCAACACCTCTCAAGAGTGAGGAAAGACCTAGAAGGCAAATGCCCGTATGTGTGAATCTGGTGCAGCCGTATAGGGGAGAGATCTCCACACCATACCAAGGAATATCGGGACCTCAGGGATATGTTTAGTGAAAAGGGGTTAGATGAGCTCCCTCTTCACCAACCCACAGACTTTGCTGTAGAGATCCTACCAGGAGCCAAGCTACCCAAATCAAAATTGTATTCTCTGACCCTATGGGAACTGGAAGAACTGCGGCTGTTCATTGGCTCGAGGTTTCATACAGTCAGCACAACCCAGGGTGGCGACTCCAGTCCTGTTCTGAGAAAAGAAAGATGGGACCCTTCATCTATGCATGGACTATAGAGGGCTCAACGCAGTGTGTGTGGAGAATGCCTACCACTTGCCCCTAATGAAGGACATGCTGGCCCACTTGGCTAAGGGCAAGATGTTTACAAAATCGGACTTGCGGGAAGTGTATTACTAAGTGAGAATCAGGGAAGGGGAGGAGTGGAAAACTGCTTTCAATTGCCCGCTTGGTTGTTTCCAGTTCCAAGTGCTCCCTTTTGGGCTACAGGGAGCCCCTGCTGTGTTCGTGCAGTTAATCAATGAAGTTCTGCATGAGCATTTGTACAAGGGGGTGCTAGTATACTTGGTGACATTTTAATTTACACTGAAACAAAAGCAGAGCATATGAAGTTAGTGAGAGCGGTCCTCCAGAAACTAAGGGCTGCCAAACTGTATGCTAAAATCTTTAAATGCGAGTTCTACCACCGCATGAGAACTCATTGCAGGAGCTTGTGGTCCCACTTGCATACATGCCCCCCCCCAAATCATCCCCTCTTTCCCTTCCCCTCCCGCTCTGGGCTGCCAGCCCAGAAAGGTTGGGGAACTTTGCTTTAGAATGCACCCCTACTCAAATCAAGCAGCTTATCAGGACTTGAGAAGCAACACTAGGATCTACCTTTGAAACTTGAGATTTGGGGGGAAGAAGCAATATGGGTTATGAAACTTTCAGGTAAAGACTCCCAGACTCCTGAAGCATTGCAAAGCATGCTTCTCTCTCACTCTGCATGGAACTCATGTCCATCTCATGGAATCAGTGTATGTGCTTCAGTAAATGAAGCCCCAGTCTTTATTCTTCTGTAGATACATGAGCCTAGAACCTCTTTCTGCCTCAAAGCAAGGCAGATGCATTATAATTCATTTATAATTGTTTCTTATGTTGATTGCTTGTTAGACCATGGGTTTTAAAAGTAATTTAGCTGTAAAGTTTATCTCCGCTACTTAAGAGATTCTGAGGGTATATTGTTTATTATACATTGGAATGAACAAGTAGAATTAATTGGCTCATTTCCAACTGTACAATTAGAATTAACTACATTTTCATTAGGAAATTCTAATTAAATTCTAGCAAAGTCTCAACATTTTATATTTTAAATTCATGAAGTATATAATCCATTCAAATGACATGTAAGTCAAACCACCTTAATTGTAAAGGAAGGACTAAGCATAGCAGTAGCAAGAGAACCTTTTCTATTCTCACAATAATCAATGAAGAAGCTGCGGCACACTTTACTGAATTAAATCTACTGACTTGCTTTAAGGCCAAACAGGTTTTAAAACAGGATTTCAAAACATTTTCTCCTCACGCTGTTTCTGACTATCCTTTTCTGCTTGAAAGAAATGAAAATGGATTATAGGAGGGCAATCGTCTAACACACACACACACACACACACACACACACACACACACACACATTATTTGGTGAGAACACCTTGTTTGACTTATTAACACAGGCCTCAAAGTATATCTCCAGATGACACCAACTGAACTACCCCCTTTCCACCAGCTGTGAAGAAGCAGTATCTCTCTTCTGCTGACATCTATTAATGAGTGCCTTGCCAGAGCTTGGCTCTAAACTTAAAATAAGGGAGAGAAAAAAAAGGCAAACTTTTGTGTAAAAAGTACAAGTTGTTCTTTTTAAGACAAGACCTTCATTTTCTCTTGACTGGTTATTTCAGTTTTGGAATTTGTATGAATTCAATTTTTTTCAAAGCAAGAGAGTCAATAAGGGAGTAAATTTGTTCTGTTCTTAGTATCAGATGATAAAAAGGGTAAAATAAGCTTCCCCAGATATCGAACTCTGCAGAGGAAATGACATAATTCTGGCCTATTCTCCATGCCAGTGGTTCTCAACTTGTGATCTGCAAACCCTTGTGGGGCCCGTAATGTCATCACAGGGAGTCCACAAAGGCTTGAAGAAATGTTATGATTTAAGTCTTGAGTTAAATCTTGAGAGTCCATGCCCATGATCTGTAGCCACCAAAGGTATTTAAAGAGTGTTTGTGGTGAAGAAAAGGTTGAGAACCACTGTGTTGAGTCCTCAGCTTAATGGCAATAAATCACAGAGCATCTCGTAGAGTTAAGAAGCTTTTATTGTTGTTTCTTCAGCTCTGTTTCAGCTCTAAGGCACGCAGACCTCTCTGCCTCTCTTAAGAACATTCCCCAGACCAAATGGCAACATTTGGCACGCTCTGTTTCTCGCGCATGCGCGCGAAGCAGGCGCCAGCCAGTCTGGTCCCGGGCAGCTTGCAACTGCCCGGGACTGTTGCAACGTCCCGAGCCAGCCTTTGCAGGCTCAGGACACAACACCCCTTCCCCCCCCCGGCTAAGACTAATAACCATATGAATAGTTACACGCGACCTCAACATAAGCGTGGTGTGCCAACCCATGCTCCAATGTTACTGGGTTATTGTTCTGGGCATTAATACCCAATGCCCCTATTTCCATTGCTCGCAACAGCAGACACCTTCTCACTGTTTCTGCTTTGCCAGCAGAGTTACAAAGTCCTCAAGGTACTTGGGAGATCTCTTGACTCTCTGTGACCTCCTTAGACCCTGAGAATTCCCAATTCCATTTTGCCCAGAGGATGACATGGATTTGCCCCCTCTATCAGACCCTGGTGGTCCCCATGGATCGTGCCCCGTTGCCTGGTCTGCTTGCTTGCCCACCGGGCTCGTCAGACCAGGACTTTGTTCTCCCAATAACCTGGTTGACCTGCCTAGTTGTAGGCTCTCTGGCCCCTCTATAGAACTGCCACTGTTAGGCAACTCTGTAGTGCCTCCCAAGCCCACACTGGACCTATCAGGGGGCTGCATTCCTTCGCTCCCCAGTTCCGTAATGGGACAGTCTGGAGCTTCAGTATTTCCCCAAAACTCAGTTGCCCCCCCATCTGTGCCGGAGGTGTCAGAAGTGGGATGTGCCTCTCCGGCCACCTCCCTGTGTGAATACCTCCTTCTGGAAACAGTAGCAGTACTGGGCCAACTAGACTGGTTGTTTGCCAGCTCTCTTGCAATGTTTGAGTTATTAGGATGCTCCCGGTTATTCTCCCTGACTGGAGTGCTGAATGGTATTGGTGAATGATGAGTATGCCCCCTGGGTGACTCCCTGGCTGGAGTAGGCACTGGTGCCTGTGTGCTTCCTAGTTCCCATGGATTCCTGTTTGGAACACTCGCGGAATCTTGGAGTAGGCCTTCTGTGGCCTCTCTGTTGGGGCCCAGCTGCTGCCAACACCCATCCCTTTGCCCATTGAGGTCCCCCTCCCCCCTGGAAAAGGCCCAGGAGTTTCTGAGGGTAAGTCCAGTCTTGTACGCAGCTGGTCGATATGCCGGCGAAGGACACGACCGTCATCTAATGAGACCTTGTACGACAAAGGACCTGTAACCTTGCATACTACAGCAGGAACCCACACTTGACCTGGCCCGTAGTTACGGGTCCATACTGGGGCACCCACTTTCAATTGCCTCGGTGCCCTGGGTTGTATAACCTTAGGAGGAAGTCTGTCCAGGTGCAACCGGTCAAGTTTAGTAATCAGTTTGCACCCCCAGTGAAGTTCAGCTGGGGTTTTCCCAGTAGAAGTTGAAGGTGTGGTGCGGTACGCAAGAAGAAAGTCTGCCAACCTGTGGTGCCAGTCCCCATAGGTCAGTTTCTTTAAAGCAACCTTGGTGATGCGGACTATCCGTTCAGCCATACCGTTGGTGGAAGGGTGGAATGGTGCAGAGGTGGCATGACAAATCATGTTGGCCTGTAAGAAAACTTGGAATTCGGAAGAGGTGAATTGAGGGCCATTGTCAGACACCAACACATCCGGAAGCACATGTGCAGCAAAAATCCCTCTCAGTACTTGAATGGTATTGGCAGTGGTGGTTGAAGAGACAGGTACAACCTCAAGCCATTTTGAATAGCTATCAACCAGGACCAAGAAGAATTGACCCTGAAAGGGCCCAGCATAATCGATGTGCACCCTAGACCAAGGTGACTGTGTTTCTTCCCATCTATGCACAGGAACCTGGGGCATTTCTGGGCGTGAGCGCTGACAAAGGTGGCAAGCGTGCACCTTAGCCTCAATTTCCTTGTCTAACCCAGGCCACCACAAATGGCTGCAAGCAAGCGCCTTCATTCTTACAATGCAAGGATGACCCTCGTGAAGGGAACCTAAGACTCTAGACCTCATTGAGGTAGGAATAACAACTCTGCTGCCCCACAGCAGACAACCCTGAAAAGTGGATAACTCATGTCTCTTAAGCCAGAAACTCTGAAACTCAGTGCCTGGACAACTCTCTGGCCATCCAGACAAAACCCAGGATAAGACACGAGAGAGTGTGAGATCTGTGGCTGATTCAGCAGCCACATCCCTGGCATTTAAAGGTGACTCAGGCAGCACCTGAATGGAAAGGATGTTGATGGCAGGGGCAGGATCAGCCTCCACTACTTGTAAGGGTAATCTACTGAGGCCATCAGCATGGCCCATTTCTTTGCCAGGTTTGTGAATTAAAGAAAAATTTATAGGCTGACAGAAAGATTGACCATCTCAGCATCCTGGGGGAGATGAT
This sequence comes from Crotalus tigris, assembly GCF_016545835.1. Classification (NCBI taxonomy): domain Eukaryota; kingdom Metazoa; phylum Chordata; class Lepidosauria; order Squamata; family Viperidae; genus Crotalus; species Crotalus tigris. The sequence continues at coordinate 1,749,337 of NW_024096460.1, read as the reverse complement.
TTGTTTGTTTGTTTGTAGTAAACAACCCCAACTAAGGCTTATGGTCAGTGTAGACTGTGAAATGTCTGCCATATAAAAAATCATGGAATTTTTTAATTCCAGCAACAACAGCTAAGGCCTCCCTGTCTATCTGGGCGTAGTTTCGCTCAGCAGAAGACAAGGTTCTGGAGTAATACACAACAGGAACCTGAGTTCCATCCAGTCTAAGGTGGCTAAGTACTGCTCCCACCCCATAAGGGGAGGCATCACAAGCGATGCACACAGGGAGAGTTTCATTAAAATGTGCAAGCACATTATTGGATGTGAGTAAGGCCTTAACCTCATTGAAGCTTGCTTCATGTGCTTGTGACCACTGCCACACTGCCTGTTTGTCCAGAAGCCTATGAAGTGGTTCAGCTACATTAGCCTTGTTAGGAATGAATGAATTATAGAAATTCAAGAGGCCCAGAAAAGCTTGTAGTTCAGCTTTGGACTTAGGCCTAGGAGCTTGCATGATAGCTTTTAATTTGGACTCAGCAGGATGAATCCCATTGGCATCAATTTTGAATCCCAGAAAATCTGTAGAAGGCACCCTAATTTTACATTTGTCTTTTTTAAGCTTGAGGCCTGTTTTCTGGAACCGTAGCAGGACAGCCCTCAATCTCTCAGCTAAATTTTGAGTGGAATCTCCAGCAATTAAGACATCATCAAAGTAGGGGCAAACCCCTGGTATACCCCTCAAGGTATTTTCCATTACGCTTTGGAAAATTCCAGGAGCCACATTTACTCCAAATTGTAGTCTTTTGACTTTGAATGCCCCCCTGTGTGTTACAATGGTTTGTGCTACAGCAGCAGCTTCATCAACAGCTAACTGTTGATAAGCCTGTGCTAAATCTAGCTTTGCAAAAACACGTCCCCCCTTGAGGGAAGCCAGAATATGGCTGACTACAGGTACAGGATAGGCATGTTGTTGCAATGCCTTATTTAGGGTGCATTTGTAATCTGCACAGATACGAATGTCCCCATTAGCCTTAAGAGGCGTGACTATGGGAGTTTCCCAAGGACTGGAGTCAACAGGTTCTAAGACTCCTTGCTGAATCAATTTGTCCAAGTCAGCATCATTAAAGCAAAAGGTACTCTCCTTGCTTTTACTCTGATAGGAGTGACAGTGGGGTCCAATTTTAAGGAAACTGGGGGCCCTTTGTATGTACCCAGCTGTGGGCTGAAGACATCTGCAAATTCTTTGCAGACTTCTTGTAGACCTACTGTTTGCAAGCTATTAAGCCCTGTAACTTGTATTCCCAAGGCCTCAAACCAATCAAGTCCTATGAGACTCGTGCGCTCACCCCCCACTATCAATACATCTAATGGACCTTCAAAATCCTTATATTGTACGTTAAGGGTGGCCTCCCCCTTAACACACACTTTGGAGTTTTGAAAGTCTGTTAGAACTATATTGGATGGCCTAAGCTTGGCCTGGAACCCACTGCTAGAGCAAATCTTTCTGAATGTGTGAATGGAAATAATTGAAAGTGCAGACCCAGTGTCTAGTTCCATGATCAATGGAACTCCTTGCAACTTCACTTTAAGTGACAGTTTCTTTTTGAGTGGCTTGTGTGTGCCTGTCCTATAAATGCTTCTTCGTGAAGCACAGAAACCCACCCTGTTTTGGCTGGGGACCCTGGTACCTTTCAGGCACAATTCTTCTCGGGGTTGTACCTTCTGATGGCCCAGATATACAGCTGCTATGTGGCTTTGCTTTCCACATGCTCTACAGATTGCAGAACGGAACCTGCAGTCGGTCCTCTTGTGGTGACCTCCACACTTGAAGCACTTGGGTACAGCTGAAGACTTTTCTTTGCCTTCCTTCTGCTTCCTTTCTTTGGCTGGGTAGAGATGATCCAACTCTTCTTCAGGATACTCTTCCGAGCTCTCCTGGACTCCCTTATGGTGCACAGAAACAGCTTCTGGAGTACTTCTGATAGGCCTCATATTCTTGATTGCCCCACCTGCTGCCTCTTCTGCAGTAACCTCTCTCAAGGCATCTTGGAACGACATGTCTTCCTTTGCAAAAAGTCTCTGCTGCAAGTCTCTGTTTCTAAGCCCACATACAAATCTGTCTCTCAGCCTTTCTTCTAAGTCTTTAAACTCACAAGGCTTGGCTGCTCTTCTCAAAGCTGCAATGTATTCTTTAGCTGATTCACCAGCTTGTTGATCCCTCTGTTCAAAGGTACGTCTCCAGGCAATAACAGACAACTTGGGCTGAAAATGTTCTTTTAGTAATTTTTTTAAATCTGTGTAGGTAACAGATTCAAGAGGCGCAGGGGCTGCTAAGTTTTCAGCAATTTCAAATGCATCTTGACCACAAACATAGAGCAAAGTAGCGGCCTTTAAGCCATCTTTCTTACTTGGTTTATTTTCAAATAGTTTTCTACTCTGGCCACATAAGACTCCCGAGCTACAAATATTTTCCTACATATGCTTCTTAATACATTTTTTCCTATTTTTTTCTACAGCAAGCAATTTTTCGGAGATGTAATTTTAGCAAGAATATGTCAGTAAACTAAGTCATAGCATTAAGAAAAAAAATGTCAAGTGTTCTAAAAGAGTACCTCCATTAATGATAGCCATTTCCTTCTTTCACTCCAAACAACTAGTTTGCTGTAGTGGTTAAGGCATCGGGTTAGAAACCAGAAAATTGTGAGTTCTAGTCTTGCCTTAGTCACAAAGCCAACTGAGTGACCCTGGACCTGTCACAGGGAAGGAGGCAATGGCAAATCATTTCTGAAATATTGTCAAGAAAGCCGCAGGGACTCATCCAGGCAGTTGCCAGGAATCAAAACTGACTTGAAGGCACCTAAAGAAAAGAAATATTTCACTTTTGTGAAAAGGATTGTTCATGAAGTAAATCCAGGGTGCCAACGAATAAGCACATTTTGTAGAATTCAGAATTGTCTATGATTTAGAATTCTGGATGTCTAACTGTAGGACCTGCTCTCTTCTAACAAGTAATGATGGTCGCCAGGGATATGTCCTGATAAAGTGGTTATAGATTGTTTGTGAATTCCAGTGACAGGTTTTTAACACACTGCAGATATTGGACATTCATATGCAGCTTTTCCCCAGGAGAAGAAGAGAAAAAGATAATAAAACAATGTATGCCTGGGGTAAATCTGGAGATATAGACTGAATTTCCCCAAAGACATATGACTTCTGAACTTTTACACAGGAAAACTCAAGCAATCTGCCTCTTGCTATTTCTGAAGCTGTGCTCAAACCTCAGTCTGTTTGCTTTTTTCCACATCTTATTGACTCTGAAAAGATAGAGGAAACTTGGCTCTTTCAAATGTTCTGTTTTCTGAATGTTCAGGGCAATGGAATATTTACCCATTTTCCCCAAACAATGTTCCTTTGAGAGATAAAAATATTGACTTGCTTGTGAGCAAGCATCAAATATTAACTGGAACAATAATACACTAATGAATGTTATTTTTGTGAAAAGCCTTTGTATGTTGCTTGGTTAGCCACAGGGTGGCATCCGTTCTACCCATTTGAGCAGAAACCTTTCTTTTGGGCTTCCAACAAAATGGCCAGATCCCTTCCAAGCTTTTCCCTTGCTGAAATATTAATTAAAGAAAACTTTAGAAGGACAATAATGAGATGTATCTGTACAAAGATTCAGGAAAGAGAAATGAGTTTATTTCTAAATGATCCTTTGTATAAACACAATGTAACATACGTTATCTGTATAGTATTTTGTCCCCATTATTTATTGAGAGGGATTTGTATAGTCTATCTGTAATTTCATTGGGAAACATATTCTGTGTCTATACAAACATATATGCACATCAACTACTGTTGTGAAAGATATAACTTAACTTGCTGCGTGCATAGTCACATTTATGATGTGCATTTTACCCCCATTCTCACTGCATATACAATTCTGCAAAAGGATGCAGCTAAGACTAAAGAAAGAAGGAAAGACATATAGGGTAGGGCTTCTGGAATTCCTTTAAACCCCTTTATCTATACACCAATAATGGAAAGTATCTTATTTTATGCCATGATCCCAAATCCTTAATCTCTACCCACACAGACACCAAACAGCACCAGTTTGATTGGAGCAACACAAAAATCATTGGCCACAGTATCACCCACCACGCTCATGAGTTCATCAAAGCCTGGCACTCCACAAGCAATTTTATCAACAGACATATTGATCTACAACCTGCCTATGAATTCCTCAGAATCCAAATCAACTGCACAGCCAACCAGAGACAGCGCCGACCCTCAACCAACCCATGCAAGCCCCCCTTTCCACCAGAAGTTCACCTCCCATGACCCTGACCTGATGTAACCTCCCCATCACAAGACCCACCACAAGCATCTCACTGATGACTCACACCTGACCCATCACAAGACCCATCACAGACCCTCACTTGACACACCCACACTTGAAGCCCTTATAAGCAGAACACTAACATCCCCTAAACTCAGCTGAAGATTTTACCTAGCTTGGTAACAAAACATTCAGAAACCAACCCACAAGCTCAGAGAACAAACCTTCACCCTCATCTTATTTTACTCCGTGTAATGAAGTAATGTGTGTTTCTGTTTTACCTTTGTGTATATGTGCATGTGTGTGTACTGGAAACACAGGGGAGACATACTTCACTTGGGGTCCTGTAATCAGAAGGGAGTAGAGACGGAGGTTTAGAATTAAGTGGAGACCAGCATTCTGAGTCAATGTCCAATTACTTCTCTCATAGGAATGAGAGGAGCAAAACTCCCCCCAAAGCATTTAGTTCAGACGTGTCAAATTGCCGGCCGGTGGGTTGGATGCGCCATCTGAAAGCCGTGCCCACCCCATTACTGGCAATGGCAAAACTGTTCCGATACGTTGTGTGATGTCACGTGACATTGTGAGTTTGACATGTCTGATCTAGTTCATTCAGTTCAATTTTCTGGGAGTTATTCAAATGACACAGAGACTTCTGAATTTTATATATAATTAATCTTTCCTCATTCCGTTGTTTGGGATATATAGAAAAAGAAATAATTTTCACTAGAGGAAGATTAATACGATACAAGATTTAAAATATTCCCTCAAGCATTTGGGATGGGATGTTAAAGGAGCTCTTTTGGTCGTAAGTTGAGGACTACTCAACTGGTGCAGCACCGTTTGCAGAATGGGACTTTTGGCGGGCTCAGCAGGGCAGAGACAGCCTGGACAATTCCTATTGGCTTTTGAAAGCCAATAGAATTAGACTCTATTCAAGAGAGTCTATTCTATTGGCTTTCAAAAGCCAATAGAATAAAAGGGAGTAGCACAGCTAAGGAAAAGGGGGAAAAAATGGCGGACTGAGTTGTTTGGCGACCCCCGTGAAATGGTCGTTCGACCCCAAATGGAGTCCCGACCCACAGGTTGAGAACCACTGAATTAAATGCTTAACAAATGCTTTAACACTGAGCAGGGGGTAAAGCAAGGGTGTGTATGCTATCTTCTTCTTCTTGAACTGTATTTATATATAACTGGAAAATGAATGCCGGTGCTTGCCCCAAAGGTGCTTTTCCAAAAGGCGACTGGACTTTCTTGTTTTTTTTTTTTCTTCTTGAAAAGTTTTGCTTCTCATCCAAGAAGTGAAAGGTTTTCAAGGAAAAGAAGAAGAAGAAAGTCCAGTTGCCTTTTGGAAATGCATCTTTGGGATAACCATGACCTGGTTGATTGAGAATCTCCATGACAATGCCCATCCTTATGTTACAGGTATGTTGCCTGGGGATTTGAAGACAGCATTCACTATTTATGCAAATGGTGCTGGCTTTGGCTGAGAACAACAAGTATTAGATACTGTAGCTTATGGGATGCAATGAGAAGTGTGGATTTGAGAAATAATATAGCAAAGATCAAGATCGCTGTATTTCACAGGAAAATCATAGTGAATGGAGGTCAGCGGGAAGAGCAGAAATGGAGAAGTTTTTATTAAGACCATCCTATGGATGAAATTGAAATGCCTTTTGCAAGACCTAGGCCAGGGGTAGGCAACCTCGGCTCTTTTATGACTCATGGACTTCAACTCCATGAGTCATAAAAGTCATGAAGTCCATGAGTCGTAAAAGAGCCGAGGTTGCCTACCCCTGACCTAGGCCCAAAGGTTAAATCTAAGGACACTATTCAGTTTTAAGCGAAAGGAAGGCCTGCCTGGTAAGTTTGACCAGACATTCCAGTCCTTGTTTGCATTCTAAATGTATCAAGAAAAAAAAAATCTGAACTATCCCTTCCATCCTGGATTGTGTAATTCTTGCAGCTGTGAGCTTATAGTTCCTTTTGCTGTCATTTGCCCCATATGAAAAAAAAAGAGATGGCAAAGATTGGAGGATGATCAAAGCATGGGCCATATATAAAGATATGAGAAAATAAAGAGAATGTATTGATTACAATGGAGGGAAAATAGATCTCCTTGCCTCGGTGACCCTTGGTTAGATCAAAGGCAGGCCAGCTTTCCTAAACAAGCTTGTTTCTCCTGCTTGTAATACAAGCATGCAAGGCAAAAACTTCCATATTATTTCATTTTACTCCAAGTCTCTTGGCAGTCCTGGTTATGATATTGGACACTCCATAAGAAGTTTTGTTCCTGTTATCAGGAGACTCATGTTATCAGGAAGAAGTTTAGCCGCATCATAGAAACCTACTGGTTTATCCCAAGAATGTTGAAAACAGAGTGCTTACCTAGGAGAAATTGAGGAAGAATTACTTCTCTTCTTGCATTCATTGAGATAAATTTATTGAGATAAATTATCCATCCAATTTTTCTAGCCACACATTTGGTGGAGAAGTTCAAACGCTGTTTGTGTCCCTTTGGAATTGTCCTATATATTGAAGTTTTATTAAGGTGATCAACTTTTTTAGAATAAAAAGGAGGACACAAATAAATTGAAGAAAAAAATATCGTAAATAAAAGAAACATTTTTTTCATTGCAACAATAAATATAGACAACTTGCATGTGCAAAGTTCGCCAGTTGGGTATTTTGGCGCGCTCAGCAGCAATTCCTATTGGCTTTCGAAAGCCAATAGTGGGAATAGCACAGCTCATGCAAAAGTTGAAAAAAAAACAATCAAAAAAAGGTGCCGGAGCGCCGTTCTGAGCGTTCTATGTGGGGGAAAAAAAGCCCTGCAGATTAGTCTTCAAATATCAAAAAGGAGGACATAAAGGAGGACACTTTTTGAGGGAGGACAGAACTTACAAAAGGAGGACTGTCCTCCCTAAAGGAAGACGGTTGGTCACCTTAGTTTTATACAAGATGTACCAAAAACCAGGCCCCATAGACAATGTATTATATAAATTACATTAAATATTCAAATTGGTTTTCATTTATTTATAAATATTTTGATACTCATTTGATGCATTACTTTTGAACATTCCTAAGTACATTTACTCTAAAAAAATGTGCCTAACTTTGGTTATAATCTGTACAATATATTTTCTCTTATTAATTTTCTCTTCAATTTAAAAATGTAAAATATCTGCTCAGCCAGCTTCCTTATCACTTATTAATAAACTATTATATGGAGGTTTGGCTGGAATCATTTCAGTTAGAAACATTTGTAAAATCCACATGCTTTGTCTGAATTATGAAATGTGCATCGTGCATTTTGCAATACAAGCTCATCCCCTATGAAATGTGTGTTGCAATGTTGCAGTCCATGCACAACACGTATGCAGCTTGTATTGCCATCTCATGACACACATTTTTTTTAAACCCTTCCTTCCCTGTCAGCACCTACGATTTTCATTTGTTTTTGGTACTGAACAAGAAACTATATATTAAGATATTTTAGGAGAGATCAGGAAAATTATAAATGTATAACATGCAGTCCAGTATCAGTTGCATTTTCTGCATGAACTAAGCTCTAATGTTGTATCTAATGATTTCTTTGTCCAGAGAAACTCTTCATAATCTTCATGTTGGCCACTGAAAGCACAATCCAAGAACAATCCACATTTTTCTGATCACTTTAGCATGTGAAAATCTGCAAAAAATTTGGAATCAGCTTCTCGTCTTGATTATTTCATTAGTTGCTGCTCACCAAATTTCATTGGCCACCAAGGTATAACATTGAGATGCATACATCCCATTTGCAGGTCTACCATACAGAGGAAGCTGATTGTAATATATTCTCAAGCATATGAAGAGTTAGCTTATTTTCTACTGCCCTAGTGCTGGAACGGCCTTATACTATTATGCAGAGATGTATAGACATTGCAAGAGCATATTTGTTCCTCTGTAGTGCTCTTCCACTCACAATGGGTTGAATAATGGTAATAAATTCTGATTTCAGTGCATAATCTATTCCCAGTCTATCATTCTGGAGTAGCAGTAAGTCAATATTACTTTGGAAAACAAAAAGAGAGAAAAACTTTATTAAAATTGCCATTTTGCTATACACAAGATCAGTTTGACTAGTTAAATTATATGGTTTACCTGTAGGAAATGGTAATTTCAGTCAGAGACCTGTGACAGCATGAGTAAATCTATCTGGATAGGTTAACCCTTTAAAAATAGATTTTGCCAAATCCCGTCCTCACCAAGCTCTGGTGCCTACAGGCAGGCTTAATTAAAAATTATTTCAGAATATATTCCCCACTGTTTTCAGGTACTGTGCTTTAAACATCTGGTGTTCTGCCAAAGCAGGATCTCAGTATATATTAAAGTGACAGTATAAAAGATAACAGGCCTTTTCCATTTCCACTGTTTCTTATGCTTTTAAAGTTTAAAGAAAATATGTGTTAGGGTGAGAGTTGCATAGTTAAAGAACACGTTATAAATACTACCCACATCATTTTGTGTGACTGCTCTGAAAGTTCTCATGCCACCTTCCCAGTTTTGCCACTTAGAATACAGTTTGTACTTGTCATACCCAAAAAAAGTGGCTGCCTTTAATGTTTATGACTGAAAATTGAAAAATCTGTGGCTTATTATAACTCATGCTGCTTAAGAGCATAACTACTGAAATTTCACCTCTTTCTGTGTGTGTGTGTGTGTGTGTGTAGTAGACACACACACACACACACATCCCTATCCATAAAATATCTCGCAGGATTGTTGTGGTGGGGAAAATGGAGGAGGCAGGAATATTAAGCATGTTTACCTTATAAAAGTTATTTATAAAAATAATAAAGGGGGGGCAACAAACAAACAAATAAATAAATATCACATACAGATATGGGAGCCTTTAGAATGGATCATAACTCATCATGGTGGATATTGCTTTGTATGCAAAATAATAATAATACCCCCTTCAAATTTGGTGGAGAAACTTCTCTTATGGAGCCTTCTATTTTATTAGTGTACTTTACTGAAATGTTGAACATCAACTTCTCTGAATTATGAAATCTAGCATACCAATGCTGGTTTCACAGGATAAAACCGTAGCGAGATCACACCTGGAATACTGCATCCAGTTTTGGTCACCATACAACAAAAAAGATGTTGAGACTTTGGAAAAAGTGCAGAGAAGAGCAAGTAAGATGATCAAGGGCCTGGAGACTAAAACATATGAAGAACAGCTGCAGGACTTGGGTTTGGCGACATGATAGCAGCATTCCAGTATCTGAGGAGCTGCCACAAAGAAGAGGGCGTCAAATTATTCTCCAAAGCATCAGAGAGCAGGACAAGAAACAATGGTTGGAAACTGACCAAACAGAGAAGCAACCTGGAATTAAGAAGAAACTTTCTAACAGTGAGGACAATTAACCAGTGGAACAGCTTGCCTCCAGAAATCGTGGGCACTCCATCACTGGAGGTTTTTAAGAAGAGACTGGACAGCCATCTGTCTAAAATGGTATAGGTCAGGGGTAGGCAACCTTGATTCTTTTATGACTCATGGACTTCAACTCCCAGAATTCCTGAGTCAGCATAGCTGAATCAGGAATTCTGGGAGTTGAAGTCCATGAGTCATAAAAGAGCCGAGGTTGCCTACTCCTGGTATAGGTTCTCCTGCTTGAGCAGGAGACCTCCAAAGTTTCCTTCCAGCTCTATTCTATTCTAATTAAGAAGTAACTTATAACTAAGGAGAAATTTCCTAACAGTGAGAACAGTTAACTAGTGGAACGGCTCACCTTCAGAAGTTGCAGGAGTTCCATCACTGGAGGTTTTTAAGAAGAGACTGCACAGCCACTTGTCTGGAATAGTATGGGGTCTCCTGCTTGTGCAGGGGGTTGGATTAGATGACCTCCAAGGTCCCTTCCAACTCTGTTATTCTATTATTCTGTTATTCTGATACACCATAAGAAGAGGAGGATATATTTAGGGCAAGAAAACAATACTGCTTTACAATTTTAAAAGGCTTAAGGCGTAGTTAAAGCAGCATAAAAGATGCAAAATACTGTCAACTTTCCAGTCGTTAAGTTCTTGTTTTCAATTTGTTTTAATACTTTTCTGTTTTGATTTTAGACACAAATTCCAAAGCTTTCCCATAAACAAGAAACAAGCAAAAAGATAGTGTAGCTTCCCTTGTATTATCCTGATATAACTTAAAATTTTATTAAAGGTTAATTAATAATAATAATAAATCTTTATTGATTAGCCTTGGGCCATATCAAAGTGCAAAGTTCAAAACATTACCAAAATTTGATAAAAGCAATTTAAAATGAACTTTGATAAAATACAGTTTAAAATGGAATTAGAGTAAAATATGACTTAAAATGAAATTAGAGTAAAATACAGTCTAAAATGAAATTAAAGTACAGTAATTTAAAATAGATAAAATATGATAAAATTATATCTTGGAGTCAGCCTTGCAATCTACCCCAATCAGTCCCACATATTAAAGGTTAACTTTTATTTTAATAGAGTTGAGTAGAAGAGCAATTGCATATCACAGTAATTTTCTTCCTTTATTTTTCACTCTTTATTGTTCTTCTAGACCAATGGGACTAAAGAGATACAGCCTGGTTTAGATAATTTCCCACTGATCTGCCTCTTAAGACAACAGATATCAATTGTTCTCTCTACCCAGTTACTTAATGCTCATGAATGGTCTGATTAAGGTTTCCTGCTGGTAGATAAATGCCAAGGAAAAGCCTTGGCATTTGCGGAAAATAAATGAGGAAGAGAAGCTGAGACATCTATTATCAGAGTGGTAATAATGGAGAAGTCTATGAACATCACTCATTTAATTATACAAAATGATGCATGTGAAAGACTAAATTAAAAAAGAACCCAAGCTAACAATGATCCCTCTGTTTGTGTAAAAGCATTCTGAGATCTGAATTCCAGTGACCTAAATACTTATTATCAGCATTCAGATAATGGAACAGGATATTTAATTCAGCTTCAAGAGGTATCTTCTAACTGAGCTAGAAAAACACACAAATACACATGCTTAAATGGAAACTAAAAATGGTCCTATATGTGCAGTAATTTGGGTTCTGTGCTTAAGTACTGTTTCATTTATGAGTCAGGAAGTTTTAAACATTCCTAAGGGTTGCTCATTTGAAAATCTTTTGTAGAATTCACAAAGCTGGGGTAACACAAGCATCATCTAATTTCTAAAACAAAATTGGAGTAAAACTGAACAATCTAATTATTCCTTTATTTCCCAATAAAAATGTGCTAAGTCAAAATAGACACCATGTCAGTATGACATGAATTTAGGTATTGGGCCATTTCATCACAGTTTTGCTGAATTCTGTTAATGCCAAAATTATGCATTGATTGTCAATTACAGCAGTTCATAATCTGCATATTTGGAAATATATTTCTTTTATAAACATTTAAAATTGTCCCAGGTTTTTATGGACTATTTTCCCAGCAGAAACATTTTTGTCTACAAGTTTCCCAAGAATGTTATTACCACTGTGATTTGAAGCATATACATTGGATAATTTCTCTAATTCCATGGAAAAATGTTGATTTTGATATGAATATGTTATTGAACTAGGGAAAAAAAGACAGGAAAAATAGGGGTGTATGGGGTGGTCAAGGAGGGGTAGTACCTCTGGTGTAGGGCATGTCGTGCCTCTTTAAGGCAGCCCGTACACCTTTGGTCCCCATCTGACACTCAGCTCTCACCTGTGGCTCCTAGTAGCTGTAACATGCGCAGCGGCCACACCCCAGGCTGGCTAAACTAGGTTGAGAGTAGCCGTTGTGTCTTTGACACTCGGTGAGTAAGAGATTTGTCTATCCTGATTATGTGAAGACAGACTCTGGTGGATTGAGCGGATGAGATCTATTAAGATAGAACCAAAAGTCATGAAGGAAGTTTCTGTAAGCGACGTGGTACGCTGAGAGCATGGCAAGACACGAAAGATCCCCTGGTCAACCACTGCACCCAACCCATCTCCAACTGTCTCGACTTTTGACTGCCATTGGAATAAGATGGAATCTGGAAGAGAGAGTGAAGCTGACTATGCGCACCTCTCCCTCACTTAAATCCAATCCACGCGCAAGTCCTGACATCTTGACTTTCCCTAATTCCGATCTCTGTTGATGAAAGCCCAGATGTGTTGGGCAGGCCATGTTGTAAGGATGCCAGATCATCGCATTCCTAAACAGCTCTTCTATGGTGAGCTGTCTCAAGGAAAATGATCGCAAGGGGGACAAAAGAAGCGATACAAAGACACACTGAAAGCCTCTCTCAAGTCCCTGGATATTAACACCATCTCTTGGGAACTTCTGGCGCATGATCAACTGACATGGCGCACCTTGGTGTACCAGAGTTGCCAGACATATGTTAGAAGTAAATTCTTCATCCTGGTTCATCCAAGCCGGGAATAAATAAGCAAACATGGTGACTGCTTTGGGAAGAAGGTTACAGTTTATTGCAGAAAGATGGTCTTCAGGAAAGTGCAGAGGAGAGAAGAAGAGAGCAAAGGGCTGAGCACATGGGGCAGTAGGCTTTTATACCCCCTCTAGCCTTCTTTGGAATAGTTTCCTGTTCCTGTGGCATGAACCTTGAGGCTGTTTCTGAGTGTTTGTCTAGGCCTTGATATCTGTGGTTTAATTCTATTATCATATCCTGCTTCCCAGGTGATGGGGCTGACTCCTAGAGTTTGGGTGGGGTAGGCAGATCTTCTCTTTTGTCTTCTTTATTGCTCTGGCTCCAACTTTCTGATGGTTTTACATTTGCATTTGTATGGGCCTGGCTCTTGCTTGGGGCAGATAGATAGATTTGGGGCCAAGTTTGGTTTTAAAAAGTCCTTTTGAAGAAAAATATATTTTTGTGCCCTTTTTAATATTTCCTTCTGGGCTAACTTTCATCAATCCCCCGCTTTGTGCCTTAAGTGTGTATTTATGACACACTTATTGGCACAACATTAAAATTGATCTGGTCAGGGAGACTTGGTAGACAAGCTTTTGAACTGTTAAGCAAAAAAAAAAAAAGAAAAATAAGACATTAATGGAGGCAGCAGAAAAAGATCCCTTTAGTGGCTCCCAAAAGGGGAACTTGCACCTATAAAGTTCTAAAAGTCAGGGCAAAATTTTGTTAGGTGGAAAAGAAATTTATAGTGTCCAATATTCTGTGCCAATCATTTTCAAATGTTGGATATCACCTTTAGCTTCCAGTCAGGTTTGCATACCTCCCAAAATTCTTCACAGCCATGGTTTTCCTTAATACATGACCACTGACTGCCCAATTTCAAGGGTTGTTTCCTGCCTTAGCTCTTAATTCAGTGCATCCAGGTTTGTAATGCCCAATTGAGGTTAGCCAATATGCCAGGCTATTAAATTTTTCTTTAAATTGCACATAATGAGCTCCAGGAATCCCAATCTGAGCCCAACAGTGCAAGATATTCAGGGCTGAAGTTTGGGATTTTTCCTGTTGCTTCCTTAGTCAGGGCATATGAATTGCAAATTACCTGAGGGGGCTTGGTTCCCTCCCCTTTGGAATCCCTTGGAATCTGTTGGAAGTTGATCCCAAGCTTTGGTGCAATAGAGCAAAAATCAGCCTGAGGAACTTTACTGAAGGTAGGTGGAGGGGATAGACTCAAGTATGATTCTGAATGGTGTGTGTGTGTGCACTTTTACAAAATAGTCAATACAAACATTCTGGATAAATTTTCCCTCCCACCAGATAGAAGTCCAAGGTGTTCAGTACTTGTTCTGCCACCTATTCCCAAGTGCCATCTCTCCACTAATACATTCAACTGGCTTGTTACAATACAAATGGGGCAAGAAAGAAAAGTTTACAATGAGTTTCCACCCTCCCCCCATAGTCTAATTTTCTCTTCTGAGGCTTCACATGGCACCACCTTCCTTCTGCAGCTCTCACAGGCATCGGGGTAAATGGTAGGACTTGGGAAGATGTTCCCCACTTAGATTGCATGGTGGCTTTTTAGTGGATGGCTGGATTCAAAACTCAATTCCATGGCTCAAATGGATGGAAGCAGCATCTGGGTCTGTGTGTTCTGCTTCCAAAGGCTTGGGAGAGGGTTTCAGGGCTGAAAGATACAAGAACAAGGTCTCCCCCCGCTTTCTGGGTGGACTCTACCAGGAGAGGCAGACAAAAGGTATGGAGAACAAAGGTGCAGGAAAAGAATTGGAAGGGGGGTAGCTTGCAGGCAGTTTGAAAATGCTGAAAACTCCAAATAATTTTAAAAGCCTAATATTTTAAGATGTGCAACTTGCCAAGGGTAGGAGAATCTGCCTTTAACATTTATTCTAAAATAGATCACATTATTTTAGAGATTGGAAAATGCTTATGTTTCAGAAAGTTTCATAGTAGTTTCACCAGTAAGTGATAGGATAAGAAAAGTAACTTTAAAAAAATTATTTCCCCACGCAAGCAGACTTGAGTTTCAAAAGGCTCTTGTAGATAGACACACATTTTTCAGGAAAAGGATAGATAAAACACATATAGTAAATGCAAGTGAAACTTTTCCAACAGATAAACTTAAAACAATCCCTCCTGGTAACTTAAGGTTGTTCTTGAGAGTACACAGAGAGAAAGAGGAAAACAAACAAACAAACAAACACAATTCTTTTTCTTCACTCTGTTTGTTGGCCAGACAAACAGAGTGAGGTATTTCCTTTTTGTGGCTTATTTTAAGCAGAATTTCTAGCAGAATTTAAAATTCTTTTTCCTTTGGATTTGAAACAGTTAATAGTCCCATTTACCTCTCACGCAGACTTTGACAAACATATATATACACAAAGACAAGAGAACAGAAGTCTTAGTTTTACACATCCTAGTCATTCCCACCATAAATTTCAGATAACTCAAGTTAGGGAAGGCACACATTTTAAACATACCACGTGGATTGCATAGAGAAGAGAGAGATAGAGAGAGAGAGAGAGAGAATCACTATTTCTTATTTTCCCTTTTAAGTACCTTTATTTAGCCAAATTGGTTTTTTGTGGGTTTTCACGCGCCCAGCGGTCTCCCATGGGTGTTGAAGAACAGACACGTACACGTGGTTTCCTCGGGATGGGAGCCTCAAACAAAGCCGAAGCATCCCTTTTATTGTGTTATCAGAAGGCGGGTTTATAGGCACCTGGTGACCACCTTACACCAACCACATTTGTTATGACACAGCATATTAGCATATTACACGTGCTAACTTTGTTTTGCACACGCTACTATACAGCTGTTGCACACGGCACTAACAAACACCAACACAACATTCCCTTGCACCGCACGGCACAAACTTGTTTTTTCACTTTTGACTTCCGCATACCTTGGCCTACTGCAGCTGATGACTCAGCCTAACAGGCCAGATAACCCAATAATTCCAACATCTCCTACTTTTCTGTTTTATTTAAAAAATAAGGAGGTTGCGCTTTATAGGAAGTCATTCTCAGTGTCGCATGGCAAGGTGAAGGCCGGTTTGGTTAGCAAGGGTAACTGAACTGCAGTGATAGATGTAGTTACTAAATTGATCTGTTGGTGGGTGACAGTTCCTGAAGATTACAGTTTATTGAAGAAAGATGGTTCTTCAGGAAAGTGTAGAGGAGAGAGAAGGGCAGAGAGAGAGAGAGAGCACATGGGGGGATACCCCCTCTAGCCTTGTTTGGAATAGTTTCCTGTTCCTGTAGCATGAAACTTGAGGCTGTTTCTGAGTATTTGTCTAGGCCTTGATATCTGTGGTTTAATTATATTATCATATCCTGCTTCCCAGGTGATGGGGCTGACTCCTAGAGTTTGGGTGGGGTATGCAGATCTTCTCTTTTGTCTTCTTGATTGCTCTGGCTTCAACTTTCTGATGGTGTTACATTTGCATATGTATGGGCCTAGCTCTTGCTTGGGGCAGAGAGATAAATTTGGGGCCAGGTTTGGTTTTAAAAGGTCCTTTTGAGGAAAAATATATTTTTCTGCCCTTTTTAATATTTCCTTCTGGGGGGGCTAACTTCCATCAATATCCCCACTTTGTGCCTTAAGTGTGTAAATGTATGACATTAAAATTGATCTGGTCAGGGAGACGTGGTAGGCAAGCTTTTAAACTGTTAAGCAAAAAAAGAAAAAGAAGACATTAATGGAGGCAGCAGAAAAAGATCCCTTTAGTGGCTCCCAAAAGGGGAGCTTGCACCCATAAAGTTCTAAAAGTCATGGCAAAATTTTGTTAGGTGGAAAAGAAATTTATAGTATCCAATATTCTGTGCCAATCATTTTCAAATGTTGGATGTCACCTTTAGCTTCCAGTCAGGTTTGCATACCTCCCAAAATTCTTCACAGCCATGGTTTTCCTTAGTACATGACCACTGTCTGCCCAATTTCAAGGGTTGTTTCCTGCCTTAGCTCTTAATTCAGTGCATCCAGGTTTGTAATGTCCAATATGCCAGTCTACTAAATTTTCTTTAAATTGCACATAATGAGTTCTAGAAATCCCAATCTGAGCTCAATAGTGCAAAATATTCAGGGCATAAGTTTGGGATTTTTCCTGTTGCTTCCTTAGTCAGGGCATATGAATTGCAAATCACCTGAGGGGGCCTAGTTCCCTCCCCTTTGGAATCTGTTGGAAGTTGGTCCCACAAAGCTTTGGTGCAATAGAGCAAAAATCAGCCTGGGAACTTTACTAAAGGTAGGTGGAGGGGATAGACTCTGAATGGTGTGAATGGTGTATGTGTGCATATGCAGCTATTTCTACAAAACAGGCAATACAAACATTCTGGAAAAGTTTTCCCTCCCACCAGATAGAAGTCCAAGGTGTTCAGTACTTGTTCTGCCACATATTCCCAAATGCCATCTCTCCATTAATACATTCAACTGGCTTGTTACAATACAAATGGGGCAAGAAAGAAAAGTTTACAATGAGTTTCCACCCTCCCCCCACAGTCTTAGTTTTCTCTTCTGAGGCTTCACGTGGCACCACCTTCCTGCTGCAGCTCTCACAGGCAGCTGGGGAAATGGTAGGACTTGGGAAGATGCATGGTGGCTTTTTAGTGGATGGCTGGATTCAAACTCAATTCCATGGCTCAAATGGATGGAGGCAGCATCTGGGTCTGTGTGTTCTGCTTCCAAAGGCTTGCGAGAGGGTTTCAGGGCTGAAAGATACAAGAACAAGGTCTCCCCCCCCCCCCGCTTTCTGGGTGGACTCTACCAGGAGAGGCAGACAAAAGGTATGGAGAACAAAGGGCAGGAAAAGAATTGGAAGGGGGGTAGCTTGCAGACAGTTTGAGAATGCTGAAAACTCCAAATAATTTTAAAAGCCTAATATTTTAAGGTGTGCAACTTGCCAAGGGTAGGAGAACATTTATTCTAAAATAGACCACATAGGTTTAGAGATTGAGAAATGATTATATATTTGGGATAAGAAAAGTTTCATAGTAGCATCACCAATAAGTGATAGGATACGAAAAGTAACTTTAAAAAGTTATTTCCCCACACAAGCAGACTTGAGTTTCAAAAGGCTCTTGTAGATAGACACACAGAGAGAAGGAGGAATACAAACAAACAAACACAATTCTTTTTCTTCACTCTGTTTGTTGGCCAGACAGAGTGAGGTTCTTCCTTTTTGTGGCTTATTTTAAGCAGAATTTCTAGCAGACTTTAAAATTCTTTTTCCTTTGGATTTGAAACAGATAACAGTCACAGTTTTACACATCCTGGTCATTCATGAAAATACTTTCCTAATTTAACCCACACAAACATTTTTAGGGATCCTCCTTCGGGCTATGCAAGGCAATTTAGATATACATGTTTTAAGAGGAGGATCAGCAGCAAATCTTTCCCATTGTTTTTCCTAATTTAATTATTGATGACTTGGTCAATTCCCTAAGTTCTGGGAGGTGCGCAACCTGAGGCTTAGAGAATGTTGTCCCCATACTCACGGTAATGTTTTGGGAGGGTGCTTCGTCTAGCTCTGACGACCGGCCCTGAGTTGCAGTAAGCTCTTCCGCTGAGTGAGTAAGAGGAGACGCGCTCAAAAACTTGAATCACGTCGGGGTCACCATTTGTGGGTTTTCACGCGCCCAGCGGTCTCCCATGGGTGTTGAAGAACAGACACGTACACGTGGTTTCCTCGGGATGGGAGCCTCGAACAAAGACGAAGCATCCCTTTTCTTGTGTTATCAGAAGGCGGGTTTATAGGCACCTGGTGACCACCTTACACCAACCACATTTGTTATGACACAGCATATTAGCATATTACACGTGCTAACTTTGTTTTGCACACGCTACTATACAGCTGTTGCACATGGCACTAACAAACACCAAAACAACATTCCCTTGCACCGCACGGCACAAACTTGTTTTTTCACTTTTGACTTCCGCATACCTTGGCCTACTGCAGCTGATGACTCAGCCTAACAGGCCAGATAACCCAATAATTCCAACAGTTTCCCAGCAAGGCCCTAAGCAAAGTCTGTATTTTTTTTCTTTTCCCCCATATAGTTTCTTTACCTACCTCTTTTCCATTCCGGCCTGGACAGGTAACTGGTTCCTGTCCCAGGCCCCGAGCAAGCTCTCAACTGGGAAACCTACTTCCGCCCTTGAATTAGAACTTCCCATGTTTCTATAATGGGATTTCCCTACCACTAAAGGGCACGATCTGTCAGAAGTCTCCTTGTGAGACTTCTTCCTACTATCACGATTTTGTGAGTCCAAAAAAAGGGGACTCACGGAGCTTCTCTGGATCCCTCTCAGAGTTCGTGGGCTCCTCCGAGGGATCCTCCACGTTTTCAGACCAAAAAAGGGTCTGCAGAGACCTTCCAGTTTCCCTCAGAAGGTACAGGCTACTCTTCCACTGGCCGGCTTTACCCCACCGTTTACGGACGCCTCTAATGTCCATGGGCACCTCCACTTGCTCTCGGAGGTAGGTGGTCGCTCCCTTCTTGAGGCTTAATTTCCTAACTTTGCTTTGCTTACAGGGCCTTACCAGCTAGTTGCCCAAATCCAATTCTTTCATTCACTCATTCCATTTCATTTTCACACAGCTTCTCCCTTTACCCTAACAAAAGGTTCTATGCTCTGGCCAACCCCCATGCTTTCCAGGTTCTGCCAATTAAACAGATCCTTTCTGCGGCTAGGAAAGACCAGAAGCAGAAAAATCCAACTGTGATTGGAAAAAAAAGTCTTCTCATTCACACAAACAGAAATACACACATTTTCTTTGTTTCCTGGGCTTTAAACTTAAAATTTAGAGGTACTCACCTTCACCTTCTTTCCAAAGCAGCCCTTGAGCTCAAACTCTCAAAACTCCCTTTACTACCCTAGCTCCACATGGGCAAGGCCTGGGAAACCCATCCACAGACACAAGGGGGTCTGCTGCCAGCAAGATGGGGCTTACCAGTCTCAGTCCATTGGAGAGGTTAGCTTGGAGTCCCATCTCGGGGTGCCAAATTGTTAGAAGTAAAGTCTTCATCCTGGTTCATCCAAGCCGGGAATAAATAAGCAAACATGGTGACTGCTTTGGGAAGAAGGTTACAGTTTATTGCAGAAAGATGGTCTTCAGGAAAGTGCAGAGGAGAGAAGAAGAGAGCAAAGGGCTGAGCACATGGGGCAGTAGGCTTTTTTGGAATAGCCTTGTTTGGAATAGTTTCCTGTTCCTGTGGCATGAACCTTGAGGCTGTTTCTGAGTGTTTGTCTAGGCCTTGATATCTGTGGTTTAATTCTATTATCATATCCTGCTTCCCAGGTGATGGGGCTGACTCCTAGAGTTTGGGTGGGTATGCAGATCTTCTCTTTTGTCTTCTTGATTGCTCTGGCTCCAACTTTCTGATGGTTTTACATTTGCATTTGTATGGGCCTGGCTCTTGCTTGGGGCAGAGAGATAGATTTGGGGCCAAGTTTGGTTTTAAAAAGTCCTTTTGAAGAAAAATATATTTTTCTGCCCTTTTTAATATTTCCTTCTGGGCTAACTTTCATCACATATGAACACAGGAAGACAATCTTGGCACAAGAGAAGCGAGCACTCTGCAAAGCCAGAGCTGTAAATGCTGAAGTAACAGTGTTTACATTTCTTTGTTCAGTATGTGGTAGAACATTCCATGCTAACATCGGTCTTATCAGCCACCTATGGACACATCGTTGATGGCCCATAATCTACAAGATGTCAAGGTCCTCATCGAAATCGATGGACGAACAACACACAGTATGGCATTAATGTTTATTAAGGTTAATAAAATAGACACTGCTTGTGAATGAACTCTTTTCTATACTATCACAACCTGTACAAGTGTCCTTTAACAAACGGCTATTAGATATAGTAGGAAGAGCTCCTTAGTCTCCCTACAGCTAATAGCACTTGCAGTGGTGCTTGTAGAAAAATGGATTCATCACCATTCAATTTGGTGCTGAAGCTGTCATCCCTTTTGACTACCTTCTGCTTTTATTCTCTAGCATTTTGTACCAATCTGGCAAAAAAAAAAGTAATTAACTGGTAACTCAGTTTGCTATCTTTATTTCTCCTTGGGCCTCTAGCCTCTGCACAAAGACCCAGAGGTACTATGGGAAATTAAGACGAGGACCTCTGGTGGTGCAGTGGTTAATGTGCAGTATTGCAGGCAAACTCTGCTCACTGCCTGGACAGGGGCTCCAGGTTGACTCAGCCTTCCAGCCTTCTGAAGTTGGTAAAATGAGAACCCAGATTGTTGGGGGCAATATACAAATAATGCTTATCCTGTGAACTACCCATAGAGTGCTGTAAAGCGCTATGGGGCATCATATAAGCCTAAACTCTATTGCTATGCGTGCAGCTGAACCACATGGCTGGTGCCTTCTGACAAATCAAAGCAGCTGCTATTCTAAGAGAGTCAACCTGCTAACATTTCTTAAATTCCTAAATTAATAAAACAAACCTAACAATTACAACATTATTAAATCAATTCTATTTTTATTCTATTTGCAAACAGTTATCTATTGTATAACTCTGTGGACAAAGAAAAATTCTCTGAATAGTTAGGAGAATTCAGAATTAATTTATATGGCTGGTTAATCATTTTTAACTTCATTAAATACTCCAAGTCCTCCTAATACATTATCCTTATCTTGATGTTAAATTTTAATTGCATGAAGTCTGCTCCCTTAGTAATTAACACATTGTAAGTCCCCTCCTAATTCACAAACTAATTGTCATTTCCCAGAACTTAATATTATTTGCTAATTCTGCAAATAACAGGTAAAGAATTTTACTGTCAAAACTCTAGAGAAAGTGACATTCTACAGGCACAGCAATGACAAAACAAGTTAATTTACTGCAAAGTCCTGAAAGATGAGCCTTTATAATTGCATATTTGTTACCTTCATTAAAAAAGGTAAATGGCTCTTCAGTTACATATTTGCCAATTTCTTACACATTAGAAAAGCGTTAACAAGCCAGTTTAAAATTAATTGAATAGGTCTAAGATCTTCAAAGAGTCTAAGATCTTCAAAGAGATCCTAATTGAATCAAACTCCTAATTGAAGATGAGATGAAGGAGACATAAATAGGTTATTTAAGGAAAGGAAAATTGAGACGGTTGTGTTAACTAAGCAGCCGAGTACATTATACATATTTTACAATACACAAAATGGTAAGTTTTTCTGTTTTCTTCTTTTGGCTTTCCTGCTATTAATAACATGATAGAAAATTGTACTGTGATGTATGTTACATGTAAAATTCAATGAGTTTTATCATCTCCTAATGTCTTATTCAGGAGCCAGTGCTGCTTAAGAAGCTGTTTGCTCTGCCCCTACTAGAAAGAATATTACCTTTATTTACATGTTAAAAAAATATTTATTGAGCAAAAGGTGCTTTTTTTTCTTCAAAAGTCAACTGGGCTTTCTTTGTCTTTCTTTGAAGACGTTTTGTTTCTGTATCAAGAAGCTTCTTCAGTTCTGACTGAATGGTGGAGAATGGAAGGATTTATATTCCTTGCAGTCATCTGCTCCACAATTCCAAAAGGTCAAGATATGTTTTTCTCCATAATGACCCTGATATTATGGAACAATGCCTTCCTAGAAATTAGATTTTCTATGTTAGTGGTTATGTTTTAGAAGCTGGGGAATATGGAACTATTCTAGTTTGTTTTTGGTGATAAAGTGGATGATATTAATTGTCAGTTTTAGTAGTTGTATAATGGCTCTGATTATTGCTTTAATACATATCTCTTAAACAAATTAATTATATTGTATGTAACTTTTAAATTAACTAAGGATATTTATACCATGCACATTTATTATTTGTTAACTTCTGGTGGCATACAAGAGGGCTAAGTAAATAAATGCATATTACTTTTGCATGCTTTGTTTTCTGCTAAAATAGATTTGTGCTTACATTTGTTTTATTTATTTTATTTTTAAACCTTTGTATTTTAGTGAAACAATTTCCAGAGAGTCTGACGATCAGAACAAAGGAAATTGGAACAGGCCATAAGCTATAGACCAGGGCTTTTCAACCGGTGGTATGCGTACCACTGGTGGTACTCCACTACCTGGCTGGTGGTATGCGGCGTCGCCTTCCTCCCCCTCCCCACGTTGCTTTCCTCCCCCCCTCTGCTCCTTCCCAGCTCACTTGTTTGTGGAAAATGCTGCTTGGCGGCAGCTTGTACAAACTCTACCAAACATGCCCTGCAGGGGGCGCATGAAGAGCACAGGTGCAGAGCAAGGCCCCGCTCTCCCAGGGACTCATTGTGCAGCAACCGGATTTACTTCTTCTGGTGCACGCAGGTCAGTGGGATCCGTGTGGCTCTTCCCTTCCCTCTTCTATTTCACAACAAGCGCTAGCCTGATAGCCCCTTCCAGGCTGGGAGAAGCGCACGCCGTTGCCTGTATCACAGGCTTAATGTCTGAAACAGCTGGGCTCTTGGCTGACTGATTGCCTTCCTCCCCCCCTCAACTTTTCTACAAACTGGGAATCGTGGCTTAGTGGGGGTCTGGAACGGGTCTCGGGGTGCCCGTGCACCCCTTGGATCAGACAAGCGAGTGATCGACTTTAGCCTTTGGGGAACAAAAGCCGGTCGTGGGTGATCTCTTCCTGCCTGGGAAGGCTGGAGAAGCCAAGAAAAAGTCAATTATTAGAGGGGAGGGGCCACTTTTTCATTTAAGGCAGTTTTGGAAAAGTAACTTTTGCTGGAAAGGAAAGCAGTTTTTTTTCCCCTTTTCTTAGATCACTTTCTTTGCTTGGGCCTCTGTTGCCTGTATCGCAGGCTTAAAGTCTGAAACAGCTGGGCTCTTGGCTGACTAATCGCCTTTCTCTTTTCAGGAGATGCGCCTTTGCAGTGGGTTTCCTCTTCCGTTAATTATCGGAGGTTTGAAAGGCAAGCTACTCCCGGAGCGTAAAAGTAGAGGGCCCAAACGGCAAGAGTGATGCAGCTCTTCGACTCTCTGTTTCAGGGGAAAAATGTAGGGGGGAAATGACTGGGAGAAGTAGCCAGTTCAGCCAGTACATGCCTGAAAACAGGAGGTGAACTGGCCACATCCCTGCCCTGCCTGTGCGCTCTCCTCTGCCTATACACGTGCACAGGCAGGGCTATGATGTGTTGCTGCCTGCCAAAACCAGGCTGGGGTCTGGGCGGCGTAGCACAGGACGAAGGAATGAGGAAGGAAGGAAGGAAAGGAAGGAAGGAAGGGACAATGGGAGCTGCAGTGCTACAGCCTTCCAGTCTCGTGAGAGTCCTTCGGCTGTGCTCCAGGCCTCACATTTATCAGCTGTTCGGCGGCTGAGAGACAGCCTTTCAAGTTCAGGCTGCTCCATCGGCCCTTGACTCCCTGCTTCAGCCTCCCGCCCATCAGCTGTTTGGCTTGGTTGGGAGGCATCCACACTGCCAGGTAGAATGGCGCTGGCTGCTGGTTGCTGTCCCATACATCGTCCTCGACCCCTCCCCCCACCAGTTCATGTCGAGCCAGTGGGGGTTTGACAGGGAGAGAGGGAGGGAAGGAGGAAAGGACAAAGAGGGAGGTGAAGGAAAGGAACGAAAGAAGGAAGGAAGGGACAATGGGAGAGAGGGAGCTGAAAGCAGGCAGGCACCTGCCCCAGTCGCATCCCCCTCCACCAGAGACCCACGGATTCCCCCCCCCCACAGGCACCCTGCAACCTGAATGATCAGCTGGCCATGCCCCCCTCGGCCATTGATCACATGACCCTGGGACACTGAATGTAATAAGTATGAATCAGTTGCCAAGCACCCGAATGTAAATCACAAGACTCTGGGGATGCTGCAACAGTCATAAGTGTAAAAAATGGTCATAATTCGCTTGTAACTTCAAACAGTCACTAAGCGAATTGTTGTAAGTCAAGGACTACCTGTACTTTCTCATTTTTTCCTTTTGGGGGAGGGTCAAGTTTTTGATGCCTTGTTTGCAAGTGGTGGTACTCGGATATTGCCTTATCCGAAAAGTGATACAATGGGTGAAAAGGTTGAAAAGCTCTGCTATAGACCATGAGTTGCTCACCATCATTGAAAAGTAATTTATTTATATTTACACATACTTTGTTACTATACTTAGTATAATTGTTTAGCACATAGAAAACTGCCAAATGGATTGAGGTGAGTACATTCCATAAAAAATAATATTATTGATGATTCTTACTGCTTTGACTATAAAAGGAGTAATTTTTCTCCATTAGGAAAGAGTGGTGATAATTGAGATTTATTAATCACACCCAGGAAAGTGTCATGGTTAAAACTCAGATTGATTTTATACAAAATTCTGTTCCTAGTTATATAAACCTTCCTTAAATTCAGTGATATTATTCAATCTGGAGGAATTATTTACTTTCTATTATGGTTAAATAATTGGGAGCAAATTATATTTGTTGAGAATGGCAAATCAGATTTGTGTTTCTGACATGTCCTGAGTTAGGATGCACTATTTGGGGGAATCAATTCAACTGAAGCCAAAATCTGGTGCCTGGTTAATTATGATCATTACACTCAACAGAACTCATTTATCAAAAGACAGAATGGATTGAATGGCTTATCAAGAAGATGGAGAACTAAAAGTTTGGTTTTCTTGTATTTTATGTAGATCAAAGTGTATATGATTGTTCTCCTCTCTCTGGTTCTCTTTTTCAATAAACATAATGAGATTTACACTGTTTTAAAATAATTTAATCTTATTAGTCCTACTGCTTGCATTTTTGCTAATGATATACACTAGTTACCATGTTACCACTCAGTACATTTAAAAGAAAAGATAGACATGTCAACTATTCATTGTTTTTGTTGTTTCTATTCAATTTAAATTGCCAAATGAGAAAAATGCGGCTTTTTAAATTGTAATTTTTCTATAGCTAACTCATTCTGATATTGGTTCTATTAGACTTCTAATAGCATGAAAGCTAAAAGAAATCAAATTGTTCCACTTCCACATTCATAATTATGTGCAATTAAAATCTTTACATACCCAAAAATCTAATAGGAAGTCTTGCACCCTTCAACTGTCATTCCTCATTATCTACAAGCCCAACAATTTTACAGTGACATACTCTACTCTACAAGAAGTGTTAAAAAGAAATATATTTTACTGATGTATATGTTATTTAATTTCTCTGAATTAGCTTTTTTGATATGGATGCTAATTGTTTTCTTTGAAAGGAGTCACCACAGATATATGATTTCTTTAGGCCTGTTGCTCTTCAAAAATAGAGTTAATTGCAATGGGTGTGGGTGTGGGTGTGTGTACACATGCATATACAAAATCAAAGAAGTGAATCTTAATATAGCTGTCTGATAGTGCATTAAAAAGAAATGCTTTTCTAATTGTGATCTTATTGATGTCTTGCTGACTCTTGAAATTTTCCCTTCTTAGTTTATTCATGACATGAAGCAAGATGCATAAGTTTAGCAAAATTAGCTTTTTAAAAAAGAAGCATCATGTTACTTCAGCTCACAATATACACAAATTCTGCTTGTAAGCTATAATTCCCTAGTGTGTGGTATATTTATTTGGTGTCCTGGAATGAATTTATACCAACCAATGTTACATTTCAGAGTTCAGTTTAGGTAAACCACTTGTACCACATATACAGAAGGTTTAGGTGACTATCTGCATTTTGCACAATTAAGAAAAAAGACTCATATTTATGACCATTGCTGTGTCCTGTGGTCATGTGATCACCTTTTGCCACCTTCTCGCAAGCAAAGTCAATGGGAAATCCAGATTCACTTAACAACCAGGTTACTAACTTATCAGCTGTAGTGATTCACTTAACAACTGTGGCAAGAAAGGTTGTAAAATGGGGCAAAACCCACTTAACAAATTGCTCACTTAACAAGAGAAATTTGGGGCTCAGTTGTGGTTGTAAGTATACCATAACTTGCAACATTCAAGAAATTGGTTACTCTTGTACTTAAAGACAATTTGATAAAACCATGCCTATTGGTTCTCATTACAAGACCTGACTCTTCAAGGCTGTCTGCGACTTGAGCATTCTGTCTTCTCCTTGCAAGCATCTCCATCTTCCTTTCTATCTTCTGTCCCTCCAAGTGAAATCACACTGTTCTCCTGGTAGTCTGATGTCTAATTCACAGTCATAGTCAACGAGAGGCAGGGTTAGAGTAATGCTACTTGAAGTAACCATTTCTGTGGTGCTAAGTCCTTGGTCCTCTACACTGAGTCTGCTAGAGGGAGCAGAGTTTGCTGCATCTGTTTGGCAAGAAGCATATTCCTTCATCTAAGGAGGAATCATAAGTTCCCTGATATAAAGGGAGTACAATTGTTGCTAACTGTTGCTGCGGACTTCTCTACAACAGGGGGAATTTTAAAAAGGAAGAAAAGAAGTCTGATGTATAGATTTTTTTCAAAATGTTACAGAAGCTTGACCTACTTTATTTGTAGAGGTTTTAGCGCAACGATGATCATTTTCTTCCATTCATCCATTTCTACCTTGTAAAAAGATGCCAAGTTCCATCTTATTAGAGATTATAATGTAACTAGCTGGTTTTAACTGGTTTTAACTGGTTTCTAATGACTACTCTTACTATAAGAGAAGTAAAACGTTTTCTTGAAAAGAGAAGTGCTTTCGCCATTTTTAAAGAAGTGTTAGCCTAAGCAGAGTGATAATGAGATAGAAACAGTAGGGAATCAAGAACAGAAGAAACACTACAAGTGAGAAGGAAACGGATTTTCTCTCTTTTTTTTTTATAGTACAAAGTGGCGCTAGTATAATAAAATCTAAATATAACAAAATGGAAATATAATTTCTCTGTTCTTTTATCTGCATCATTTACAAGCCCTAATTCAATTCTAAGATTAGTTGAATGTTTCCTTTTTGGACCTACCAGAGTATGATCTATCAATCAGATGGAAACCTAATTGCTTTGTTTGGGACATGTGGCTATTATGTTTTAGATCACTTCAGCTGGTCCTAAAGGCAAATTATTGTCTCGTTCTTGGCCCTATAGAAGTACTTCATGTTTTATGTGTAATAAGCTGCTGAACCCAATTGATGAATTGCAGTAAGACCATAGAATATTAAAGTAATTCTCAACATTGTGGATAGGAGGAGATATCATAATATTGACTTGTGGCACAGTGGTTAAAGTGCAGTATTGCAGGTAAACTCTGCCCACAATCTGGAGTTCATTCCTGATGGGGCTCAATGTTGATTCAGCCTTCCATCCTTCCAAAGTTGGTAAAATGAGGACCCACATTGTTGGGAGCAATATGCAAATAATGCTTACACTGTAAATTGCCCAGAAAGTGCTGTGTGTGTGTGTGTGTGTGTGTGTGTGTGTGTGTGTGTGTATGTAGGTCTTTGGTTGTTGGGGTTTTCTCCCGCGTAAAATTGGAAGTGTCTTGGCGACGTTTCAACGAAGTCCCATTCGTCATCTTCAGGCTGGTGTTTTCAGCTTCGTGCTTGATCTTTAATTCCATCAAATAATATCCTACTAGTTGATTTCTTATAATATATATAAGCCTAAATGCTATTGCTGAGAAGTACCCTAGACAATGGACTGGAGAACTATCAGATAAATAAGCATTATTGGGACTTGTTGATTTTGGAATGTTAAAGAACTAGATAGATTTGAAAAAAATATTTCCTTTTATAACATTTTAGAAAAGAATATATAAATACCTTGAAATTAACACTAAGAAATCCCCCCCTAGGGAAGTTTTACTGGTTGGAAACTAAAGATATAAGAGGGGACTTTGAAGGTTGACTAGGCAGAATACAAATTAAGGGTTGCAATGAAAGGAGCAGAGACCCGTAGTTTACAATGGAGCAATACTATTTGACTATAGAAGAAATTAAGGCTTTGGGAACAGTCTATTCAGAAATTACTTAAAGACCATTTATATTATAAAATGGTTATAACAGAAGAACAGATTTTACTGGATAAAACAGAGGCAGAAGCTGATTTGAAAATGGATTCTAAAAAAAAAATCCCAGAGTGATGCAGGAAAAGATGCTGTGGATTTGAAAATGGATTTAAAGATGCCAAACTACAAGAGTGATATGAAAAAAGATTTGAGCCTCACTGATGTCTTAATAATTAAAGGAGACATATAAATAATAAATCAGAAGAATTATTTGGAAAACCTTATCTTGGATATAAACTACTGTAGTTTTTCCTGAAAGGAGACAAAGAAAAAATTATAAGAAATCAACTAATAGGATATTATTTGATGGAATTAAAGATCAAGATTTATAAAAGTAAGCAAATGGAATATAAAATGAACTTATCTGATCAGGGTTAAAATATATGGGTTGGGGTTTCTGATAGTTATTAATGTATTTTCTGTATCGCCAGCACGGAATGACAAGTTTTGAAGATCTATTTATAAATGTGGAAAGATTTTTTTTTTGCTTTATTTCTTAGAGAAAGTAATATGTTTGAATGCAAAAGGGATTTATCTGAGTAAGGTTAAAATATATGCACTATGCTACTGTTTACAGTAACTCTTAATAGACTGAGTGATGAATTTTAATAATTTGTTAATGATAAGGGATGAGATATGGGAAGTTTTTTTAATTCAAACACTAGAGAATGTGTTAAATAACTGAAGTTGTTTATACTTGTTTTACTTCTCTGGAGGGAGTAGTGAAGGCTTTATTTCTTTTTCTATCTCTTTGCATTCTCTTTTTCTTTTCTTCATATTTTTCTGATTAGTATTAATTTTTTTATCCCTGCATATGTAAATGTTAATAAATTATTATTAAGATAAGCATATTATGGCTGCTGGTGGTTCCTAATTTATTAAATACATTTTTATGTATTCTACACAGGTTGAAAATGATGATTGTTGTTTTTTAAAACATATATAATGATATCTTAATACCTCTGCTATAAATGAATGTATAACTTATCAAAAATTTTTGATTTCCTTTTTTATTTTTATATAAATATATGATAAAATAGTCATGGATAAATCCAAAGACATTTGCAGAGCTTTAAATAGAGTTGATTTTTTTTAAATCTGTTTGTTTGTAGAATACAGAAGATCCAAATTAAGTAATTGGAGTTGAAGTGTAATCATCTTGATAGCTCCTTGGAAGATTTTCATTATCACTTCATTTTTGTTTACGATGGTGAGCAGATGGTGTGTGAGCATGATAGTTCAGCTGCATGTATCATTTCCCAAAAATATGACTGGAAGCAGCATGCAAAGAAAGTGATAGGAATATATTTTTCTATCGATGAACCAGTGAAACTTGTATCACAAAGCTGCATAAATAAATATCAGTTGACATATGTTAACATGTTCTGTCGTGTCTCCATTTTGTCTCATAGCTTAGACATAAACACAAGATTTATATAATTTACTGGTTTGTCAGTGTATGTTTTATATATGGTAAATAACCAAATGTGGCATGTGCAATGTAAGCTACAAAAAGAAGAAGGAGCAAGAAGCAACAGCATAAGGAGCACAATATGGACGGGGTTTTTGATATAAAAAAAATGGTAATACTGAACCATGTCCCTGGGAATAGGGCTATAAACCTGAGGCTCTCCTCACTTCCACACAGACTCTTGTTTTGAATCTTGTCTTACATTGTGTCTTTTTTAAAAAAATGGAAAGAAGTGGAACTGTGTGTCACATGAGCTACTCTGGGCACCTAATTTAACCTGGGCTGCTTTACTAGTGGGACTCATTGCCAGTAATGAAGTAAGATGTCGAATCCTTGCATTGAAGAGGGAGAGGATAACATTCACTGTGAGAAAGAAGATGTTTTGGAATGACATGCTTTCCAGAAGTATTTAGTCCAAAGGTATCTAGCTGGGAATTCTGGGAATTGTAATCCCAACACATTGGAGGGTATTAGATTCAGTAAAGGAAGGCTGCAGTCCATGAAGAGAAGAATATGTTGGTGAACTAGTGCTTTGTTTTAAATCACTCAAAGGTCATCACACTGACTCTTAAGCCACATCCTTGCACAATGTACAATACAGGTAGTCCTCGACTTACAACAGTTCATATAGTGATGGTTCAAAGTTACAACAGTACTGAAAAAAGTGATTTATGGCCATTTTTCACACTTATGACTGTTGCTGCATCCCTGTGGTCACATGATCAAAATTCAGATGCGTGGCAACTGGTTCATATTTATGACAGGGTCATCTGATTAGCTTTTGAGACCTTCTGACAAGCAAAGTCAATGGGGAATCTAGATTCACTTAACAACCATGTTACTAACTTAACAAATGCAATGATTCGCTTAACAACTGTGACAAGAAAAGTCGTAAAATGGGGCAAACTCACTTAACAAATGTTTCTCTTAACAGCATAAATTTTGGGCTCAATTTTGGTCATAAGTGGAGGACTAACTCTATAGGCAATCCTTTGAAAGGCCCCAGTGTCTTGCTGACATTCAGTTAACTATAGTTATAAAAAAAAGGATGACCCAATGCTTCCTCTTCATTCTTATGCATGGCTTGAGCTGCAATAGATAACAAAATAACAAAGACACCATGATTTTACTCAGAATCTGAACAAACACAAATGACTCCGAGGCTCCAAATCCAGTTACTACAAGTGTGAGAAAAAAGCATATTAAAAATGAATGCAAGGTGAACAAAGTTTAACTTTTGGTGTTTATTTTTGGGGTACCCATGTTTCCCTGAAAATAAGACCGGCTCTTATATTAATTTTTGCTCCAAAAGACGCATTAGGGCTTATTTTCCAGTTAGGTCTTATTTTGGGGGAAATATGGTACTAAATGTGTCCGAGTGGCTGACAATCTTAACTGGGGCTTATTTTGGGGGTGGGATTGTATTACGAGCATCCTGAAAAATCATGCTAGGGTTTATTTTCCGGTTGGGTCTTATTTTTGAGGAAACATGGTATATGATTCCACATATGCTTTCTACAAGCTATATCAGATAAACTTCCAATCCATATCTCTATTAATCATTTCAGAATAAATACAAGATTTATAGTTTGGAACATTATTACTGAGTGGAAAGTATAAAGTGAGAAGTCAAAATCCTACTTTGTCACACATTTTTTTCAAAATCTTATCCCTCATGGAGTATCTCTGGGATCTGTGAGGAAACCAATGTTTTTAAACTTGTTCATGTATGATTTTGTGCATCATATATTTTTATATGGGGCAGTAGAATCTAAAAATGCTGTGAAGATCTTGAGAAAGATCTCTTGGAACTGGATGATTGCTCAACCAAATGAGAAATGCAACGACATTTTAAGTATGTGTAAAGTGATACATATTGGGACAAACTTCCTACCTTCACAATTGTTGTGAAGATTCATTACGAAAGGGATAGAACTGAGCCAACACTGCAACATCTTTATTAGAACTCGGTGCTCTGACTATATCTGGAACACTGGGTACAGCTAGTCCTCAACTTATGACTGGTTGTTTAGTGACAAAGTTACGAGCTATCTGAAATACGGGATTTATGACCCAAATCCAAAGTTCTGATGGTTTTCTACCCCACAGCCACCATATTTCAGGTCGTTGGCAATATGGCTTCATTTACGCTGTTTGCAGTGTCTTGCAGTCACGTGACTGTGTTTTATGATGGTTTTAACAAACACTAGCACTACTGGTTTTGGGCAAAACTGCACCAATAGCGAATAAATAGGTTTGCACTTACTACTGCTACTTTCGTTTAACAACCACCACAAAAATTTCATAGGATTGAGTCAGTCACGTCACTGATCCAGTTTATGACTGTTATGACTTATAACTGTACTGGGTGGGTTCCATTATGGGCTTAACTCGAGAACTACCTATATGGTTCTGATCATATCAGAATACCTATACATAATAGAGTTATACAAAAGGATTTCTGCATGTTAAATGCTAGATCCCCAGGTTCATAGTCTATTATTTACTGTTTAGAGCAGAAGAAATTGTATTCTGGAAGTCTTAGATTGCAAAATGTGTAACAAAAGTATATTCATGAGTTGGAGCATATTCAAGAGTAGAGCCACTTTAGGCATCTAATGAAATAAGCAATAGCTTATAAAATCTTATGCCTTTTAAAAACATTTGTTAGCTAGAAAAGATGCTACCAGACTCCTGGGTGGTTGGGTTTTTTTTGTAACAGAGTAATACAGCTTTTCTCCTAAGCATCCATAGCAGTAAAAGATTCATTTCTCCATAATTTACTTAAATGTCAGTGTGCCTTCATATATATATATATATATATATATATATATATATATATATATATATATATATATATATATACATATGGAGAAACTTTTTTTAATGATTACAATTCATTCAAAAATATTTTTATTTTTATTGTCTGAGATTTTAATTTTTTAGAAGATTTACAGACCTTTTATTAAGTTGCTTTGTTAGGAAGTATAGTAAAAAATTCTGGAATCTGAACCTCTTTCTACTTTTATATTTTGTGACCATAATTTAATGTTGGAAAGGAAAAAGACCATGAATCAACATTAATAAAAATCTTTCCTTCTCATAACATTCCTACAAGAGACTATGTTTTATATACACAATCCTTTGAATTTGCATTGACCTGATTGTGACCTGCTCTATACATAAAAAGCATAAAATTATAGACTCAACAGAAGCATATCTTAATTCAAACATCACAAAGGTGTGGAGTAAGCCAAGGATAGATCATTCTTTTTGGTGATGGAGGAGCTTTAAAAGCTGTAGTTACGGAGACCTCTGGTATATTTGGCATAGATCCCAAGCAAGCAGAATGTGCTCTGTCTAGATTTTTCAATAATAACTTGGCATCTCGCACAAAATTCCACACTTTGAAGGCTACAGAAGAACAGTAGTATAATTAGAAGAATTTTTTTAAACCTATATTTGATGCCAGTAGAATATAATCTTATATTTTCACCGAGGGGACAGAGTAGATAGCTGCACATGTGGAAAGTAAGTATTTAATAAGCACTATACTATAGTGAATAGAATTAACAGGCTGGATACCTTTTAATTTTCCCTTATTACCAAAGATTCTTCTGTGGCACACTGACCACATAAACCTAATCATCCTAGCTCTGTTTCCATCTCAGTTCTTGGACCCAGTTCCCCAAGAAGAGGAAATGAACACTCCAATCCCACCATATTTGGCCTGGATGTAGAACAAATTGCCTGTCCTTGTTTGTTCTGCCTTGATGGAAGTCACTAGTCTGGATAGAGCCAGAAGCCTAATATTGCAATTTCTGTGCTGTGAACTGTTAGTGCCCACCCAATGAGAAGAGGATACATCCTTACCTTATTAATTGAGTCTTTTTCAGTTTTGAAAATAAAGTTTCAAATTTATACAACTGCATATTTAGGTTATGTGGCAGTTCTTCATCAGTGGTAATAAGCAAAAGTGTAGTATTTCTTGCTTGGGTTGATGAAGTATCACATCCTTGGCGTCAGGAAGGAATTATCTAAATTATTGGACTGGATTATCCATTCTCAATCATTATGAACATAACTGGTCACCCTCTGAAACGTGATTCTTCTTTGCAGTGCAACTCATAGTTTCTGGTTTAAAATAAATTCCTTTTGACAGCAGTACTGAGATATTTGCTATGGCTGTGTGAACTGCTCTCTTGAGAATAAACATAGCATTTTTTTTCAGTCTCAGAAAGTAATTTTGAATGACAACTTTGTGTCCAAGCCCCTCATTCTGAACAAGAACTTGCATTCCATTATGATGGAAGGAGTATATGCTATTTGATACAAGGTAATGTACAGTAATTACTTGTCCATTCCTCTTCATTCCTCTACTGTAATCAGCGGCCGGTCAATGTTTGAATTACTGCTGCTTGGAAAATTGAGCTGACATTGATAGTATGATGAAGATGATAGCAAAAAGAGGGAAAGTCTCATCATGCAAATACTGTAGTTGGAGTTACCCATGACTCCATATATTTTGAAATGTTACATGCCACTCAGATCAAGACACCTGCCTTTTGGTTAACATTTTTTCCCTTTTAGATACAATAGGACAAATGTGGAATAAATTAGCTGTTGCGCCTTCTAAAAGGTCACTGAAATGTCAGAGGATTTTAAATGATCATTGGATTCTATTCAAAGATGCCTCTGTGAAGACTGGTGGATGGTTTATTTAGATCAATAAAACTGCAGGAAGATGATGATGATGATGATGATGATGATGAAGAATGTCAGTTCCCTGTTAACAAGGACAGGGCCAGAAACATCATACCAAAAAAAGTTATAAATATTGAGGAAGTGTTAAGTTTCTTAAAAATTCCCATCATCTCATTTGAAAAAAAAAATGATAAGATTTGGGATGATCTGATCTCATTTGCTTTATAAACTAGAGAAATAAGTAGCATGTTACACCAGCCTGTATAGTGTCCCAAAGGTATTTTTTGAAAAGGCAACTAGACTTTGTTCTTCTCTGAAGACGTTTTGCTTCTCGTCCAAGAACCTTCTTTGCTTCTTGGATGAAGCGAAACATCTTCAAGGAAAAACAAAGTGCAGTTGACTTTAAAAAAAAAAAAAAAAACACCTTTGGAACAACCATGACCTGGATGACTGAGAATCTCCATAGAAATTCAGTCTATATAATGTTCTTCAAGAGAAACAGTATAATAATGTACAAAGAAGCTGGAATTTCAAAGTATTAGTTTCAAACCTGTGAAGGAAGAACAAGAAAACTATTATTTTCTTGAGTAATAACAAGCCTAATACTAATCTTACATTTTGCAACTGAAAACTAAATAGTTCTCTAAAGGGGATTATAGTGGAAGTATGTCACAGTTCAGGCTTTTCTCCATAACTGCTTTATAACTCCTTCCCCTCTTCCTAATTCAGTTTGGAATAAATCTATCATCACCCTCTTGATACAACCTGCCACCACTTTGATTTATTTGAAAGTGTTCCACCAGAGGCTATTTTTGTCCGTAAGGGGGATTCACTGTGGCAATACTTTTAGTGCAATGACCAGTTTTATGCACTGATGCTACCATGGTGCTCAGTCTCACACATAGTCATATATCATTGCACCTTTAATTGCTTCAGCATTAAATGCAGAGAGAATCTGCTCATTAATGTTTTTACAAGAATTTTCTCCCCAAAATTATAGAAGTCGGACCCTTTTTTGTCCTGCTGGTTTCTTCCACTCTGTAGATAGAAAGACAGGATATAATAGCAATAATGATTTTTCTCCCTTATCTCTGTCATCCATACACATTTATTGTGTGCACACCCTGTTAGACAAATTGTTCACAAGTTAGATGCTATGCTTATATCAAAATTGGCCATTGGGTTCCTTCATATTTGTTTATTTTGTTTATTTTTTATTTTGCTCTACCTAAGATAGGTTTCTGGAGAGGTGAGCTTTTGCCACAGATCATCCTATCCACCATATTCTCCTCATGATTTGAAGAGAAGGCTCAAGTTAAGCTCCTGACTTAGCTCAGCTCTGGAACAATTACATGAAAGCACCTTCCACAAATGAGCTTTTTCTGGAGGTATTAAACTCACCTTCAATTATTATTTCCCTTTTTAATTTCAGGTAACAATATTGTAAAATACTTTTAATGGATAACCTCTGATGACGATTAAGAGATTTAAATGTACTTTCCAACATTTTTACTGAAACCATACTGTGGTATGGTCTTGTTGTCATCAATTAGTTGTCACCAATGTGTTCCTGCGTTGAGTTCCAAGGGTTATCTTTTTCATTTCTGAACCCTTTAATCCTGGATATTTTTTCCTCAGAAAGAAGTCCCATGGCATTCTGCGTGGCTTTCTTCTAGAGTTACAGTTTTCTTGACTGTATTCGTCCAGATCTGGAAACACAAAAATGAAGAAATGCACTTGCCACAGTCTCATCCCCTGATGGCTTTCACCTAATAAAGATACATTTCTTTCAGCAAGCATTTCTGAGGTAAGTTTCTTCAGAATTTCATTATTGCTGCTGCTGCTTTTCTTCCCACTTCTATTTTTTAATATCTTTTGAATACATGTAGTCCTCAACTTAAGACCACAAGTGAGCCCAAAAATTCTGTTACTAAGGCATTTGTTAAGTGAGTTTTGCCTCATTTTACAATCTTTCTTGTCACAGTTGTTAAATGAATTACTGCAGTTGTTAACACGGTTGTTAAGTGAATCTGGCTTCTCCATTGATTTTGCTTGTCAGAAGGTTGGAAAGGGGGATCACATGACCCCAGGCACACAATCACCATATGAACTAGTTGCCAAGCATCTGAATTTTGATCATGTGATCTTGGGGATGCTGCCACAGTTGTAAGTGTGAAAAATGGACATAAGTCATTTTTTTCAGTGTCATTGTAACTTTGAATGGTCACTGAATGAACTGTTGTAAGTCGAAAATTACCTGTATATCTTATTCTTTTAATAAGCAAACAAATATGAATACACATATTCTCTAGGTAGGCGTTATATCGTTTGTCTCTGTTATGTAATTCTATTCTGTTAAAACACCACTCAAACTATTGTGCTGTTTTATTCTCTATTTGTATTAAACAACAAATAAGTTTAATATGAGGGCATTTTAGGTCCAATGTGATAGCAAGTAGGTAAACATTTATGAAAAAAATCAAATGTGTTTTCCCTTCGTCTGTCTTACATTTGTGAATAAAATGTAAATTGAGATAATAGGATAATTTGCTCAAATCCTTGGATGCAATCATTGTTATGTTGTTTGAACAGAGGAAGAAAGTATCAAATGTTAGGGAGAAAGACAATCTGCAATTATGTATGAATGCTAACACCCTAAGGGACAAATTACCCACAATGACAGCAAAATGTGGCACACTGTGCTATGCGCCACTGAATAATTGACTTCCTGTTCTACTATAGGGAAAAATGGGAGGGGTGCAGAGGGGTTTGCTTTGAAATGAATGTTAAAGCTCCCTGGCTATGTTTCTAAAAAATTCAGATCTGCAGAATTTGGCAAAGCCTTATTTTTCTGTCATTACAGCCCTGGAGGATTTTTATGCCAAACATATGTGGAAAATCCACTGAAAGACAACTACAGTTTCCCATTCAAATTTGTTCTGATTCTCAGATATTCTATGACTGCATGGAACCAGGAGAATCAAGATGGTCCCACACCACCCTGATTTTATAAAAAAAATAAATTCTAATTTTTGGTTTGTAGATAAGTATGCATGCCCCATTGCATCATCATTTCAGAGATATTTCCCTTATCTAAACAGAAATGCAGCATCTTACATTATGCGTGGAAATTAGACAAGTTGTCACTCAGAGGCAACAAATAGAAAGGAAAGAAATCAAGAACCAGCAACCTCAAGAGGGAGAAATAATAGTGCACTTAAGTGACAATGCAGCAGTTTATTTAACAATATGACCAGATGAATCATTACGCATAAATGTACAAAGCAAGTCTGGAGATGTCAGAAGGACAGTTGTAACACTGATGTTGCTGATCACAAAATTTGTTCTTCCTTGAGGCACTTCAGTGACATGGGCATGGGTAAATGGCAATTTTGAAGAGTTATGTGGAGGGCACATTATTTTTATTTTATTGATTAAATTTGTTTGCCGCCCATCTTGCCACCAGGTGACTCTGCATGGCTTATGGCTTACGTTCACATCTACGGAATTGGATGTTTATTTTGGCAACTTTGTATTTTCATTTTACCAAGAAGTCTTAATTTTGCACTTAATTCTGAATTAAAAATCAATATTTACAAATGTACACATTTTTTCCATGTGGAAGTTATAATACACAAAGCTAATCATTCCTCCCCCCCCAAAAAAACTTTTCATACCATTAACACATCCAAAAGAATTAAAAGTTAAAAAAGAAATGTTTTGGGTCCAAATTCTATAATTCCCAAATCACCAGGGTAATGGCATCTTGATCCTGATTTGATTTTAGCCATCTCTCTCTCTCTCTCTCTCTCTCTCTCTCTCTCTCTCACACACACACACACACAATCTGATCTGATAATGGTGCTGAGATGTGACATCTCTGTAGATCAAAACCGACAATGATCAATTGAAACCATAAACATTTTCCTTTGGGCTTTCTGATCTTATCAGATTCAGTCACCTTTTCAGTGATTCTTCCTACTAAGCTATAACCTGATACTTGCCTTTAAACTTGTCTCTTGCTCTCATCTGAGGTGGTGCACAGAGGCTGATCATGTTTGCTTTCCCTAGATAACAAGAATAACTGACTTATCTATCCTAAGGATTTCTCTGTATGGGAAAATGTACAGGTAAGTCTAGGTGGGACAAAATAAGCAAGCTTTGGTTCCAATTACTGCAGAGTTGCTCTTTATGCATCAAGGGCCTCTATCAGGACCAGTGTTGCGGAGAAGCACTAATCTCCCTCCCCCAAAGCAGAGCTGTTTGAGTAGGTGAGACCACAACTGGAAGACCTTCACCTAGTTCAGCTAGTCAGATAGCAACAGATTGCTCTTTCTGGAATGGGAGAGTCTTGTCATGATTTTTCTCTTCCTCATCATTAGACAACTGGATGACTTCAGTGTACCATATGGAGCTGCCTTTGAAGGCAGATTTGAAGACTACCTGGAAGCTGCTGAGAAGTGAGAGGGCTAATGCTTGAAGATGTTGTTCTTCAGTAGGAGTGCTCACTATTGATATCAGACTTACTTCAAATTTGATTTCATTTTAGAAGGTGCTCAGGACTGGACTCTCAAATGCAGCATTTGTTAGTTTTGAATGTACAGGTAGCCTTTAATGTATGACCATAATGGAGCCCAAGGTTTCTGTGGCTAAGCAAGATACTTGTTAGGTGTCAGAATCCAGTTATATTTCATTTCTATCTATCTCCTCTGATCTAAAATCAAATCCCACTCTTCCCTGGATTCTGCCATACTGCCAAGGGGGAGGGGGGATATGCATGCGGGTTTATTTCTTTCACTCCTCTATTCGCTACAATGTAACCTTTTGTTTACTGACTCTGTGTCTGTAACAAAATGCCTCCTGCCCTATGCATCTCTCTGAACCTTCTTCTCCCTAACTGGGCAGCTAAGAAAGGGTGGGGGGAGAAGTACAAACCTCCGGGACCTACTTATCTCTCCATTTTCAAAGGGAGGTGTGAAGAGCTGTGGAACATCGCACTACAAATGGAGCTGGGTTGATGTTATCTCCCCTTTCCCACGATGGACCTAACACCTGGGGATTGACTGGTCTGAATCGTCCAGATGAACTGTGGGGTGGGGTTTGCTTAGCGACACTTTAAAGTAATCGATCTGTAAAGAAATCCCTCAGATCCTGTCTATTATGCCTGCTATCAACTACTCTTAATAAAAGTTCCTGTTGGAAGAAATTGTTTCCAAGAGTTCTGCTTTCTTAAGATGTGGGATTGAAGTGGGTCCTTGCATTAGGTGAGTTTTGCCCCATTTTATGACCTTTTTTGCTAGAGTTGTTAACTGTAGTTGTTAAGTTGGTAACATGGTTGTTAAGTGAGTCTGGTTTCCCCATTGATTTTGCTCATCAGAAGTTCACAAAAAAATTATCATATGACACTGGAACATTGCAACCATCATAAATATAAGTCAGTTGCCAAGCATTCGAATTTTGATCACATGATCATGGGGATATAACGGTCGTAAATATGAAAAATGGTCCTAAGTCACCTTTTTCATTGCTATTGTAATAAATAAGTCACCTATACTGTATATTATCGCCATGATTATTACGGCCCCTTAACAACTCTGTGGAGTATGACCCCCCCACGCACACTTTAATTTGTCTATTAGGTACACAGCTAGTGAATTAACTGCAGCATTCAGTTTTATAATGATGGCTGCTTACTCACTGTTTCACATTCACTATTCATTTGAACAAATACAACAAGAGATTCAAAACAACAGTTTAATGTCAGATGTAAAACTATCTGTTGCAATATCTGTGCCCTGGCATTGTTCTTCACTGAAGAAAAGAAGAGCCTGTTGTGGACAATTTCCAATTTCCAAATGCTCAGCTACCTCTTAGTCATTAAAATTTCAGCCGCACACTTTAAGGAGAATACAAGTCACTTAATGGATACTGTACAACCAGCCAAAATATACCTGGATATGATTATACTGTAATGCCATTGAAATATGTATTGTCACATCATTACTGTCAACATTCATCAGTCCAGTTCCATGTATGAGTGCTCTCTGCTGGAATTCACGTTCAACTGGCTACCATAGCAGCATTTTTAGATGTATTTTTGTGATGGGGAAACTGTCGTCCACCATACAATAGACAACATGAAGTATGCTTGGAATTGTAGTTAGAATGTTCTCCATCTCTACTATAAGAGTTTCTTACATAGCAATGGGTTCTTGTTTAGCTGACTGACTGACTGACTGCTTACCAGTTCCTGTAGGACTGCAAACAGTTAACATAGTAAACATTATTTACAGTAAAATGTAAACATATATTAAATGCCCCAAGTAAACATTGAAATAAATTACAGAAATGTATTATAAAACAAACTATCCAAAACAAAATCATAATCTAATACAGGTAGTCTTGACTTGCTTGACTTACATCTATTCATTTAGTGACCATTTGAAGTTATTGAAAAAAAGTGACTTAGGACTCTTTTTCACACTTACAACTATTCCAGCATCCCCATGGTCATGTGATCAAATTTGGGATGCTTGGCAACTGGCATGTATTTACAGTTTCATTGATTTGCTTAACTGTGGCAAAAAAAAAAAGGATTGTAAAATAAGGCACAACTCACTTAACAAATGCCTTGCCTAGCCACAGAAATGTGGGCTCAATTGTGGTCATAAATCAAGGAGTACCTGTATTCCCAGAGTAATATTGGCAGGAAAATTTGACTCTTTGTTTTATGGGAGGAGATTGGGAGAGGATATATTAAAATGTGTGAGCTGTAGCTTTCAGAGAGTTATCTATTTCTTTGCTTATGTTTACAAAATAAAGGGGAAAGTTACACTGATATAATTCATTGGTTTCTTGCAGTGTGATATTGAAAGTCATGAACCATGGTTTGCTCAGCCCTCTTTTAGCAATGCACAGTTTCAGTCATAGATGTGAATAACAATATCCTAAGGTTTCTATTTTAAACTCTA
This sequence comes from Crotalus tigris, assembly GCF_016545835.1. NCBI lineage: Eukaryota > Metazoa > Chordata > Lepidosauria > Squamata > Viperidae > Crotalus > Crotalus tigris. The sequence continues at coordinate 1,707,530 of NW_024096460.1, read as the reverse complement.
TTTATCTTTATTAAGTCAACACAAAGCCTTGCTTTGCTTGGCTTTGCTCTGCTATTTTATTTTAAAAGATAAAACAATTTGTATTAAGAATTGGTCATCCTTTTAATTGTCAATGCAGAAGATCCCTATCAACCCCCAAATAGGTTAAAAAATAATATTAAAAATTGTGATTGTGAAGTAAGCATGTAATAAATCAGCCTGTCACATAATGAATAAGTGGGATCCCAGATTGCTGCCCCAAGCTCTTTAGAAGATCATTAATGGTAATTAATCTCTTGGATTTATGTGCATGTGTGATCTTTTTCCTGCTAATTGTCATTTCTACAATTGTATCTAACACTGAAGTTATCCAATCATTACAAGGCTCATTTCTGAGCCCTTTTAAAAAGACTAATATACATTGACAATTCATCCGATTTATTAATTTATTTGTAATTAGTCACTGATTAATATCTCACCTTTCTCCCAAGAGCTCAAGGCATATAAACTTTTTTCAATAATGATTTTATTAAAAGTTACAGTTTAAAAGATAAAGGCTAATACAAACTAAGAAAAATAAATTTATTTATTTTTAAAAAAGAAAAAGAAAAGAAGAAAAAGAAAAATTAGAAAGCAAGTTGTTTTTATTTTAATAATTTTTTATTTTTCCAAACTCTCCCCCATACATATACCGTAATATTTATCAGATGTTAACATACATTCTTTTTACATTCATATATAAGATACTTTTAATAAAATGAAATAAATACATACACATGACTTTTGGTGTTGCTTGCCCATTTCCCCTTTCACTGTATCCACACTCCTTCTTCTCTACCTTCTTTCTCCCTTTCTTCTCTTCCCTACTTCCCTCTTCTTCCTCTCCTCTTCTCTTTCCTTCACCACTCTCCTCCCCTTTCTCCCCACTTCTCCTCTTCTCCTCCAACCTTCCTACTTCCTTCTCCCCTCCTTTACTCTTTTCTCTCTCCTCTCCTTTCTTCCCTCTCATCCCTCTTCAGATACAATTCAGGGGTAATGTCCGAGCAACTCCTCTCTCCAAATTTCCCTATCTGTATTATATACAATAAGATTAATACTTCTATTTATCTAACCTTCTCGGTATATACTTCTATAAACATTTATACAACCTCCAGTTATTCAATACTGTGTCGCCTGGGTCTCCCTCCTTATCTGCTCCTTCTTCTTCCATCTAAATTGATGTTAACTATCTTTTAACCGTATTCTCTTTTCAGCCAATCATAAAAAGTTCCCCAGATTTCATAGTAGTCTGACTCTGTCTTATCTTTAATTGTCATTGTTAGTCTATTCATTTCTGCACATTCCAGTATTTTCCCAATCACCTCTCCCTCTGGGGGGGCTTTCAGTGCTTTCCAATTTTGTGCAAACACAATCCTGGCTGCCGTAATTACATGAATAATTAAATATGTTTTTTCTTTATTGTATTTCTCTGGTAGAATACCCAACAGGAATATTTCTGGTCTTAGTTCTATACGTTGTTGTATCATCTTTTCTATCCATGTTCTAATTATATTCCAATAAGTTTTAGCTTCTACACATGTCCACCACATATGGTAGAAGGAACTTGGTATCTGATGACATTTTCAACATTTCATAGACCTGTCCTTAAACATTTTAGCTAATCTTTCAGGAGACATGTGCCATCTGTAAAACATTTTGTACATATTTTCTTTATACGCAGTCGCCATTGTCAATTTATAGTTTCTTTCCCATAGTTGCTGCCATCTATCTAATTCAATTGTGTATCCAAAATTCCTTGTCCATTTTATCATTGTCTCTTTCACTTGTTCCTTCTCTAACTGTAGTAGGTAACTGTACATTTTTTTAATCCATTTTTCTTCCATTCCTGTGAGTATTTCATCTAACTCTGTTGTCCCCAAATTAACACCATCTATTTTAACTTCTTTTTCATATCTTTTTCATATCTAGATTGTATTTGCGTTCTCATGTACCAATCCATCTTTATTCTTTGTTCTTCTAATTGTTGTTTGGTTTTCAACTCCCCCATATCTGCTAGTAAGTCTTTATATCTTATAATGTTTCCCATGTTAAACATATTGGGGTGTATTAGCGCCTCCATAGTTGAGAGCCAATTTGGAATCTTCAAATAATGATTTCTCTTTACTTTCTCCCAGACCACAAATAAAGAATTCCTTATATGGTGTCTCTGGAAATAGTTATGTATTCTGTTTTTTCCATACCATATGAAAGCATGCCATCCCAACTGTAAATCATGTCCCTCTAATGTCAATAATCTTATATTCCTCAGTAAGATCCATTCTCTCATCCATGATAATGTTGCAGCCTGATAGTACAATTCCCAATTAGGTAGACCAAACCCACCTCTCAATCTTGTATCTTGTAACATTTTTAGATTAATTCTTGCCTTTTTCCCCTGCCAAATATATTTCAAGATTATTTTATTAAGCCCTTCAAAATATTTATTTTCTAATATTATTGGTATTGTTGAAAACAAAAACAATAATCGTGGTAATATATTCATTTTGATTATCGCAATCCTTCCCATTAATGATAGTTGTATATTTTCCCATTTATCCAAATCTACTTCAATTTGTCTTTTCAATTTATGATAATTATCCTCTTTAATTGTTGTGCATCTTGCTGTCAGGTGGATCCCTAAATATTTGACCTTCTTTACAATCTGTATATCTAATTTTCCCACCAGTTCTTTTTTTTTTGTTTTTCAGTAATATTTTTCACTAACATTTTGGTTTTATCTTTATTAATTTTCAACCCAGCTACCTCATCATATTTTTCTATTTGTTCTATTAATACAGGTCCTATCTCTAATGGTTCCTCCAAAATAAATCGTCTGCGGATGCTTGTAGCTTATATTCTTCCCTCTTAATTTTCATCCCTTTTATGTCATTATTCTGTCTTATACGTCTATTTAATACTTCTAATGTCAGAACAGTGGAGATAGGGGACAGCCCTGTCTTGTTCCCTTCATAATGTTGATCTTCTCAGTCATATCTCCATTTATCATAGAAAGCAAGTTGTTGAAGGAATTGTAGATTTCAGTGCAGTATTATTTGAAACACGTTGTTTTCTTTTTCTTCATTATATATTTCGTATACTGTAACTGTGACCATGCCATGAACATGCAAGCTCAAAGTGATCCACCAATGTTCATTCTGAATCTTAATCTGTGTCTTTTCATTTCAACATTTTGTTGTCTTGCTTACATTTTTCTTTCTTCAGTTCAGACACTTATTTTCCATTCAGCTTTCCTTCCATGCTGTGTCAGAAATAAGAATAAATGTTTCTCTCTTCAGTCTTAGAGGAAGAAAAGAATCTATTGGGGAGGGAGGGTTAGAAAGAAAAGCCAGGAGACAGCAAAAGTTAGTGTCAGTGGATCTAAGTTCAGAAGTTGAATGGCTTAAATATCACCTGTAAGCTGGACTGAGAAAGTTCATGGACTGAATACATCCCAAAGGTCACAGTTGTCTATATGTTATCCTTTGAAAAGTGAAAGTAATCATTTTGATTTGCTTTTGCAGATATGCATTGTACCTTTCTGCAGTTCTCCAAGGTATTGGCACTTGTAAAGGTTTAGATCTGATTGCTTTAGAGAACATGCCACTTAGTATTTGAAATTCACAAACGCTTCTAAAGTAGTCCTGTTCACTTTGGGATTTGGCAATTCCTTGACATGTCTCTAGAATTTACACAGTGCAAACTATGAAATGTAATGTGTTCTTTAAATCTTTCATTCAGTTTAGTTTATGATAATGTATTGGAAAGATTTGTCCGCTCCTTCTGGATATACAGAGACGGCAGGAAAAAATTGCCACAAATATTTTAAGAAACCAGAAGAATAAAACTATGTTTGTAAAGGACTCCCCCAACCGTAGAAAACAAACAAAGCCAACAATAATTCTGAAGTTATTTGACGTCTGTCGCAGAGCTTGGCAAATAAGGCACTGCTAAATCACTTATTTCAGAAACATTGCTGGATTGCATGGGCAGATTCCAAGCTAATACAACCACATGGTCCTCTATCACAGAACGGCCAATTGCCAGCAGTGTCTGCAATATCCTGACAGTAATGGAAAGCAAAATGATCTCTAAATAATGGTTTGAGATAGTTACTTGATAAAGGGCAGCACAATAATTATGATCAATGGAGCATGGATTCAATATATATTGCCCATTTAGATGCACTAGATTAGCTTAACAGCTTTCTTTAATGTTCTGAGTGTGTGTGTGTGAGGGAGAGAGAGACAGAATGTGTGTGTTTTTTTGAGTGTGTGTGTGTGTATGTGTGTGTGTGTGTGTGTGTGAGTGAGAGAGAGAGAGAGAGAGAGAGAGAGAGAGAGGGAGCATGTGTTCCTGTGTGGGTGTGAGAAAGACAGGTAGAAAGTATATGTGTGTAAGACAGACAGACAGACAGACAGAAAGAAAGAAAGAAAGAAAGAAAGAAAGAAAGAAAGAAAGAAAGAAAGAAAGAAAGAAAGAAAGAAAGAAGGTCTGGTCATCTGGGGGGAAAGGAGAAGGAACAGCACTATTTGTTTCTATTAAAGAATACACAATACAACAAAAGTGCGAATTACAATTATAATACAAAATAATAATCTACAAAAGAAGCACTTTTCATACACCATCACAGAATCACTTCTTGTTATTTAATTAAAAGTGGAAGTTAAAATATTAATGTTAAGAACAATGGAAAACCTGTAGGGTGACAGTATATTGCCAACATGTATGCAGATTTCTCCTGTCCAAGCCATCTTATCTTGCTGTTTCCTACCCTCATTCCCATCCTCGGGGACAGGTGACTGACACCAGTATGAAAACTGTATCAGATTGTTCCAGGGGATTACTGTCCTAATCATCTCACCAGAACTATAAAGCAAAGGGTCATATATTATAGTAGTAGTACTTCATAGTCCTATCACTTGAATTCATTGTTTTAAAAAGGCATCATTACAAAAAATCATTTACCTAGTCTTCCAGAATAATACACATAAACTAGTGTAGCCTTCCAGGGTCCTGACTAATCCTTTGGTTTATTTCTTTCCTAAGCCAAGTCCAGATGTAGCAGAATCACCTCCTTTGCAGATTTCTACTCATCTGAAACTAACCTCTTTCCTTCACTAGTTTTTTTTCAGTCATATGATCTCACAAAGAAATAGAAATCTCTCCAGAAGTAAGATTGAAAAGTTTGGCTTAATCTCCAAAAATATTTTCTAGGATAAACCTGGTGCATTTTCTGAATATATTTGAAAATATCAAGCCATCACTGGTAATTATATACTGTAAGTGTAGGGAGTTAAGAAAAATGACCTTGGCAAATTTATACAGGTTCTATTCCCTACCCAAAAGGGACTGAAATATTTTTAATCATATTATAAGTATAAATATCTATATAAAATTAATGCAGTCATTAAGTTCAATGTTAAATCTAGACTACTTAGCAACATACTATGTCCTCTTCTCATTTTTAGAACATAGAAACATTCCAAAATAGATATCAAACTCATAACCTGGATCCATTTCTTGATTCATTCTATTGTAGTAATAGCCCCAGTTTTAATTAGTTGCAGTGCCAGACATGTCCCTTCCCTCCAGAGGCTGGTTGATGCCCTGGGCAGCTAAGCTACTACATTCTTGGAATCTGTTTAATTGTATAGCAGTAGATTTAACAAAGTCTTCTTAAATCAATCCTCAATCTTAGAAGTGGTTGGTCCATTCAAACTTTTACATCTCTCAGTGAGTTGTTTCTGCTCAAATAAAACATGAATCCTTTCTTTCCCATCACTTGGCCACAGTATTGCACATCTTCTTTCACTTCCTGTTACAGGTAGTCCTTGCTTACTGATTGCCTTGTTTATTTAGTTGGGGGAAAAAGCTTTGTAATCAGTCCTGCCATTTATGGCTATTGCAGTACCCCGAGATCACATGACCACAATCTGTGGGCTTCACAGTTGACTTTCAACAAGTAGGTGAACCCAGAAGTGAAATCTCATATGAAGTCTTACTGAACAACTGTGGACCTTACTGACAAAGTTACAGGTCCCAATTTGTGGTTGGTAAGTGAGGATTACCAATATATACACACACACAATATATATAGAATATATATATATTCTACTAAGTTTCCATGGGCCTACATAGGAACTAATACAGTAAGAACACCCTATTCCCTCTTCCTTTAGTTAATGGAACTTCAGAGCTATAGTGTTACAATTGGGCAGAGGAAGGAAGATCGGTTTTATGGGGATACTGTGAGAAGGTGGGGATGAGGCCATCCATGTGTATGCAAACACCTGAGAAAGGCAAGGCAAGGCAAGGCAAGGCATAAGGACTAGTGAGCAGTGAACAATCTCTCAAAGTGATAGCCAGGCAGTAGTAGATTGATCTACACAGAAGCCAAGTGGTGAGACTTATCTTTCTTGCACAGAGGAAAGGTAAGAAGCAGGGAAGGTCCTGAAGTGGCCATAATTTAGACTGAGCATCAGCCTAACCCCATTGCTAATATTAAGCAACAGCATGGGAGAAAAGCAGCTTTGACTGTAATAGAACTGACCACAGAAAAATCAGAATCCAATAGATGCTATCCTTTCATAGAAACAAGCTGTGCATCATAAAAATCAGAAAGAGAATGTTCGGCTGGTGAGTCACGTTATTTTTTAAAAAAGTTATCAAACAGAAAAAAAAGTTAAGAATATATTAGTTTTATCACCAGGCTTCTTTAACATAGTAGAGCTGACCGCTTTAATTTCTCTACTTTAATACAGCGCTAGACAGAGACTACCATAAATGCCGGCGTATAAGGCGACTTCTGCGAGCGCTGAAATCAGCGCCAAAGACGGGGGTCGTCTTATACGCCGAGTCGTCTTATACGCCGGAAATACTGGTAGTTTCCGGCATATAAGACGACATTCTAGGAATGCGGCCTGGCTATAAAGACGGGGGTCGTCTTATACGCCGGGTCGCCTTGTATGCCGGCATTTACGGGGTATTTTGAACCCAGGAAAAAGACTGCTAGCTAGTGGTAGATAATCTGATTATTATTTTTAATTTATCTTATATAGAGAAGGCAGAATTATTTGTCTCTGTTATCTTTTCTTCTTCAAACAGATTCCCAATGCAAAGTGAGCACTGTGCATATTCATAGGGTTGATATGCTGAACTTGCACAGATGCAAAAACTGTACAGTTTTGTTTGTTTGTTTGTTGACCTTTGCAGGTACAGCCAAATCCAAAAGGCATTCATTTTGCAAGCAAATAAATTGTGAAAAAGCCTCAAGCAAATGCCACACAAGTGTAAACTTCTGGTATATTATATTATATTATATTATATTATATTATATTATATTATATTATATTATATTATATTATATTATATTATATTATATTATTATATTACATGCTGTAATATACTTTATTCTTACTTCTTTTCTGAGGTGAATCTTCTGGATATTTGGGCAGGCTGAATGCAGAAAAAAGGTCTTAAGTCTTGTTGGTCAGGGAATGAAAGCCAACTACCGTAGTACATAGTATTTTATTTATTAAGGATAGTTACAATAGTTTTGCTCACCATGTAGCCCTTCATTGACTGAGATCTCAAAAAGATCCTATCCCCTCATCCACCTGATGATGAGGGAATGAAAGCCAGCTAACACAGTAGCTGGCTGATGAACCTATATGTGTGTTGCTAATCTACTTGAAATCAGCTCATGGTTTGACTGCTATCTGAAACACCTCATCATCCTGAAAGACACCAATAGGACACATTTTTAGAAACTGGGCACTTGAAAAAAATCACAATCAAGAAACAATGGAAAGAATCAGTTTATTATAAACCACTGTCAAAAATATTCTCTCCCTGAAATGCAGGTTACTTTTTAGTTTCTTTTCTCTCTCTCCAACACTGTTTGCTAAACATGTTAGTTTCAGAAATAAGAAAGACTATTCTGGTTATCCTCTAAATTGCTGAAAATGACAAGTGGCTGCTAAATCATTACTTATTTTGAAGGTCTGTTTCCCACATTTCTCAATGATTTTACTGGTTGATGTGCACTATTTGGAAATGCACTGTATTTTATTTGCCCTTAAATCTAACTCTTAATCCCAGGGATTATGCTGAGTTTGTTTGTATTTTTATGTCATTTGAGATATGTATTTTATATTATTGTATCATAATATACAATATATTGTGTATTATATTTAAATATTGTATTTTATTTTTCTTTCCATACTGTGTTTTATTTCAACTCTGAAAAACAGGTTAATTCTGGTATCCATTTTTCTTTTATTCATAGCTGGGTCCATCAATGGTTTGTTTGTAAAATCTTGTCCTGGAACATAGCAGAATCTTTTGTAGGAACTATCCTATGTGGTTTTCAGTGAGTATCACAGCAAATACTCTTAAGTGTGCACAGGTGAAATGATGACAGTATATTAAATATCTCTGCATGATGCTAAAAGTAGTAAGTGAACTACTCAATAATTCATTTAATGTGTGAACTGATTCACTCAGTCATGGATACTGTGAGTGGCTCCAAGAAGACCATTTGGTCTTCACTTAAAATCATTGACAGTTTAAAAGAGACAAATAATTTCAAATTGTTGAAAAACTACTACATATAAAAATCAACATACAAAAAAGGAGCTTGCTGAACAGTTTCAATATTGCATCATTGGGGGGGGGGGGAAATCTTCACTTAGGTGTCATTTTTCAACACTCACTTTCCTTGATATCAAGACATTTATTTTCAGATAAGAAAATGAGGGGAAAAGTTATTGTTTCACAGTGCCTAATCTCATCTAATTTATTTACCCCTTTTATTTTTCCTAGATTCATGTTATTATTTGCTATTTACTTAACTGGATTTTGCTTATAATAGGTTTACAGCTATGTGCTCTGTGACTGCAATGGGTATAATGACACTCAAAAGAGAAGATGCATTCCAAGGTTTGCTATAAAACTTTCAGTTTTTACAATGGTGCAATCATACTGCTTCTTCAACATTATGATATGCCCAGTATTGTATAACAAAGGACATAATACAAGTCTGAAAGAGCTTTCAGACGAATCAAATCCTAAGTAATGAATGAAGAGGGACAATAGAGATTCCTTTGAAAGGTTCATTTATTGAGAAAGCATTTTAATAGAAAAATTTGTGCCACAGCAAATGTCACTAAAGCATTAACATTAAATAAAAGCAGACAATATAGCTTAATGCCCTACAGATCACTGTAGACAAAAACATTGCAAATGTCAATATTGTAGCAATTTTCAAAATGTTATGGTGTCCCTAAGAAATGTGAATCTGCTAGGAAACATTTATTTTTATGCTCCAGTTCTGCTGCATGGCTATACAAGCAAAGCAGGGGGTAATTCTGCAAATGATGATAATATATAATGTATAAATATGTTGTATGAATTTTATAATCAGTTAATTGGTTTATTAAATTGTAAAATCTTTATTTACTTCAAAAAGCAATAATTAAATGAATATTCACCCCTTTTAAGACGTTTATATTAATTATGTTTATGAAATGCTTGCAGCAGTAATGTTAGACAAAGGAAGCTTTATCTTTATATGCCAAAGCTACATTGTATTCTGGTACAAATGATGGTACTGACTTTGTGTCTACATAATTACTGAAATCTTATCCCTTCTCTGTTTGCACATCATCTTCTGTTTTTTGGAATAGTTAAACTCCATTTTACTTTTTAATAACATTTTAGAAATCATTCTGATTCAGGTAAACAGAATTTGATTGCTTTGATGGATTGAAAATGGTTAGCTCAGCCAGAGCTTATTTGATTTGTTTCTTCAGGGATTACAAAGAATAGGATTTTATCTCCCAAATTGACAAAAGAGGCAATCTCTGCATTTTTTTGCTTACGAAATGGCAGTTGCACTAAGCCACAGGGCCTTCAACATGGGCAAAGTATTAGTCATGGGGCTGCTTTTTATTCATCTGCAAAGTTTTATTTCGTATAGTGTACGGTGTCAAGCTTCTTTGCTCTTACAAATTAAGAGCAAAGTGGGGTGAGTTGGGGAGGGGTCTGAAATAGAAGAATAGAAGAAAAAACAAAATTCTCTGAAAAGCAGCAATGGTGCAATGCATTGGCACACAATATTAAAAACAAACAATCTTTTTTTTTTTTTTATCATAATGGCCATTATAGGCAAATGGTCTTCAGGTTTAATGCTGTGGATTTACAGCTGAAAATCCCTCCAAAGCTGGAGGTGTCATTGGGCTGATTGCTTGTCCAAGTTCACCCTGAAGGTTTTCATGAGAGCTACAATCTACGACCCAGTCAGATTACAGGGCTTCTTTGATGCTACTTTCCATTTTATCCTGCGTGACATGACATTTGTAAAGCAGAAGGAGTCAAGAAAATGTCAATATACAATATAGAGATGATACAAGCACCTCAAATAATATGTTTGCAAATCTCCTTATGCCATTGGTCACTCTGCTGAGGCCTCTTGAGTGATACTGCCTGCAATACTGATTATTTTATTCTCAATCCTTTTGCCATTTTCTATGAAGCACATTAAAAATAATAGGAAAAAAAATCAGCAACGTTATGATATTTTACTTTATTCTCCCTTCACTTCCTTGCAGATGCATGCTAGGGATAGCCTATTCAAGAGCTCTTATCTCTGTTTTCAGCAAGTATGAAGAATGTGATTTTTATGGCTTGTGTTTGAAGCAAGGTTTTTCACAAAGGAGTGCAAAGGTTATTCGCTTTGGGGCTACCCAGAAATACAACCAGAGATACTCTACTAGGCAAACACCCTTATTCAAATGTTAAAGTGGCACTCTCGTTGATTGGCCTGACACCTGAGTCCACATCTTAGAAAATCATCCTCCAGATATTTTATAAAACTCAGATTTGAGATTACAATTCTGAAAGCTCAAAATAGCTTTTATAAAAACAGACAGAAAAACGCTGCACCTTTCCGTGATGGTATCCCCAGATTTGTTAGAGAAATCCTTTCCCATTAGCTCAAAAATTAACAAATGTTTCACTTAGCAACATAAACTTTGGGCTCAGTTTTGGTTGTAAATCGAGGACTAACTATATTCATGTAGCTCCTCACCTTAATGACATTCAGAAACACCCATGTTAAGGCATATAGTTTTCAGCTTGCCACTTGTGAATTGTATAGAGAACGTGTATGAGAGCAAGGTTGAAATCCAAAAGAATGAAAGACAAGAGATGAAATAATTTTCCTCTTGTGAGTAATAGGCCCTCTAAGATGGCAGGCCCAGCTAGTGGATTGCTAAACAATAACTTAAAGCTTGATGAATGGCTTTCCTAATTGTGTGGCATGAAATCTGTTGAAAAGGTAGCACCCGGGGTCTGTTTAGCTCTTTTGCTACTTCGTGAAAAGAAGACAGAGGTGTAGAACATGGTGAATTTATTGTTGTATCCTCTGGGATACAACAATTTATTTAATTGATCTAATTCTGAACCTGCCTGATTCCTTAATGAGTCTGAGTGGCTTGCAATTAAAAGAAAAAAAATTGTGTATATTTTCTACCCAGGGCTTTTTTTCTCATAAAACGCCCAGAACGGAGTTCCGGCACCTTTTTTGGATGGAACCTTGTAGGGTGGTCAAGGTGGGTTGTATAACGTGTGTGAGTTCCGGCACCTTTTTTTTTTAGAAAAAAAGCACTTATTCTACCTACCTGTACCTACATATCTTCACAATCAATTGAAAAGCTATATGCCTAAACATGAGTGTTTCTGAATGCCATTAGGGTGGGAAGCTAGATGAATACAGTTAGTCCTCGGCTTACAACTGCAAGTGAGTGCCAGAATTGCTGTTGCTAAGTGAAACATTTGTTAATTGAGTTTGCCCCCATTTTACGACCTTTCTTGCCACAGATATTAAGTGAATCACTGTCATTGTTAAATTAGCCAAACTATTGCTAAGTGAACCTGACTGCCCCACTGACTTTGTTTGTCAGAAGGTCGCAAAAGGAAATCATGTGACGCTGGGACCCAGCAACCGTCATAAATTGCCAATTACATTTTGATTACATGACCATGGAATTGCTACAATGGTCATAAATGTGAAAATTGGTCATTAGTCACTTTTCCCAGTGCCATTGTAACTTTGAATGGTCACTAAACGAACTGTTGTAAGTCAAGGACTATCTATACTTTGGATCTTACTGTTTGCAAAGAAAAATCTCCATGTGAGGACTATTGTACAGTATATAAACGGGCAGCTATGCACCAGGATTATCATGATATGGTATTCCATTTATGCGGATCAACTATGTGTGAACTGCTGCTCTGTTGTGGATGGGCAGGGGGGCCTGGCTTTAAATCCATTGGGATGCAACATTCTCTGAGTAGTCTTGACTCAATCATCCTTTCATAGGATTGTTGCAAGCACATAAAATGAAAGAGAAGGACTTTAAAGAGGATTGGTCAACTGGAACAGAATTTCAGACCAGAAATCTGTACTTTTCAGAAGGCCATTAAACCAAAAACACAAAAAAGTCACATTAAATTATATACAATAGCATATTAGGAAAATGTATACAACAGTATTATATTTAAGAAATTCTGCCATTAGGAGAATGATAAATTGAATGAACCGAAATGTCTAGTCCTATTCAGGAAACAAATTACAACAGTAGGATGAGTTGGAATCTTTGTCCTGTGACAGCCAATAGATAAAGTTAAGATAGAGCAGCAAGCACAACAGAGATGATAAGAATAGCCTAGATGAGGCTAAAAACTTATTTTGTCCAGCATTTTGTGTCCAGCATCACTACCAGATACATACAGGAAGCTTTTCAAGTAGTAAGCAATGATGGATCTAGGCCACAGTTGCTGCTGTGGAGTCTGCAAACAGCTATATTGTACTGTAGAAACATTACAGTACATTACATTCCTTTTTCCACAAAACATCAGCAAGAGTGCTGACAATGCTTTAATATCTTAAATTAGACAATGACTCCTTTCAATACTAAAATTATATATATCCTCTGAATTCTGGATAAACATATTTTGAACATATTTCTATACACCAGTGTGTCTCAACCTTGGTTATTTAAAATTGTGCAGCATGGTGGCTGGGGAATTCTGGGAATTGAAATCCACACATTTTCAAGCACATGCTGGGCTGTTTGTGAAATTCTGGGTGTTGAAGTCCACGCATCTTCAAGTTGCCAAGGCTGAGAAACGCTGTTCTACATAATTTGAAATCCTGCAGTATTTGTATGCATGCATTTGCGAATATTGGAGTTTGTTTCAATGGCTTTCTTATGGCATTCTTCAAGCCTATGTGAAAGGGGCCCTCTCCAGAACAGCTGGACTGCAAATTCTCAGACAACAAATTTAGGACTTATTTGAGACCATAATCCAAAAAGATCAGATTGGGTAAAGCTGTCTGGTTCCATTTCTGTTCAACAAGGGCCATATTTCAGTGAAAAAGATAACATTTCCCTTTTAGAGAGTAGCAAGCTCACCCATGCAGTTCCCTTTGTTTTACAAGGCCAGGTGAGATCAGACAGTTCATCAGTGTTCCCGTTTAAACCTCAGAGTTGAGTCACAGGGTTCTTTGGTTTAATCCTGTATTTAATTAAGTGAAGGTCAAAATTGGGGTCAACTTGATTGGTGAACTTAATCCAAGACCCACAGGTGGCACAATGGGTGCTTTGGAAAGGTATTATTCCAGTGAGGAATCAAGAAAAGACAATATAATTAAAAGAGTTATATGATAAAGGTAAGGGTGGAAGGTGAGGGTGAACAAGAAGCTTCCAAATGTATTTAACAGAAGTAGCCACTAGATAGCAGAATAATCACAGGAGTCTCAACAGTTTTGCTGAGCAAAAAGAAAGGTAAACAGCACTTCAGCAGATGAAAATACAATATGTATGACTGTGTACAAATAGTTCATAGAAGGGAGAGATTTTTTTTTCAGCTGTTATTCAATCTGCTATTTCCTGCTGGTCTTATCATAACCTGAGCTTCTTTTCCACTATGATGAAAAAGGAGCTTATTTTCTAACTACAGAAATCAAACCCAGACTTTTGTCATCATGAAATACAACCTTTTTCTGAAATAACCTTTCTCAACAAGATGCTTTTCTAAATTATTTTGACTTTGTATTCCAGAGTAGAAGTGTCAGATTAGGAAATTTATTTTAAAGGAACATCTTAACAAGGCACTTCACAAAATACAATGTTGTGTCATGCTGACTGATGGATCAGGAACTGGTCCTGCAGGGTGCTTGTTAAAGTTTCCTGTCTTTCATTTATCCGCCAGTATATTGTACTTGTAACTGTTATCAAACTGAGGCTGGTTGTGACTTATGAGATGATGTAATATAGAAAAGTTTGCATTTGAAAGGCAGTATATTTAAACTAAAGTAGTGAGTTTGCTGTTTGGCAAATAATGGGGTAAAAAGTGTAAGACATGAAACAAATGACTTCTTGCATCATTGAAGATTCAGTACAGATTTTAGATAAAGCTAAGATATTTTTGATCAAATTATTTAAGCCATGAATTCTTTAACTAGGGTTCCACATCTAACTTCTGGCCTGTTTTTTTTAATTTGCAGTTTGAAGATAACATTAACCACCTTAGAGTATACAGTAGATTCTTGAACTATTATATGTTGAACGTTGTTGAATGAGACCACTGGGCAAATTAGCCAAAATATTAAAAAGTCAGAAAGACTTTTGGACAGTATTTTTTTAGATAGAATTGTATACAAAAGGAATGCCTAATATGTGCCTTAAAACTTGGATTTGAAATTTGGCATTCATTTGATGAAATCATCTCACAAAACAATTCACAGGTTCAAAACAGCTTCCTATTAACAACTTGATTATAGCTGCTAGAAAAATTATATTTGCATGCTCAGTTTAATAATGCAGTTACATTAACTGCTGGTTCTCTAGTATTTGAATAGAATCCTAATTAGCAATATATCTGCAATACTCATCCTTTAGTTATGGAATGCCACTTCTAAAAAAAGAAAAAGAGTTTGAACTCACTGATTGGAAAAACAGGAACTGGGCATTCATGTTACTCTTCTAAAGTTAGATATACAGTATATGCAGTTTTCTATAAGAAAGCAATGGGGCTTGAAGCAATATCTTCTTTTTTGATATTTTATCACATACTTTCTGAGTGATTGAAAATGGTCTTGGAATCTGTCTTTAGGATGCTGGTGGAGAAAGGTGAACCATGGAAGATTGTTCATGGGTCTAAATGCTTTTTCCTGCTAATGCAGGGCATTTATTGCCATTGCCATTTATTTCAGTGTAGAAAATAATTTTGATGCAATATCATGGGTGAAATATGATCTTGTATTGGCTTAGTTATCTGGTAATCCAGAGTGTGGGTCACAGTGCCTTATCTTTCACTTACCATCTCACTGATGGTTTGCAAGTCTCTGGTTCCCCATGCTTCCACTCAACCTCAAGGAATGATGGAATAAGAAAACTGCTCCCACTGAGATTTATGACACTGGGAAGTATGGGAAGCCAAGGGAGCTTCAAAGAACTCCAAAATATTTTGCTACATCCTCTTGGCAACTTCATACTCATATGGGTATTTTCTTGGGAATGTAATTTTAAAGAAGATGCATGTGTGCCTGTTCCTGCTCCAAAGCACCTTTAAATTTGAAGCACTGTACTTCCCTACAGAAAGAGAGATGTGCAACAAAAAGCAGAGCCTCCATGAGTAGCTTCATTTACCACCTTCAACAATAAAGTAAGCTGAAATACCACAGAGGAAAAAAATATATAGAAATTATCAAGAACCTGGAGAACAAGCCAAAAAACAAAACACATCAAAGAAAAACATTGAGAAATTGCAAAACAGATTATGGCACAGCATTATATCAGAGCATGCTTTGATATTGTTTTGTGAATATTATTTTTATTTTCTTTTTTGTTCTTCCAACTTTCTATTATATTAGATTTCAAAGAGTGGTTATGGAACCACCTTACTTCAGAAGTGCTTTGCATGTCACAGAAAAATCAGGCCTCCATGATCCAGCTGTTCTCTGCCTGGCCATAATAGCTTTCCTAATGGACCAAGAAGTGTGACTTGGAAATTGTATGAATTGCTCTGAATAGTTCATATAGAATGTGCAAATCTTTCCCAATCAGTTAAGATTGTATGTAGGATTTACTGAATTACTGGATGTCTTTTCATCCAAAAACTTTTGGATGCTTCCTGTGGAAGAAAACGGACAAACAAGCAGGCATTGCTAACATAACAAAAGGGCAGGCAGACACCATTTGTCCTCTCCAAATCTATCTTCTGCCAACCCAACTAGGAGAATTCAAAGAGGAAGGGGCTGGTTAAGAAGCCATATGGAAGATGAGTTGGGGTGCATGCCTACTATTCATTGGCTCTATTCATGTGCCAGTCACTGGGCTGGAGAAAGTCCAGCCACCACAAAAGTAGAGAGGGGGGGGGGAGAAGGTCACCATATTCTGCTTTTCTCCTGGAAATGAGGTGAAACCATGATACAACTGCCAATGCTGGAATATTCATCCAAGCAATGAGTTGGCAGCAACACATTCCTTTGTATGGCAGACATATTCACCATACTGTACCTCTCTTTTTGGTAAAGCACAATTGTGGGGTGGGGAAAGTACAGTATGTCACTCTTTGGCTTCCTTTCCACAAGTTTCAGATTTGGTTTGAAGGAAAAGACCTGTCATGTCCAATATTTCACTCATCTCCACAAGAAAGAGAAATAAAGAACAGAGGACAAACTTATGGTGCCATCCTAAGCAACATTCTCCTAAGCTTCACCTGTAGAATCGATGAACAGGGCCATAGTGTAGCTTTTCAGGTAAGGGGTTCAGTCAGCTGAACAAGTTATTCCTACAGAATGAGAGGTGGAAACAGTCTTCTTGGGCTGAACAATAAGGTTCAGATGGCATGAGCAGCATCAACCCTGGCTTAGATACTTGTCAAAGGATAGAGGTTTAAAAATGGTAAGAAAGATATACTGTACTTGTTTCAATTTTGCCTTGAGTAACAAAAAAAGATACAGAATATAGAATAATAGAGTTTGAAGGGACCTTGGAGGTCTTCTAGTGCAACTCACTGCTCAAGCAGGAGGCTCTATACCAGGCATGTCAAACTGCCAGCCCATGGGCTGGATGCGTCACTCTGAAACCGCACCCACCTCATTGCCGGCAATGGGGAAAAAGTCACGATATGTTGCGCGACGTCATGTGACGTCTCATGTTTGACATGCCTGCTCTATACAATTTCAGACAAGTGGCTGCCCAATCTCTTCCTAAAAGCCACCAGTGATGAAGCACCACAATTTCTGAAGGAAAGTCATTCTACTGGTTAATTGTTCTCACCGTTAGGACGTTTCTCCTTAGTTCTAGGTTGCTTCCCTCCTTCATTAGTTTCCATCTATTGTTTCTTGTCTTGTATTCTGGTGCTTTGGAAAATAGGTTGACTCCCTCTTCTTTGTGGCAGACCCTCAAATATTGGAATACTGCTTATCATGTCACTATAATGTTTGACCGGTGTTAATGGTGGTGGAGAAATGGGAATAAATACATTTTCCTTGGAAACTGAAGTGCCTATCTACAAGAGACACTTCTAAAGGTACTGAACAGCATCACCCTTGGGCAGACTAGCTGGATTTCTGGGTGTTCCAATCAGTAGAGGCTTATAGTATACCATAACATGTAAGAATCAGTAAGCAATTTTTGTATCATGGTATGAAGAAATCTCAGTGTTATAGCCCTTGAGCTAATGAACTAGCTTTTGTGTAGTCCTGATGAAGATTTGACTATGAAATTCCTGATATAAGGTAAACACATAATGAATCTGAAGACATCCATATTCAATGCATAGGAATCCACAAACATAGGGGGTGGTGCAGGATTAGTAGTTTACATATGCTTCCAGTCTTGCACCTTTATTGCAAAAATTGCATAGGTCTACTTTTGGAAGCTAATTTGGAATAGCACAGTTGTCCTGTGCAACAAACCAGACTTTAGTCTGGCAAGTGCTATGGAGAGAATCCAAAAAGGAAAAGCATAAAGCAGTTTTGGGGATCAGCTGCTTTCTGAAATGTGATTGATAATGAGTGGCTGTGTCTCTCTGCAAGGAATATTTCATGGAACAAATAATAAGCAGAAAATAAGTGCTATGAGCAGCTTCTGTATGAAAGGAGGGATATAAATGTAATAAACAAGCAAACTGCTTAGTAGGAATCATATGAAAGGGTATCTTTAAGTAACTCAACCCATTTTATTAAACATCTGAGATGTTACTTTTCAGTATATCTTAAAATCATCACAAATGGGCATTTTTATTGTGGAAAAACATCAGTGTAAATCCCAAAACACCAAAAGCCTTTCTTTAAAAATATTTTTAATGTAATAATAGGTTTCTTTGAGAAAACTTGAAATTCAAGACATTGCTATTGTTCTTCAGGACAGATTATGTACAAGCTACACATTTAATCATGTTATAATTACACTGGTTACAGTGACAAAAATATAACATTGGTTTCACTAATTACATAATTGGTTCTGGTTTGTTCTTAATCTCTTTGTTATTTGGACCAAATCAAAAATAGCTATTTGGAAATCACACCTCTGAATGTTACTGTCAGATATTAAATTGATTTTAGTATCAATTTTAGTGTTAAGTTAAATTCATATCTTTTATATGTTCTGCATTGAACTCTTTTTAAACTAGCCATTCTGAAGTACTTCAGCAGTACAAAGATGCAACATTAAATAAATTTATAACTCCCTTTAAACTTCATTTTTATAAAACAGTAAGAATTATTTAATTTGGAAGAACTAATATCCCCACTGCATAAAGCTATAGCATTTGACTGCAGTATGCAGAAAACTGCTTATCATCAAGAATTCCAAAAAAGTTAGGATTTTCAAATGCAGAGAGTGTCTTGCCATTCTTTTCACTAAAGATATTCAGATCTCTAAGAACAGACAGTGTTACTAAATTTATGTTGTTCCCCGAACAAAGCTGCATGTTTGATTCTTCTCTGCAGAATTGCTTAAAGGAAACTGGGTCAACTAAAAATAGTAGACAAACAGCAGATAGGATGCAAAGCTGTTTTACTGTTGCAGGGTAAAAGTACTTATTGCTAAAGATTAATGATCATAAATGCCGATGTTCCTTGTTCATGATGAATATTACAATATGGATCTATTAGCTTTTAGAGGAAAGGCATGGAGTTGACTTGCAGTGATGTTCCTTTGTGCCAGTCAGCATTAAATATGTGCTGTTCACCTGTTATTTTATATAATTTCACATTTGGAAAGATGTTTGTCCTTAGTGATGGTTCAGACTTTCTGTAGCAAATTAATATTACTTTAAGTTTGCTTTCCCAAAATTACTGGCTTCTTTTCTCATAATGGCCTGAAATAATTCTGTGTTTTACTTCCTTGTCCGATTGTGATGGTTTGCTCATTCTGTGGGCCTTATTTAGCTGATATAATTTACTTGGACTTCAGTAAGGCATTTGATAAAGTAGATCACAACCTACTACTTGACAAGATAGATAAATGTGGGGTAGACAGAACCACCACCAGATGGATCCGTAGCTGGCTGACCGGCCGTACTCAGCGAGTGGTCCTCAATGGAACTGCATCTATATGGAGGGAAGTGTGTAGTGGGGTGCCCCGGGCTCTGTTCTGGGCCCAGTACTCTTCAACATCTTCATAAATGACTTGGATGAAGGGATAGATGGGGAACTCATCAAATTTGCAGACGACACCAAGCTGGCAGGAATAGCCAACACTCCAGAAGACAGGCTTCAGATACAGAAGGATCTGGACAGACTTGAACACTGGGCACTAACTAACAAAATGAAATTCAATGGTGAAAAAAGCAAGGTTCTACATTTAGGCAAGAAAAACCAAATGCACAAGTACAGCATAGGTGGCACCATGCTCAATAGTAGTAACTGTGAGAGGGACCTCGGAGTCCTAGTAGACAATCACTTAAATATGAGCCAGCAGTGTGCTGCAGCTGCCAAAAAGGCCAACACAGTGCTAGGCTGCATTAACAGAGGGATAGAATCAAGATCACGTGAAGTATTAATACCACTTTTAATGCCTTGGTAAGGCCACACTTGGAATACTGCATCCAGTTTTGGTCACCACGATGTAAAAAAGATGTTGAGACTCTAGAAAGAGTACAGAGAAGAGCAACAAAGATGATTAGGGGACTGGAGGCTAAAACATATAAGGAACGGTTGCTAGAATTGGGTATGTCTAGTTTAACGAAGAGAAGGACAAGGGGGGACATGATAGCAGTATTCCAATATCTCAGGGGCTGCCATAAAGAAGAGGGAATTAAGCTATTTTCCAAAGCACCTGAAGGTAGGACAAGAAGCAACGGGTGGAAACTAATCAAGGAGAGAGCAACCTAGAACTAAGGAGAAACTTCCTGACAGTGAGAACAATTAATCAGTGGAACAGCTTGCCTCCAGAAGCAGTAAATGCTCCAACACTGGAAGTTTTTAAGAAGAGACTGGATAGCCACTTGTCCGAAATGGTGTAGGGTTTCCTGCCCGAGCAGGGGGTTGGACTAGACGACCTCCAAGGTCCCTTCCAACTTTACTACTATTATTATTATTATATGGAGATCATTCTTTGGAGGGAGTCAAGCCAATTTTTTATGAGTTCTTTATTGAGAGAAAACAAGCCTTTGTCCTTCAGATTGGTTTGCTTTCCTTTGTCCATAAGCTGGTTTAGGAACACAATTTTCAGTTGGCCTTGCTTTGTTGATAGTTCATATTTTTTGTCATATCTTCCTGACTGTTGAGTCCTCGAGTCAACGGCGAATGAATACAGCACATTCTGTAATTCCAACAGCCCTTTATTTCAGTAGTTCTCTCTCCGTCACAGCTCTTAGGCTCGCAGGCCTCTCTGACTCCTTTAATAGAATCCCCGGGCAAAAAAGTAACATTCTGGTGCGCTTCCATGCCTCGCGCATGCATGCGAAGCCAGCACCACTCAGTCTGGTCCCGGGAAGCTTGCAACTGCCCGGGACCATTGCAACGTCCCGAGCCTGCCTTTGCAAGCTCCAGACACAACACCCCTTACCCCCCGGATGAGACTTATTAACTATATAGGTAGTTATACGCGACCTCAACATGAGCATGGTGTGCCAACCCAAAACCTGCACAACTGTTGAAGCTGTTCACTAGCCACACCACAAATGGTACTGGGCTATTGTTTTGGAATTAACTGCCCAAACTCACACTCCCAGTTTCCACAACAACAGCAGGCACCCTCTCACTTCCCTTGCTTTGACAGCAGGGTTACAAAGTCCTCAAGATACTTGGGAGATCTTTTTACTCTCTGTGACCTCCTCTTGTGCAGGGGATGGAGTGGAGTTTCAAACCCTGGTGGTCCCCGTGAACTATGTCCTGTTGCCTTGTCTGCTTGCTTGCCCACCGGGCTCGTCAGACCAGGACTTTGCTCCCCCATGAACCTGGTTGATCTGCCTAACTGTAGGCTCTCGGGCCCCTCTGTATGCCTGCCAATGTTTGGCATTTCTGTAGAGCTCTCCAAGTCCACAATGGACCTATCAAGGGAACACATCTCTTCACTCCCAAGCCCCATAACGGGATTGCCTGGGGTTTCTGCAGTGCCCCAATACTCAGCTGCCCCCCAATCTATGCTGGAGGTGCCAGAATCAGGACTTGCCTCTCTGACTACCTCCCTGTGTGAAGACTTCCTTTTGGAAGCAGTAGCAGTACTGGGCCAACTTGACTGTTTGTGTGCCAGTTCTCTTGCAGTGTTTGGGTTATTTGGATGCTCTCGGTTATTCTCCCTGACTGGAGTACTGAATGGT
Source organism: Crotalus tigris (assembly GCF_016545835.1). Classification (NCBI taxonomy): domain Eukaryota; kingdom Metazoa; phylum Chordata; class Lepidosauria; order Squamata; family Viperidae; genus Crotalus; species Crotalus tigris. Next base: position 1,685,669 of record NW_024096460.1, on the reverse strand, counting down.
AGTTGTGAATGATGAGTATGCCCCCTGGGTGACTCCCTGGCTGGAGTAGGCACTGGTGCCTGTATTATTTCTTGTTCCCCTGAATTCCTGTTTGGAACACTTGCAGAACCCTGGAACAGGCCATCTTCGGCCTCTATGTTTGGCCCCGGCTGCTGCCAACACCCTTCCCTTTGCTCATAGTGGTCCCCCTCCCCCCCTGGAGAAAGCCCAGGAGTTGCAGAGGGTAAGTCCAGGCTCGTACGCAGCTGATTGATATGCCGCCGAAGGACACGACCATTGTCCAAGGAGACCTCGTAGGACAATGGACCAGTGACCTTGCATACTACGGCAGGAACCCACAAGTGACCGGGCCCATAGTTCAGGGTCCATACTGGGGCACCCACTTGCAGACACCGTGGTGCCCTGGGTTGGATGACCTTAGGAGACAGTCTGTCCGGGTACAACCTGTCAAGTTTGGTGATCAGTTTGCTCCCCCAACGGAGTTCAGCTGGGCTCTTCCCTGTGGAAGTTGAAGGTGTGGTGTGGTAAGCAAGAAGAAAGTCTGCCAACCTGTGGTGCCAGTCCCCGTAGGTCAGTTTCTTTAAAGCATCCTTGGTGATGCGGACCATCTGCTCAGCCATACCGTTGGTGGAAGGGTGGAATGGTGCAGAGGTGGCATGATGAATCATGTTGGCCTGCAAGAAAGCCTGAAACTTGAAAGAAGTGAATTGAGGACCATTGTCAGACACCAGGACATCTGGGAGCCCATGTGCAGCAAAAATCCCTCTCAGTACTTGAATGGTCTTGGCAGCAGTAGTGGAAGAGACAGGTACAACCTCAAGTCACTTTGAATAGCTGTCAACAAGGACCAAGAAGAATTGACCCTGAAAGGGCCCAGCGTAATCTACGTGCACCCTAGACCAAGGTGACTGTGTTTCCTCCCATCTATGTACAGGAGCCTGAGGCATTTCAGGGCGTGAGCACTGACACAAGTGGCATCCATGCACTTGAGCCTCTATCTCCCTGTCTAACCGTGGCCACCATAAATGGCTGCGCGCAAGCGCCTTCATCCTGACAATGCCAGGATGACCCTCATGAAGGGAAGCCAAGACCCTAGGTCTTATTGAGGTAGGAATAACAACTCTGCTGCCCCACAACAGACAACCCTGAAAGGTGGATAACATGCTTCTTGAGCCAAAAACTCTGAAACTCAGTACCTAGACAACTCTCAGGCCATCCAGACAAAACCCAGGACAATACATGAGTGAGTGTGAGATCTGTGGCTGATTCAGCAGCCACATCCCTGGCATTTAAGGGAGACTTAGGCAACGCCTGAATGGAAAGAATGTTGATGGCAGGGGCAGGGTCAGCCTCTATCATTTGTAAAGGTAATCTACTAAGGCCATCAGCGTGGCCCATTTCCTTTCCAGGTTTGTGAACCAGTGAAAAGTCATAGGTTGACAGAAAGATGGACCATCTCAGCATTCTAGGGGAAATGATATGGGGAGTTGTTTGTTTGTAGTAAACAACCCCAACAGAGGCTTATGGTCAGTACAGACCGTGAAGTGTCTGCAATATAGAAAATCATGGAATTTTTTAATTCCAGCAACAATGGCCAAGGCTGTCTATCTGAGCGTAGTTTCGCTCAGCAGAGGACAAAGTTCTGGAGTAATATCAGTTCTTAAATGGCTAAGTACAGCTCCCACCCCATAAGGGGAAGCATCACAAGCAATGCACACAGGAAGAATTTCATTAAAATGTGCAAGCACATCATTTGATGTAAGTAAGGCCTTGACCTCATTGAAGCTTTCTTCATGTGCTTGTGACCACTGCCACACTGCCTGTTTGTCTAAGAGTCTATGAAGTGGCTCAGCTACATTAGCTTTGTTAGGTATGAATGCATTGTAAAAATTCAAGAGGACCAGAAAAGCTTGTAACTCAGCTTTAGACTTAGGCCTAGGAGCTTGCAGTTTAGACTTTAATTTAGACTCAGCAGGGTGAATACCCCTGACATCTATTCTGTATCCCAGGAAATCTGTAGAAGACACTCCAATTTTGCATTTGTCTTTTTTAAGCTTGAGACCTGTTTTCCTGAAATGCAGTAGAACAGCCCTCAATCTCTCCTGCTATTAGGACATCATCAAAATAGGGGCAAACCCCTGGTATACCTCTCAGGGTGTTTTCCATTACACTTTGGAAAATTCCAGGAGCAACATTCACTCCAAATTGTAGTCTTTTGACTTTGAATGCCCCCCTAGGAGTTACAATAGTCTGTGCTTCAGCAGCAGCTTCATCAACAGGTAACTCTTGATAAGCCTTTGCTAAATCCAGCTTTGCAAAAACATGCCCCCCTTTGAGGGAGCCCAAAATGTGGCTGACTACAGGTACAGGATATGCATACTGTTGCAATGCCTTGTTTAGAATGCATTTGTAATCTGCACAGATGCGAATGTCCCCATCAGCCTTGAGAGGCATGACTATGGGAGTTTCCCATGGACTTGAGTCAACAGGTTCTAAAACACCTTGCTGAATCAATTTGTCCAATTCAGTATCAATTTTCCCTTTCAAAGCAAAGGATACTCTCCTTGCTTTCAATCTAATGGGAGTGACAGTGGGGTCCAGTTTCAAGGAAACTGGGGGGCCTTTGTATGCTCCCAGCTGGGGGCTGAAGACATCTGCAAATTCTTTGCAGACTTCTTGTAAATCTAATGTTTGCAAATTATGAAGCCCTGTAACTTGTATTCCCAAGGCCTCAAACCAATCGAGTCCTATGAGACTGGTTCATTCACCCCCCCACTACCAATACATCTAATGGACCTTCAAAATCCCTTTATTGTACTTTAAGGGTGGCCTCCCCCTTAACACACACCTTGGAATTTTGGAAGTCTGTTAAGACTATATTGGATGGCCTAAACCTGGCCTGGAACCCACTGCTAGAGCAAATCTTTCTGAAAGTGTGAATAGAAATGATTGAAAGGGCAGACCCAGTGTCCAGTTCCATAATCAATGGAACTCCTTGCAACTTCACCTTAAGAGACAGTTTCTTTTTAAGTGGCCTCTGTGTGCCTGTCCTATAAATGCTTCTACGTGATGCACAGAAACCCACCCTGTTTTGGCTGGGGACCCTGGTACCTTTCAGGCGCAATTCTTCTCAGGGTTGTACCTTCTGACAGCCCAGACACACAGCTGCTATGTGGCCTTGCTTTCCACATGCTCTACAGATTGCAGAACGGAACCTGCAGTCGGTCCTCTTGTGGCGATCTCCACACCCGAAGCACTTGGGTACAGCTGAAGACTTTTCTTTGCCTTCCTTCTGCTTCCTTTCTTTGGCTGGGTAGAGATGATCCACCTCATCTTCAGGATCTTCTTCTGAGCTCTCCTGGACTTTCTCATGGTGCACGGAGACGGCTTCTGGGTTGTTCCTGATAGGCCTCATGTTCTTTTTTTATTTTTTTATTTTTATTTTTTATGTTCTTGACTGCCCTACCTGCTGCCTCTTCTGCAGTGACCTCTCTCAAGGCATCTTGGAATGAAATGTCCTCCTTTGCAAAAAGTCTCTGTTGCAAGTTTCTGTTCCTAAGCCCACATACAATCGGTCTCTCAACCTTTCTTCTAAGTCTTTAAAATCACAAGGCTTAGCTGCTCTTCTCAAGGCTGCAATATATTCTTTAGCTGATTTACCATCTCTTTTATCCCTCTGTTCAAAAGTGTGTCTCCATGCAATAACAGACAACTTGGGCTGAAAATGTTCCTTCAATAATTTTTTTAAGTCTGTGTAAGTGACAGATTCAAGAGGAGCAGGGGCTGCCAAATTTTCTGCAATGTCAAATGCATCTTGACCACAGACACACAGCAAAGTAGCGGCCTTCAAGCCATCTTCTCTTACTTGATTTACTCTAAAGTAATTTTCTACTCTGGCAACATAAGACTCCCATCTTTCTGGGTGAGTGACATCGAATTCAGGCAGTCTCCCTATCTTCGCCATTCTTGCTTCTGTGTTAGGAAGGGGTCTATCAGCCAGCTTACCTCCAGCAACGCTGTACTGGCAGGCCAGGTGCTGAGTTTAACGCCGTCTTCCTCTCTCCAGGACTCTTGGGGTAAGCTTACAATTCTTCTGTTTTGTTTTTGTAAGCCATCCCACCCTCGTCGCCAATGTTGAGTCCTCGAGTCAACAGCGAATGAATACAGCACATTCTGTAATTCCAACAGCCCTTTATTTCAGTAGTTCTCTGTCCGACACAGCTCTGAGGCTCGCAGGCCTTTCTAACTCCTTTAATAGAATCCCCGGGCAAAAAGGTAACATTCTGGTGCGCTTCCGCGCCTTGCGCATGCACGCGAAGCCGGCGCCACTTAGTCTGGTCCCAGGCAGCTTGCAACTGCCTGAGACCGTTGCAACATACCGAGCCTGCCTTTGCAGGCTCAGGACACAACACTGCCCAATGAGCAACTTTTGTTAGTTGCGGCCATCTCAGAAGTTTCCATTCATTTGTTATTTATGCATTAGAATAGTTTCTTTCAGATGTCTTCACAGTCTGTTTTTAAAAAAATAAGGCAAGATGGTGGCTACATTTTTTAAAAAAAATAGATGGAGCTGTGAAAGGACTAACAGAACATCCAGTGTAAGAACGCCATCTGTGCTGCTACAGTAATAATAATGATAATAATAATAATAATAATAATAATAACAACAACCCCCAGTGAGGCACTACCTTGACGTGGTTGTGGGGCTTGTGTACTCTGAGGAAGATGAGAGCTATGCCAGAGGTTCAACCATACTGGACAGGTCTCATCAGAGGAGTCAGACAAAGAGTGTCTCTCCCATAAAAAATATGGTGAGACGTAAATTGCAGAATGCCATACCGGCTCGGACGTCGCCCGGGTTAACAAGGTCCGCGCTAGATATTGGAGTTCCTGGATATCTGGTGAAAAATGGGTTACAGGACTCAGGACTGTTGGCTGAGCAACCAGGGCCAGCAGCTGCAGAACTACTGGAAGAAAAGGTGTTTACCCGTCGCAGATACACAGTGATGGAAAACAAAGAAATAATGATCTGTTACTACAGATCAAGTCCAACAAGAAGAGGATATCTAAAACGAATGCACCAGTTCTGGAAAGAACAACATCCAGAATCAGAAATAACAAAACAGAGACTAGCAGATCAACGCCGATTTATAACACAAAATAAAATATTCACAGAAACAGAATTGGACGAACTGCAAAGGTTTACCCAGGGCAAAGAAATCAAAGCCTTACCAGAAGTAATTCAGAATGTAGAGGCAAACCAGGGGGAGTTGGCAGTGAAGAAATCTAGCAGAGATATACAACTGTTCTCATTTGGAAATCAGGCACCTCTACCTCAGGAAGAACAAAACCCTCTAACTAAAGAAATAAAAGAATTGAAACAAAGAATAACTGAGCATCTAGAACAGCACAAAAACAACAGAATAAGGCTACCTGCATTGAAGCTTGTTCCAAAGAAACAGCTAGCACAAGCATTAAAAGATGCAAATATTGCAATATCAAGTAGAAGCACCAATTCACTGCAAGAAACAAACCAACTAATGTACAGCACAGCTGCAGTTATAACAGAATACCTGGGATGCAAAATCAACAAAGAAGAAAAACAAACAAACAGTGCACCAGAAAAATGGAAGGTTAGACTAGAAAATAAGATCAGCAAGTTAAGATCACATGCAAGCAAGCTAGAACAGATGAAAGAAAAGAAGCTGAAGAACAAGAAGACCAAAGAATACCTAATCAAGAAATACCACTTAGAAACAAGGAAGATCAAGGAAGCACTGGAAATAATAAAGCAACAAATAACAGCTATAGCCAGGAAAATCAGTAGATATGAAGCTCGAATTGCAAACTATAGGCAGAACCTCCAATTTCAATCCAATCAGAAACGTTTCTACCAATCCATCAATGGAGAAACTGCAAGGAATCAGTCAGTACCTGACAAGGAAGAAACAGTGCAGTTCTGGAAGCAGATATGGGATAACCCAAAGAAATACAACAAGGATGCGGCTTGGTTAAAAGAGGTGGATGCAAATAAAACAGAAGTTGAAATGAAAGAACTAGTAATAACAACAAAAATGGTAGAAAAAAGAGCAAAGAAAATCAAAAATTGGTCAGCACCAGGTGAAGATGAACTGCATGGGTTTTGGTTGAAACATCTAACTGTTATACACCCACTCATTGCCAAACAGTTCAACAATATACTACAAGGAGGAGAAATTGAAAAGTGGCTAACAACTGGGAAAACCTACCTAATAATGAAAAATCCAGCAAAAGGGGCAACACCAGGTAACTACAGGCCAATTACCTGCTTACCAACAACTTTCAAATTACTAACTGGTGTGGTAGCTGATGCAGTACAACAGCATCTAGTTGAAAACAATCTCTTTCCACCTGAGCAGAAAGGAAACCGCCCCAATAGCAGAGGAACAAAAGATCAACTCCTAATAGACAAAATGATCTTGGAAAACTGCAAGAGAAGGAAGACCAACCTGAATGTGGCATGGATTGACTACAAAAAGGCATTTGATGCCACATGATTGGATAATAAAGTGCCTAGAAATAACAGGAGTCAGTAGAAACATCAGAAAATTTGTGCAAAGATCGATGGCACAATGGAAGACACAGTTGCAGATCAATGGTGAGAGGCTGGGAGAGGTTAATATCAAGAGAGGAATATTTCAAGGAGATTCATTATCACCATTACTATTTGTTATTGCACTGTTTCCTCTGTCAACAATACTGAATAACTCAGGACATGGCTATCAAACATCAAAAACATCTGCCAGACTATCCCACCTCCTTTATATGGATGATCTGAAGCTGTATGGAAAAACATCATCTGAAATAGAATCGCTGCTCAACACTGTCCGTATATATAGCCAAGATATTGTAATGGAGTTTGGCTTGGACAAATGTGCCACACTTACTATCAAACAAGGAAAAATAATGAAAACTGAAGGAATCAAGATGCCCTACGAAATAACATTAAGAGTCTGGATGAGGAAGAGTACTACAAATACTTGGGTATCCTTCAAGCTGACAACATCAAGCACACTGAAGTCAAGAAAAAGATTAGAGGTGAATACATCAAGAGAGTGAAGAAGATCTTAAAATCCAAACTCAATGGAGGAAATACCATAAAGGCAATCAACACCTGGGCAATCCCAGTCATTAGGTACACAGCTGGAATAGTGGACTGGACTCAAGCAGAACTAAAAGCAATGGATAGGCAGACCAGAAAAATAATGACAATGAATCATGCCCTTCATCCACGCAGTGACATTGATAGACTTTATCTACCAAGGCAAATAGGTGGGCGTGGAATGCTACAAGTACATCAGATGGTTGAAGAAGAAAAAATGGCTTTGGAAGAATATCTGAAGAACAATGATGAAGATGCACTGAAATTAGTATATCAGGAAGGCTTACTAACTACTGGAGAGACCAAACTGGCCTACAAGAAAGACCAAATGAAGAACAGAATAGAGGCATGGGAAGACAAAGCACTACATGGCCAATACATGAAAAAAATAGCTGGGAAAGCAGATAATAACAAGACCTGGCAATGGCTAAGAGCAGGAAAATTGAAGAAAGAGACCGAGGGACTAATTCTGGCTGCACAAGACCAAGCCTTAAGGACAAATGCATACAAAGTCAAAATTGAGAAGACAGCAACAGACAGTAAGTGCCGCCTATGCAAAGAAGCTGAAGAAACAGTGGACCACCTGGTAAGCTGTTGCAAGAAGATTGCACAGACTGATTACAAGCAGCGGCATGACAAAGTAGCAACAATGGTGCATTGGAAGATCTGCAAAAAATATCATTTGCCTGTAAGCAAAAACTGGTGGGATCATAAAATAGAGAAAGTCATAGAAAATGATAAAATTAAACTGCTCTGGGACTTCAGAATTCAAACAGACAAGCACCTGCAACATAACACCCCAGACTTAACAATTGTCGATAAGAAAGACAAAAAAGTCTGGATAGTGGACGTGGCAGTGCCTGGAGATAGCAGAATAGAAGAGAAAGAACTGGAGAAGATAACAAAATACAAAGACCTACAAATAGAAATAGAAAGACTGTGGCAAAAGCAAGCAAGGGTAGTACCAATAGTCATAGGCTCCTTGGGTGCAATCCCAAAACAACTGGAGCACCACTTGAACACCATTGGCATTGACAAATTCGCTATTAGTCAATTGCAAAAGGCGGCCTTATTAGGAACTGCTTCCATCCTGCGACGATATCTGTAATACCATCAAACATCCACATCTGCCTATCCCAGGTCCTGGGTAAGGACTCGATAGGTAGACAAAATGCCAAATCCAGTCTGAACATCTGGCTGACTGTGCGATGATCGATAATAATAATAGAAATAGCAAAACAACGAGGAACCGAGTGCAAAAGTTCCTCTTTAAGTTTCCTCTGGAGAAAAAAAAAAACCAATTCAGACAGTTACTTGCATATGTCATCCTGACATTTGTAATCTGTCTATAGATGTCAACATCTTTTCCTAGATAACAGTTCTTGAAATCACCTCCTTTATTCTCTACATTGCTAGTTTAATGTCTGCAAGCCTTAGCTTTAGCTTTCATTTGTTGCAAGTAACTGTCTGAATTGGGTTTTTTTTTTCTCCAGAGGAAACTTAAAGGGGAACTTTTGCACTCGGTTCCTCGTTGTTTTGCTATTTCTATTATTATTATTATTACTGTAGCAGCACAGCTGGCATTCTTACACTGGATGTTCTGTTAGTCCTTTCACAGGAAAATCATATTTTCAGCAATTTAGCAGTAGTACTTTCATCAGAAATTCACAGCGGGATGAAAAAATATCTCAGCTCGGGAGTTAATTACTTAAAAACATGTTCTTGAAAAATCCATTCCTTCCCTTGGGGCTGTGAGCTAAAAAGAATATCTGTGTAAAATTTCCACCTTTCCCATTATAACTGAAATATTACTCTGTTACAGTGTTCAATAAAAATGCAGACAATTTCAATCATAATGTGTATCAATTACTGTTGGTAATTTGGAATGTTTTTAAATGATTATGTTATCCAACTTCCTAAACAGTTCAGAGCCTTAGTCAGTATGAATTTTGGAAAGGGTTAGCAATACATTCCCAGTTTAACCTGCAATATTTTTACTAAAGTTTATGAAACAATATATTCCTACCAAATATACCGAATGTTAACTGCTGCAGGGATAATATATGCCTTTTATTGGAAAAGATGTTTGATCCCTTCTATGGAAGTTAATTAAGTCAGGAGAGTAAGCTTCAATTTCTGGAATAACTTTATATCTCAGAAGTTAATCTGATACAGAATTTAATTCAAATTGGAACCCATGCCTAGATTACAATTCAATAAAGGATTTGTACCACATCCAAACTTTGAGTTTCTTTCTGCATTAAGCCTACAGTTTAACTTCCCAGGGCTTCTAAATCAGAAAAGGTTTACTAGTATGGCCAGAATTTATCACAGTTCATCATTTCATTTTATAATTTATATTATGTTGCTCAAAATTCATGATATCCTTATATTGCTAAAAGCTTAAAAGGAATTTTCAAAACAATATAATATGATATGATATAATATAATAATCCTCATGCAATTAACAATACACTGGAAAATTATGGCCTCTATGTCATTTGAAAATCCTTTGTTTACTTATTTATGTTCTATTCTTTTAGCTGTTTATATAATTTTATATAATAACTTTTTAAAAGGAAAGTTCTACCTATTCCAGGTAAAAGGCTAAAGGCTAAAAAGTGAATTAGATCTCTTACCTTATTCTAAGAACAATATCATGCCTTATTATATAACATATTCATATATATTTCTTGGCCTAGCTGTCCAAAAAAGTTTTGTAAAGATAAAATTTGATATTACTCAATAAACAATTCACTGAGATTTTATGTTATGTGTTCTTAGAGGAGCAGAATAGAAATGTGGAAATTGATAGGATTTTGTATTTAAAATTCAGGGTTTAAAATGACTTTGTACTCATAGATTATGATTCCTGAAAATGCATAAAACTGAAATTGGTAGAATGATATTTCACTCTGCTTCTGATGCATTATTGTACCAGGAGAGAGATGACACCTACCCATATTAATAGCATGAACTACTTCTTCTCAACTGGCATACAAGAAACAGTGTTTGGAAACAGAAGCAGCATTATCTCACATTTTCTGCAATGATCCTTAATTGAATCTGTACATCTGTCAATCTGTCCTTTTCATTTGTGGGGAACATGCACAGGTCACAGGTACATTGCCTGCATAAATTCTCCCTCATACCGAGAAAACTCTTGTTTTTAACATGGAGGCAAAAAATAAATGAGCTGGGCTATAGGTATCGTTCGAAATGCCTTATTATTGTGCATTTCCTTCTCCCTAATGTTAGCATGTTTTCTACTAGGTTTATTTTCCAAGCATTCATCAAAGCCATCCTGTGAAAAACCGAACTGTAGTCTGGTTTAAATGTTAGAGACATAAGCAAACTTGGGGGGAAGGGGCATGCATTGTTAAATAAATAAAAATATAAAATTTTAAAGCAGTGTGGAAAAAATGCAACCAATGTCTAGAACTATTATATAGGATTACTTTTGCCATAAAAAAGGTAACTGCATTAAACCTGATGCTCAGAGAAGAAAGCAATCCTTAGCTGGTTTTTATGAACTGCACCCTGCTACTTAAACTGAAGCTAGAACACTTTACCATTTGAATGCTTCTTACACCAACACTCAAATTTCTTTGATACAGATAAAAAACATAGTTAAGGAAGCTATTCAAAGGTTAGGATTAGGGTTAATTCTGCGACATACAGAGATCAAATCTAGATGTATTTGGTCTCTGAAATTACCAGTTTCTAAAAACTTACTGTAATTTACTACACCATTAGAGGATATGGATATACAGAAAAAAGTGACACACAATGGCAAATTAAAAACATGTAGTGACAAATAGAAAAACGTAAAGCCAATATACTAAGGAAATGGAAAAGGTACAAAGAGAACGGTGAAGATGATGAGGGCTTGGAAGCTTAGATGCTAAATCCTATGAAGAACTGTTAAAGGAGTTGGTCTAAAGCAGTGGTTCTCAACCTTTTTAATGCTGCGACCCCCAACCGGTCGTAAGTCGAGGGCTACTCAACTGGTCGTAAGTTGAGGACTACTCAACTGGTGCAGCACTGTTTGCAGAATGGGACTTTTGGCGGGCTCAGCAGGGCAGAGACAGCCTGGACAATTCCTATTGGCTTTTGAAAGCCAATAGAATTAGACTCTATTCAAGAGAGTCTATTCTATTGGCTTTCAAAAGCCAATAGAATAAAAGGGAGTAGCACAGCTAAGGAAAAGGGGGAAAAATGGCAGACTGTGTTGTTTGGTGACCCTTGTGAAATGGTTGTTCGACCCCGAATGGGGTCCCGACTCACAGGATGAGAACCGCTGGTCTAAAGACTTTAGGGAGATATGAAAGCAGACTTCCAATACTCAGAGGCCTGTCACAGGGAACAGTATGGTGGATTTATTTTCCATAGTACCTGAGGGTAAGGACCAGAATCATTGGGAAGCTTAGTGGAGAAAGTGTCAGGCCTGAAAGACTAGGGCCACATGTTAAGTTCAATTAAACTGATTTATTGCTCATGCCTATGCATAGGAATGTAGTCAATTATCAGTATTATTTTGGTGCTAAATAAGGGTCAATGGAATTCAAGAGGCATTGGACTTAATCTGTTTGTGGCAATGTGGAGACTCTGGGCTGATTCCTCTTTTGACTCCACCCCCAGGTTCTGCCAGGCTCTGCCAGTCCTCATAAGGATGAATTTCCTGATTGTGAATGTTATTAAGCAGTAACACAGCCTCCTCCCTAGAATGGTGGATGTTCTAAGAGTGGAGGTTTCAAAGCAGAAACTAGGATTGTGTGGTGATTCCTGATCTGGGCAGGAGGTTGGACTGGAAGACGCCCAAAGTAACTTCCAGTATGATGATTCATGAGAGGTTTAAAATTACTGAACTAGGCAGCAAGAACACTGTATAAATTGGAGGCAGAAAACCTTGTTTTCATTATGAACTGATTTTGTCCTTGTGGCATTATATAGACAAATTTGATTGCCTACATGGTAGTCAATTGGTTGAATTAAAAAAGGTGGAAACTGAAATTGGTTGGGGGCTGAGCATATGTCACAAATAGCAGTGAGGTGAATAGGGTAGGGTAGTTAGTTGAGAATTCAAAAAGGTTAATTTTCACTATCAAAATACTTATTTTTTTTAAGAAAGTAGTGTAAGAAAATAACATAATTGCCTTCTTAGTAACAGACTGAAAACTTTCCTGCCTTTCATATTCAAACATGTTAATAAAATCAGGCATCTCAAATACCTTCGATTTAGCCTTTCCCTCCTATAAATTATCCAAACTGTGTCATTCATATGAATGATTTGGAATAGCAATTGCCAGCTGTACTATAAAGAATGAATCTATGGAAACTAAGAACGGGTTATGGTAGATTTACTGTCAAAGGCATGATTTATAATCTGGAAATGTATGCAGAAAGAGAGGCCCACCAACTGGGCCTGTATCATCTGAAGCAATCAAATCCCACAAATATAAGGCAATTTAGCATTACCATTTCCAAGTGTTCCCCACAATAAGGACCCTTGTGTGCTGAAGTTTAATATTCAGAGCAGAAACCACAAACTCTAACAGCCGCTCCTGGTCAAGATAGTTAATAACAGTTTCCAGGCAATGGCACTTTTGTAATAGTTTTGCTGAAAGCAGCTGGGGATTTATTTGTATGTCTACTTCTCCATCTGAGAACTAGAACACGATAATGGGCCAGACATCCATTTGCTGAATGTATTGATATAATTTCATCTGAATTTATAATGTGGGAATTATAGCACTGGTAAAAAATATAAGCCAACCGTCTTCAAAGTAGACTAAAGATATTGTAGTTTAAGGAATGGGGGTGAGAGTGGGGGAAGAAGGAATGTGGACTATTGAATATTCAAAGTGTTTTCCAATGGTTTCTATATCTGAACATGCAAATTGGTGCTATTTCCATCAGATCCATTAAAGGTATGCTCCCAACAATGAATCTTTTAAACAGATAGGTCTCGGAATTTGATAAAACATAAAGATCCATTATACTTGAAAAAATGCCTCAAAATAAACCAAATGTAGTGTCATGAGAGAAGTTGGCAAAACAAAGAGTAAGGGCCAAAATTAGTTGGATTCAGTTAGGAGCCTCTGTGGAAAAACACCACACCTCTAGTTAGAAGGCTCCTGTTTAAGCATCCCTTCCCAGACATTATTTATTCAATGTGTATGGGAGCCCTCTCATCAGGTAGCTGACTTGCATTTAAAACAAGAAAATCACCAACAAAAATTAAAACAGATCATGCAATTCATATAGTTAAATGAATTACATAAATAACAGATTCCATACCTTGGGTCATTTAATTTCCTGGCTAAATGAGTTTACGAAAGGTCATCATATCTGGGACTATGATCTTGAATGTGCCTAGATTGTGCTTCCCAGGGCACAAACATACAGACACATACCACATAAGGGTAGAACAGAAAGACATACATATAAGCAAGATATGTGGCACCATTGTATTTAGACCTTCCCTTATATATACATATATACACACAGGCATCACATATGCATCCCACTGTACTTCTCTATAACACTGAAACCAATCCTGAGTTCAAGAACTGTTTCTCCATAGAGATTTTCCGAACAGACTCCCTCCTAATTTTTGAATTTTTCTCATCATGTCTGCTGCCAAATCCACCCAACAGGCTCTAAGAAGTAAGCCCTTCTATTCTAGAGCATCCAATAAGAAAAAGAATATTTCACCTTTCATTGTGAGTTATATTTTCAACAAACCGACCTCCCACAAGAGCAGCTGCATAAGAATGTTATTGAGACAAGTAGAAATGTACTGCAGCAACCCAGAACACCAGAAAAAGGAAACAGATTGCTTATACAACATCATCCAATAAAATGGATACTGAGGCAGTTTTATCAGAAAGTGCTTGACCACTCAACCAACTTCAGTACAATCAACACAAACTATGGGAAGCATAATACTATCATATATCAAAAACACCTCAGAAACAACTAACAGACTCTTACAATCACATGGCATCCCTGTAACACACAAACCAATTGGAGCCTTCCAAAACATTTTAAGTAAATGAAAAGGCCCAATAGCCTAAGAAGAAAAAAGAGGAATAATTTACAACCTACACTGTAAAGATTGCAGCAGCACTATGTAGGACCAACAGGCAAAAGATTAACAAAGTGCCTCTATGAACGCCAACTAACAGTCAGAAGACACAATGAAAATTATATAATCTCACAACACATGGACAGACACAAATATAGTTTCAAGTGCAAAAACTGTGAGCATCCTAGACCAAGCTTAATCCGAAAATGCTAGTGAATTCCTGGAAGGTTGGCATTCAGACAAATCAGTGATTAATACACACATAGAGATAAACCACATTTACAAAACATTTAAAAGATACAATATAAAAACTAAAAAGAAAAAAAAGGCTAAAACACATTATTGCCAGCATCCTATTCCCAGATAATTAGAGGTTAACACCAAACAATCAAGCAGAAAGCTACACCCTAACTAAGGGACTAACAAGAAGAAAACTACAAGCCCACTAACACTGGCAGGGAAAGCTACTGTATATAAACAAGGTGCAACCCCCCTCCCTCCCACACACACCAGCACTGATGACATTGCTTAGGTAAGTAGTGAAATGTCTGCAAGCAAACAAACAACTTGTATACCACCAAGAACTCCATGGTGATGTTGTCCAGCATAACATAAAAGTTAAAGAAATAGAATTTTTCTTACAGCTACTTAACATATAATTGGTCTCTGAATGGTTTTGTATAACATACTGGCTGTGTTACGTTAAGCCATTAGAACTTTTTTACGTTTATGGTTGAATTTTGTAAGTAATTGATTGCAGCCTTTTGTCTAAATCATTTTTTATTTCTCCATCACAACCATTTGTCTGAAATGGTATAGGGTCTCCTGCTTGAACAGGGGGTTGGACTAGAAGACCTCCAAGGTCCCTTCCTATTCTGTTATGCAGTTATTCTGTTAATCACCATGTGACAAATCAAAGCCAACTGCAGACGTTTTCAAGGAATGAGGAAAAAAGAGACAACAAGAATGTCAGAATCTAGTCTTAGTTTTGGGACATTATGCATTCCTTCTAATGTCTTGGCTGAAGTGCAGAAGCCTTTCTGGGATCCATAGGAGCACCATGTGTTATGTCTTCTTTCCTTCCATTGACTGAATAGTTGGCTTTATTGCAAATCTTTATAAACCTAATGAAATTCCCTTCACCTATCTTTAAGGATTAGCATTAATATTCCGAACAAACTGCATGACTGCTAATCTTTTAATGTCCCCTAAGATATGTACCAAATGAAATTTATAAATAATAAATGAAAATCCACTTTTTAAGAAATAGCAAATCGCTTTCTACTTTTTCCAAGCAAAGTTTGTGTTTCTTTAAGAAACAAAGCCGGCAACTCTGTTAATACTTTATCCAATCCAGCCTAAAGATTAGTTTGATTGAAAAGCAAATCAAGCTTGGAATTATAGAATCTAATTAGCCACCACATTTTCCTCCTGTGACCCCTAAAGAAGGAATATTCCACCAACATTCTTGGAGTAATCTTTTTTTAAAAAAAAAAAAATCATAGAGTTATATCCATGTTGTGGATATCAAGTTTATTCTCTATTTTCAAATCAAGAGAATGAATGCAAACTGAATAATACTGTGGACTTTGGAGGCTTCATACTGTGGAAAAGAAATCAATCTTATGCCATATCTGTTCATAAGTGATGTATTCTAAGATATTCTATCATCTGCACTTGGTTATCTTGAAGATTCATTATTTGAAGACCTTTTTGTGATAATTCCAAAATAATTAATTGTGGCTAAAAGTATAACCTTATATGTACCTACTCAGAAGATTTGAACGAGTTCAGTAGCGCATACCTAAGTCAATGACATAGGATTGCAGCCCAAATCCAAATGCAAGTAACTGAAGTTGATGTTGAAATGATTTATTATTAAATCATAAAACTAGGAAAGCGTGTTCTGTGTTGGAAGAGTTTAAAACCTCCCACTCTGGACTCTGTCAATATATCTATTGGCAGAAAGCTCACCAACTTCTCAGCCAACTGATTCTACTGTCAGATTGCTTTTGACATTAGGAAATTTGTCCTCCTAGGTTAAATGATTCAATCCACCAGATAATCTTAAACTGCACTCAGGGTGGTTCTGTGGCTTGCAGCCTACAGTGGCTAATAATTTATTTTAAGCTTTGGTGATTGCTGTAAACTTTCACCTTTTGACTTGTACTGACTTGTACCTTAAACAGACAACTCCCCTTAAATACACTTTTTATGTCATTTTTAAAAACACTGTCTTCTTCTTCATCATCATCACCATCAATTTCAAAGTCTGGAGAGATTTAACAAAAGGAGGAATGGTAAAATAGAATTATCTCTTGACTGAACACGTCGCTTCAAATTTTGTCAATTAATTATCGGCTCTTGGTTATTTATTATAGAATTACTGGCAACTTCCCGAAACAAACACTAAATATGTCTAACTACATTATTTAACCTACATATTAAACTACATATACAGTATGCACCATGGAACAATAAAGTTTTTTCACCACTTTTTTGTTATAATCCTTTCCAAGGAGTTACATTTATCTCTGCTCTGGTATGGGATGAATGGAGCATGCGAATTGCACCTTCAAACGATCCTTTTCCTCTTCAAGGGAAAAAGAAAGAAAAAGACAAGTACCAAAAACTTCAATCAATGTCTCAGAACTGAAAACGATGACCCCGTCAAACTGTTGTCATTAAAGGTAACTAACCATATTAAAAGAATATTAAAATATAGGCTTCTTTGCATAACAGAATGAGTAAATGTGCTTTTAAGTTTTTCACTCTGCTTGGAGGTGTAGGTGGCATTTTCATTCCAAAACTTTGAAGTCAGAACAAAATGTACAGGTAGAGGGTACTAGATCAAATAATAATCAACTTCAAAAAGCATTTTGGCTGCTAGATATCCCAGGGCTAATTTCCTCTAGACATTTTAAATGTAAATGTCTAAACTCATTTAAAAATGGTAAATTGGTCCAGGTTCAGTCAAAACCAATCCTGACATGGAACAGGGAGAGAGTGCTAATTGTCATTTATTTGTCGAACGAATTTCATTTGGAAAGCAATGAAACCTCCAAGCTAATTCTTTTAAGGTGAGCTGGTCGTTGTATTATCAGTTAAATGCAGTAAAATGGATAATCACATGATGATAATGAAAACGGAGCCTATGTTAATATTCAGGCTTACTCTGCCAGAGGGCAGATAGTGATGAAACTTAAGTAGTATAATGTTCTATTGGGTACAATGGCACCAAGTCTGCTCTTTAGCTGCATAGATGCTTTCTTTGCATTTTAAAAAACTTTATCAAAGCACCATGGCAATGCAGAAAATGTCAAAATGAAATGCACTGTAGGCAAATTGTGATTTCATTAAGTTTAAATTTATTGCTTTGACTGATGTATTACTATGCTTGTTAAGAACCAGTAATTTAGAATATATGCCTGTCTGGTAAAATAGCTTTGTCTCCTAGCATAACACTTTACATAGACTTTGAAAGACCACTGTAATTCAAAGAGAGTAGGATGTTATATTTTTCCCCTGAAGAAATAATTTTGAACCGTTAACACTAGTTGATTTTGTGGACAGATAATCAATCTGCATTGATTCTGAATATACTGTTAGTTTCCTTGATAATTAATTTCAACCTTAATATTTTTATTTTTGTGAATTTTGGATATCTACATTTACTCTACTGACTACTGAAACTTAGGAAAAAAGCTTGCATTTTTTACTTGGTGTATTGTTTCGTTCAGCATGTATATTGAGTATAACTATACCCAAGTTATATTTTCAGACTCACTTTTGGCAAATTTAGCTGGTTCATATGACAAAGTAAGATCTTGAATGTCATATCTTTTAGCTAACAGTTTTCACAATCATTAAATCTCTGCTTGTTTGAAGAAATGTAGACTGTTACATTCACAGAGAAGGACAGGGTATTCTTATAGAAATCCATAAAAACAAGGCTAATATATTATCAGTATATATGAAATATCATTCTTTGGACTAAGCAAAATTCCTATATCATCTACCTGTTTCCAAGTGACAATATTTATTTATGAACCATACAAAGAGAAATTATTGCTTTAAAAATAAATGGCAAATATATAATTATGTGAGACTTTGCTCTCAGCATCCTGGGATGCCATAGCATAGTGGATCCAGTCTTAATACTCTGCTGGCTCCTCAGAAATATTTTTATAAATATTTTACATTTCTAGAGAGAATGGAAAAGAAGAAAGAGTGAAAATTCCAAGTTCAGATCCATGATCATACATTTCAGGAACTGAAGGACTCTGAATAAATTCCCCCTTTCTTAAATCATTCAAATGAAATTGATTTCCTAGAACAGTAATACATTTAGTGAGAATGTCTCTAGTGAGAAAACCTTTAGGTCTATACACATATATAACTATATGTATGTATGTATGTATGTATGTATGTATGTATGTATGTATGTAATGTAATGTATGTATGTATATTGGTTTTTCTTTTGCAGATATTAGATATCATTAGAATCACTAATAGAAGATATTTAGAGGCTTCACTTGTTGAGTGCTTCATGTGGTGTTGGGAAGCTGCCAGCCAGACTGGAAGAGGCATAAACCTGACCTTCCCCAAAAATCATGACGTCTTATCTGGTCATGCTGAGTGGAAGGCAAGCAGTCTGGTGAGATTCTTGTAACATAGGTGGCAGACAATAATGTTATTAACTTCAATTATTCATGTATAGTCCTAACTGCTTGCATCTGATAGACAAGAAGTGTCATAGATTTTCTAGTAAACATTACTCAGAGTATGACTAAGTAATGAGAATAAAGATTCAGTAATGCAATGTTTTTACTTAAGGTCTCTGGGCTTGGCAGCCCTTTGTCTACAGACATATACCAGCCACAAGGGGGGAAAGATCAGATTTCCCTGAATTTCAACTCTCCAAATGAAGTCCCGAAGGCGCCTTTTCAAGAGGCAACTGGAGTTTCTTCTTTTTCTTTGAAGACGTTTTGCTTCTCATCCAAGAAGTTTCTTCACCTCTGATGGGGAGATGGGGAATGGAAGGATTTATATTCTTGGGTTAAGATCAAAACACAGGAATTGGAAGCGTTCACCAAACATATCAACTCTGTGGACAGATACATCAAAGTCACACAAGAAGATATTAAGGAAAATAGTCTAGCCTTTCTGGAGTGTATAAAACACACGAAGAAAGCCCTAAGAACGTGCGTGGCTATCCCAACTGGGCCTTCATCAAATTCTCCAAAAGACCCAGCAGGAGCTTCTCCATAACAGAAGAGAACAATAAATGGAAGCCATGTTGTCATTCCATACATTGAAGAAATATTTGAAAAGCTCAGGAGGCTCTTCGGCCAATACAACATATGTGCACACTTTAAACCCAAGAATCCACTAAGGCAGAATCTTGTCCACCCCAAGGATAAAACACCCAGACACAAATTAAGCATCGTGTTATAGACAGTATAATGCAGTGAGACATGTGCAGATCTGTACATTGGGGAAACAAAACAACCACTTCATAAACACATGGCACAACAAAGGAGAACAAACCCATCAGGACAAGATTCAGCAGTCCATCTGCATTTAAAAAACAAAGGCCACTCTTTTGAAGACAGCAAAGTCCACATTTTGGATGGAGAGGACCACTGGTTTGAAAGAGAGGTCAAAGAGGCCATCTACATCAAAATTGAACAGTCCTCTCTCAATAGACGGGGAGGGATATGAAATCATCTATCTCCAGTCTAAAACACAGTCCCTTCAGCAGTTCCAAGAAGGCTCCACACCCATTTGCACCACTCAGGTGACCTTGAGGATGCAGATAAACCTCCAGGTGGCATCTAAAAGAATGCAAATGACCAGCTGTCTGCAAAAAAAATATAAATCCTTCCATTCCCCACCATCCAGTTAGAGCTGAAGAAGCTTCTTGGATGAAAAGCGAAATATCTTCAAAGAAAAACAAGAAAGTCCAGTTGCCTCTTGAAAAAACATCTTTGGGACAACCATGACTTGGATGACAGAGAATCTCTATAAATATTCTCCAAATGAAGGTTTGAAAGAGAAATAATACATTGACTAATTCTATAAGATATGCATGTCCCTTAATCTCTGGCTTTCATTCGTAGACAAATCATTACCATCCCCATACTAATAATAAACTAATTAAAAACTAAACCAATTCTGTATAGGTTAAAAATTGTAATTTTTAAAACTTATTTGAATATGGGCTGCAAGAGTCTTTGTCTGATGCATTCCCTACTACATCAACATTTTTTTATCCAGAGAACACCTTTCTTTTTGCTATTTTCCTTTTCTATAGCCCACTCACAGATATGTCTATCCCCCAAATGACTGAGTAATTAGGCTATTTTTCCAAAATCCCTGGTTTATTCCATTCACCCCAAAGTCTTCCTACCACTTCTTCTGTAAATCTTTAAGTGTCTGACAAAACAATTAATTGCCCAAGCTTTTAAAATTAATTCAGGATTTCAAGAATTCATATAGTTGCTGTTATGAGGAAGGATGGAGAAATCTCTATAGTAAAATTCACATTAAGGTGGATAGAAAGATGTTTCTGTGGTAGACATGAAAAAAGCCTTGAGTTGACACGTTGTTGCAGTGGATGAGAAGAAACAGCATAAACCAATTCAAGAAAGAGGAGCAAGTGATGACTTGTACATCATGACTTCACAATTCAAACCATGTGACCTATATATTTGTGTTCACTTATGTACAAAAGGGTGAATGGTATGTCATGTGTAGATACATCATCACTTTTTCATCATCGTGTTTATTTATTTATTGCATTTATATCTCACCACAACCAATTCGATGTTTGGTGGGTGACCTGGATACCTATAATTTGGTATCCAAACATTTCACTTTGCTGCTTTGAGTTCTTGGGATGGAGATAGAAGATTCTCATCACTGCCCCAAACTGTATGGCCATGAAGAAGCACCAGGCGCCAGCTACAATGGGCCTACATCCAATTCAATCAGAATTCATGTTACATTTACTTCATCCTGTGCATCCACCTCTTCTTGTGTAGCATTTGCAAACTAGTATGAGTTCAAAGCTTTCATCTGAAAAAGACTGGATCCCTGGATTCTAAAGTAATCATTCAGATATTTCAGCAAAACAATGTATTTACATTGTGTTACAATGTAGATCTTTTGAGTAGGCAGAATACAGAGTTAGATGAACACAGTTAAGATTTTAACACCTGAAATGCAAGAAATGGCCATTTATCGCTTTTCTGTTTCATGTTGTGTTTCAAATAGAGTGGAAACAATAAGTCAGACACTAGCACTGGGATCTTGTTTTAAGGTGTTGAACAAAGTTAGTATCATGCTGTGAACCACTAGCTGGAGCTAAAGACCTGTAGAGCAGATTTTCAATGTGAAAAACATACAATGAATCTCGAGGCTTGCATTTCCTGAAGATAGTAGTTTAAACCCAGGATGTTTAAAAGCATACTTCAAGTAGGCTTTGGACAGAAATTTTTGGACAGTGAGTCTTCTAACATTTCTCAAAAGACAGAGATTTCTTAGAAAATGGAAGCATTTGCCATTAGTGTTTGTTATAGTTGGCAAAACTAAACAATAGCAGATTCAGAAGAAGCAGGAGCAAGGCTCATTGTTCCTAAAGAGAAAAGGGAGCAAGGAAGTTGCTGGCATAATTAAAACATAATATTAATCAGCAACTGGTTACTTATGTTTACTTCACATAAATACATATTGGAAAAATGAATAATCTACACAACTATAAAATAAATGATTAAGGACTGTCTTCTATCATAGTTATGTCTTTATTCAAAATTAGGTGTCTTATTGTTTGGCCCTCCTTGTATGAGGTTTAGAGCATGATACATAAAACAGGGCTTCCTAAATTATTAAACTTCAACTTTGAAATGCTATTCTTTTGAAAAATCTCAATTCCCAATTTGGTGGTTCAGATGAAACATGTTATTATGGTAGAGTTATCATATATGGTGAGCAAAAATTTAGGAGCCCAACTAAAACCCACATCATGTGCCATCTAGTGGATATCTGAATTTTATAGCCCAGGTAGAGTAAAAAGAAATTAACAGCACCTCCTTCCAGCTGGGAGAGAAACAAAGTTGCTTGCTGTGAAATACTGGTTTTGGAAAAGTACACTCCATCCTTCTCCTCGTCTGATACTTTTCTCACTGCCCTTATTTTGGACGCCAGCTCCAGCTGGGCACCTTCTACATGGAATCTGATTTAGGGGGGGGGAAGAGGAAAACCAATAAAACTCATTTCTTTTAGTCCCGTGCTCGCTAATAAGGAGCTGGAAACAGTATACATAGCATTGCTTCGGTCTCATAGGACAGAATGCTCCTAATATAGTGCTTAAGTGCATTTCATATAATTTTACCTTTATTCCTATCAGATTCCTAGAAATATGAAATTGTATAATCTATGGCCCTCTCTCTCTCTCTCTCTTCTATATATATACATGCCATATCTGTCAGCATCTGTTTAAATCAAATGGGTTTTTTTCCCTGGAATGAGTCCAGAAAAAGATGCAATTTTTCAAGTAGCTGCTGACAGGTGCAACATGTACATCCATGTTTGTTTCAAATCACCTTTCTTCTTCAAATATAGTTTGCTGCACAGCCATAACACTCATTTGCTATCTCTTGTGTTCTCCCTCTTACACACACACACACACACACACACACACACACGTGTGTGTGTGTGTGTGTGTGTGTGTGTGTGTGAGAGAGAGAGAGAGAGAGAGAGAGAGAACCCAAATGCATATAAAAATCAACAGTAGGATCCAAATTGAAGTTAACTCTACTTTTCCAGCATCTCCATCCACTTTTAATATAACTTTTGTCATCTGAGAGGATCTCCTAACCCATTCTGATGGTGTGCAGTGAAAACACAGGAAAATCTAGTTTCACAAGCAATAGTTTTATTCAAGTTTGGTACCCATAAGTCTCTCTTTGGAAATTGTTGCTTTTCATATTGCTATTATTATATTGTTTTTAAGTTTGCCTGTTTTATTAGCTTGCTAAAATATACATTTTTCCAACTGAATCACAAAACCTAAGAACATTTATTGCTTAAATTTATCCATGTCTACTTGAAGTACATTCCTAGGTAAGTAAGTATAAGTTTTCAGCATTGAAAAGTTTTCAAATTTGAAAATGTCCTAAGCCACATATAATTGGAAAATGTGGGTTTGGTGAAGGATATCATACTTTTAATCAGTAAGCCATGATTAGGCTCATGATGTAGATGAACTAGACCAATAACAGTTGCGTTAAGAATGGAACTAAGTTTGAGTTAATGAGAAGGCAAAGTTGTTCAGAGGATAAAAGAGAGAGAAAGTCTAAATAAAAGGCTGGTTGTTAAAATAGCTTAACAAGAAGGGAACTAGTCATGGATCAAAGAAGTATAATTTTTCTTTATCAGATAAAAACATAGAAGCCTTACTTGTCTCACATGGCTTGCATGGCAAAGATCAAAGGAAGCTATTTAGATTCAAAATATATATATCCAGAGCAGGAGTAGGCAACCTATAATCCCAGGGTGACGAGAAGACCCCTTTGCTCTTTTAAGTGATTTTAGAAATCCTCTCTGGTCATAATTGCTAAAATTCAACTACACAGTTTCCTTGCATTTTAAGACAAGAAGCATGAAAACTATAGTCTGTGTCCTTTACACATTTTTTTTTTGAAAAAAAAGCTAACCCATCCTACAATAAGCAAGCAAGCAAACAAGACTTATAGGAAATCATGGTTGCACTTTCAAAGGTGTGCAGTAGCCACCAAACGTGACCTCTCCTTACCTCCACTATGCTTGGATTAAGACATTACATCTCAACCACGTATTATTAGCATTGCATTGATCAATGCAAAACCAAACTTAACATTATACTTCTCAAAGTAAGGGGACTGACTTGAACATGACTTGAGTTGGATTGCGCTGTCAGTCCCAACTCCCATCAGGGAAAAGAATAGCATTACACAAATGCAGCTTTGAAGGCAGAAAGGTAGCAGTTTAACAAATTCACAAATGAGGCCAGAGTGCTGGGAAGTGCCTTTCAAAGGGACAATAACTGGTCCATCCAGACGAAATAGCGCCTACCCAGCCAAGACCTCCTAATCATCTACACAGTCTCATCAGTGGCACAAGCTGGCTCCTGAGGGAGTCAGACTCTTGGAAACAGATAAAGCCCCAGAAGAATGTGTCCTTTCTCCAGGAGAGATTAATGTAGATGTGAACACATTAGTGCTGTTTAAGTAAAAGTATACCGTCTGACAGATAACTGGGATTGGAACTATTAGATTACCAAATAATGGACCTTTTAAATTCTGTCATCATTACTTATCAAGTACATTAACTTTCAGCCTGCAGTTCTGAGTATGGTGTTATTGAGCTTTTGGAAGATTAAGTTACTGGACTTTTGTGTGTGAATGCCTGTGAAATTTCCTGAAAAGGATTGCTGTCTTCCTCTCTTGTGTCAGTGTGAATACCCATAACAGACTTTATGAGATATTTATAGACATACAAATGATAGGCCTAATGCAGCCTAATTCCTGTCTACCTGAGAGAAAAAGTCGGGTGGGGTTAGATGACATTTTTATGATATGTTTTTTGTAAACCTGCTCAGGGCAAAGGGTCTGGATTCCTTAACTCTCCCCTTACTTCTTATTACCCAATATATTTTAAATGTTATCCTTTGTAGATATGTTTTGCAGTAAGAGGTTTATTCACAAAGGCTTTGTTTTAATTTGAAAAAAAATTCTCATATCTGTGTGGATATATGTGAAGCTGAAAGTCAATATTGTGTGAGCATGTCCATTCATCAGAACGGAATTTAACCTCTGACTGGCATTTACTGTGGAGCATATGTCACCTGTCCTCACATCTACACCTTCTTTTTCCATAAGAGATTTGGGGTATTGCAAATAGTGGACTCCTACTTGAAGAGCAGGTAGCAGCTGTGGCTAGGAGAGCCTTTGCTGAACTTTGTGTTGTGTTACATCCCTTCCTGGATAGAGGTTTTCTGTTTGGTCACTCATCCCCTGGTCATCTCCTGACTGGTGCTCTATATGGGGCTACTCTTGAAAAGTATCCAGAAACTTCAGCTGGTGCAGAATGAATTGCTCATGGTCACGTGAGCAATTCTGGGTGCCCAAAGAGGGGCAAAGGTAACACCTTTGTTCTGTGACCTGCATTGGGTGCCAGTATGCATCCAACTCAAAATGTTGGTTATGATCTATAAAGCCCTACATCAGGGGTGTTCAAACTTGGCAACTTGAAGACTTGTGGACTTCAACTCCCAGAATTCCTCAGCCAGCTCTGGCTGGCTGAGGAATTCTGGGAGTTGAAGTCCACAAATCTTAAAGTTGCCAAGTTTGAAGACTCTTGCCCTATATAGTATGTGGCCATGCCACATTCAGTATCATCTTTGTCCCACTCATTCAGACAGGGAAGGTATGTTGCAGATCCTTGTCCTTTAAAGAATTCTGACTCATGGAGTCTAGGAAGAGAGGCTTCTCTACCATTGCTCTTGCCCTGTGGAATATCCTCCTCCCAGAGATGAGAGATTCCACTCTGCTGGCCTCCCGTAAAGGAGTTAAAATGAGGCTCTATGGCTCTGCGTGGGAGAGCTCAGAGCAGCAGGCAGCCATGGGGTCGGTTGGCACCCTTGAGAACCGTTCTTTTGCCTTTTTAGCTAATTTCTAATGTATTTTTATCATCCTTTCTCCTTTTATAGTCTAAATTTCCTAAATTTTTAATTTTTATATGCTGTTTATATTTTAACGTGGTGTTATATTCCGCCAAGAATCCTTCCCCAAAGGAGATGGGTGATTCAGAAATGTGAAAAATAACTAAATAAAAACATTCAAATGCCAAGTTTGTTTGGGCTTTGTTCATGAAGATGAGAAGATGCCCATTTACTATTGACTTAAGGCAGTGAAACACCTGCCTTTGTGACATAGCAATGAAAAGGCTGCTCATTCATATGGTCATTGAAGCATATAAAATCAGACTACATGTAAGGATGGTAGTGTGAATGCTCTATGTTGAAAAAGAAAGATTTACAAAATATAAAGGGTGAAAGGTTTTCATGATGTGTTACATTTATGTTGTATGGAAATCTCTTTTTCTTGAGAGAGCCACTAAAACATGAAGCATAGCATTGCATAAGAATTGTCTACTTGTATACAGTTCTGCTTCAAAATCTAGTGTCCATTCATCACAGGAAGGGTAGTAAATTATTATGAGATATGTGCTTTGCAATGATGCCTAAATTCCCTCCCTGGATCTTTTTCTGATCATATTCATACATGCAACTATCTGAGCAATTATACTAGGACCAGCAGATGCATAAAGCCAATAGGTTAGCCATTGTATAATATAGCTGCTTAGCCTGCACACACAACTTAGAAAACTGGTGAGGTAAGAACTTAAAAAGAGCAGTCATTCCTTCAGCATCCCTAAAACACAGTCAAAATCAATTAATCAGGATCTCTGCCAATAGCTTGAATATCACACATGTAAACAGGATAAAGGAGGAAATATCCTTATTTATATATAGTTAATGCTGTGCCAGACTCTGTTTCCAATTTCCCGGGAACCACTTTCCATCATGAAAAAAACTTGATCTTATCTACCTCATTCTTTAATTATTGTTTTAATTGGTTTCAGTAATCTATGGGAGTGAAGGGTCCTGTTTGTTTTGTACATCTTCCTGCAATATGTAGTCTATCTGTTTTCTCATGTTTTCTGACACGAAGGAATCTCCCATACTTACATACACACGTAACAGCCTATTCCCTTTCAGGGTGAGCAATATTATGCAACGCACAGAAAACAAGTCACAAATAATAAGCCAAGAAATCAAAGACATAATATAAGAAAAGAAAGAAATATAGCTTGATATCGTTTATGCCAATCCCGTTTGTCCTTTCACAATGTCCATATATTGGTTCTGTAACATCCTTTTTTAAATTCTTTAATTTTCTCAGCCCTTTTTGAATGAGGATATCAACCATCAAATCAAATATTTATTACAGTCATCCAACAGCATAAAAAGAAGCATAAATATATCAACAGTCAAATGAAAATCTAAAGAGAATTAGAAAAAGCTAAAAAATATAAATGATTGATACATTTCTTTGCAATAGCCATTTCACCTTTCCTAAGTCTTCTTTTTTGTAAAGATTCTTCTGGGAACGTGAACTGCACATTTGCATGATAACCTGGGTGTTCCAGAAAATGCTGGAAAAAGAACAGGGAAGAATTCCCATCATTGACATGAAACGTAAGACTGAAGACACAAAAAGACTCAATCACAGACATATGTTAAGTGAAATCCATTGGTTTAATAGGAATTTTATGAGAAAAGATGAACATGGCTTCATTTGATGTTAAAGTTCAGCAAAATGAAAGGGCTGCTGAGAGTAGAATACTCAAATTCACTCCCATAGATGTGACAATGGAATTGTTTTTTGGATGTTATATGATGGTTTGGCTAGCAGCGGCAATAAGTGGCATGGAAGAACTGACTTTGGGCCAAAGAAAATGTACCTACCTGGGAGGATAAATGGTTTCGCTACAAGGGGAACTTATTGCTTTCACTGTTGGATAGTAGGATTAAATATAGCCATGTAGTTTTCCTCCATGCGCCATACAGTTTTTTCCCAGCAACAGTACAGAAATGATTTGGCACTGCCTTCTAGAGCTATTTTCAATACACCAGTTTAGACTAGAACCATCGATGTCTCTGGTTGCCTCCCATCAAAATACTATCCATGCCTAACACTGCTTAACTTTTTCAAGACCAGCCAATATATTCTAGATAATGCCACTTACTCTACTCTAGCACTTATAGATCAAAAGCTTATTTAATGAACTATATATGCTGTTGTATATTTTTAATGTTTTTTGATAACTTTTCAAAATTTTCAACTATAAATAAATACATATGTATCAGGAAAAAGGTTTTAAATACTCCAGAAACTCCCAAACGTATTGTCAACACTGTTCTGAATAAATCATAATGATGTCAAAACAACTGTGCGGTGTCATGTGCAAGTTTTAACAGTTTTGGAAAAGCCCAATACTGTCAGGGCCAAATAGACCTTGGGTGGGGGAGGTGGAACACTGTTCAAGGGAGCAGATATACCTACCAAGAAGCTGTCATACCTGTCTGATTTCTTCTTGTTCTGGAAGTAGACAGATTCTGATTTACTTCTTCGGACTCTGATTCAGATAATTTAATTGATATCAAAACATGGTGGAATTTTTAGTTTTTTTCATCAGCATATTGCACTTTAGCAACTTTCAGGAAATAAAGGAGCCTTGATGCTTTAAGCAGTTATTTCACAAAGTGCCTCTGTGTGCTTTGTACAGCCCTAATCCTAACTCAGGTATGGGTTCATTTACTGGTGCAAGGATAAATCTAATTCCAAATAAGCAACCGTGTGGAAAATCTTTTCCTTTCCTCTCTTTTGCCTATCATGTTGTGAGAATACAGCAAATGTGAGAGAGTGAGGAAGGAGAATGTTATTTTGATGAACATTCTTTGTTCATGAGCAGGAGTATCTGTGGATGAGTCAGTTTCAAAATGGCAAGCATGATTGGGTGACAGAAATGCTGCCATTTTTGGATATGCATACATGCATTTTATGTATGTAAAGCAGGACACGGTTTTGATTGCCCAGTTGCATCTGCCATTTTAGTATTGTTGACCTCCATGCAGATGTTCCTATTTCTGAGTCAACTAAATTTGACATTGAGTATGGCCAAGTATTACTAATTTTATTATTACACCTAACTTTTATTCTTAGAGTCAGAAAAAGATTAAATACTCCAAAGTCACTTTGGTTATTAAGCTAAACTCATCAGAGTCAGCACTTGAAGTTAAACATGAATATTCTTCTAGTGTAAGATCTCCCAGAACACCTGGAGTTGTATTGATGGTTCTTTATTTAAAAACTGACTTGTTGAGAATCACTGTTTAAATAGTAGACCTATGGGATTAGACCACATAAAGCATAACAATGTAACTAATTCATTTTTAGAAATAGGGTCAGCATCAACATTTAAAATATGCACTATGTTACTATGATTTATACATTAGGTTATAAAATAATTAATTGCATTGTAACCTAGTATATTGTGATTAGTTATGGACTACAGCAGGGGTATCAAACTGCTGGCCCGTGGGCCGGACACGTCATGTGGAAGCCGTGCCCACCCTATTCCCGGCAATGGCAAAACTGGTCTGATACATTGCGCGACGTCACGTGATGTCACAAGTTTGACATGCCTGGATTACAGGATCGTAAAAAGAGAGTCAGTATGCATATATTTGGCTGGCTTTACATGACATCCATAACTAAAATGGCTGCATAGTTTAGGGCAGGGGTAGGCAACCTTGGCTCTTTTATGACTCGTGGAGCCATGCTGGCTCAGGAATTCTGGGAGTTGAAGTCCACGAGTCATAAACCCCTGGTTTAGGGTCTGGTGATCTGTGAGACCATTTACCACATAAAAAATATGATCACCCAAAAAGTGTCTGCAGAGGGGACTTGGAGGTAAAATCTGTCTGTGGGTGCTCTCTCCTATGAAATGGCCTTCTAGGTTTAAGATAAAATGTCACTTATAGTGACATCATCCGTTATGTCTCCATACCTGCCTGCCCTGGTTCTTCTGTTCCTTGAACTTGTTTTGAATGATAAAATATGAATGAGTTAGTGTCATTATCGGAATATAGGGGATCCCATATTCTTAGAGGACTCACATAGAGGAAAACAATATCCTGAACAAAATAAAATCTTATATTTCTCTGAAAATACAAGTTCTTGTGAAAATTTTGAGAAACACACACAGCAGATTGACTTGCTCACACAATACAGCTTTTGCCAATGCTTCTTCTCCAATCTATTTGTAAACCTTCCCATGATGACAACATATGAATTCAAAAGATTGAGTTGGTTATCTGGAAGCTAGATTTTTAGCTTCCTTACCAAGAAAGCTGGGAACCTGTCACTTCCATTCTACTTCCTGACTTATGTTTTTTTCCATAAAAATCTGCAAAGGTGTAAACTAAGTCAGATTTATTTACTATCTCCATTTTTTCTTTTTTCTTTCTTCTTATGTTATGAAGCTGAAAATGCACAGAGTCACAGAGGTAGAATGTTTAGAAGTGGAGCCTCATTTTCAGGGGTGCTCTCTTGTATTTCAACATATTCATAAAATCAATTAAACAGTTTATATGTCAGACATGAAACAAGGCCATGTCTTTCAGGGCATTTTGATTAATAGGCTGGGTTTATTAGCTGGACTTCATTTGTCATGAAAATGGTGCCTATAAGTCATGTGTGCACCCAGTTGGATAAGAACAAAATGGCAGAGGGAGAAGGCCATGTAAGCAGACACAGAGAGAAATTATACAGTGTCTGTTTTGAACATAGTTAAAAACAACTGTGGGAATTTAATTAGAAACTTTAATTAGGAGATTAGATAACTAGAACAAAGAAGATGAGTGAAAGGCTTCTTAGTAATACAGTTGGCTCTGTAGAATATTGATAATGCAACAAAGGAAAGGGTGGATATGCATAACAAATTCTTAAAAGTTACAGATATATTTTGAATTAGTTTCTGCCTAGCTTAATATTGCAATCTCCTAAAGAAAAGCATTAGTGTACTAAGTTGTCTATTATTTGAACTCTAGAAGACTAACCTTTGGATACAATACATTTTAGTATCACTATCAGAAACACAACATAGAGTCTAGCTGCAGCTATCTACAATAGCTGTGTATTCCAAATTATCCAGAATTTCAAATTTTTCAACATATATGTGTAGCTTCTTTGCAAACATTTCAATTCAATTTTCTTTCATTTCTTTTGTGTAACAGTAGCTCTCACTAATTTCTCTGTTCACTCAGCCTTCTTCTGTATGTAAAAAAGCCTACATGGTATGAGTAAACAACAATAATAATCTTACTTTTACTCCATTTTTGTCCTGGAGCTACACTAATTGAAAAGATAGTTTACTACTGGGAAAAAGGACTTTGTATAATTTCATGAGCAAGGGAAAAGGGCTGTACAGACAAACTCTGATTCCACTGTGCTGATTCAAAAATACATGTACAGCAGGAGTGTCAAATTCAATTTCATTGAGGGCTGTATCAGCATTGTGGTTGCTCTCAGGGGGCCTGGTGGGTGTGGCCAGGGTGGGTGCGGCCTACTGGGTGCGCGTGGATGGAGTGGGTGTGGCCTACTGGGTGGGCATGGCCAGCTCTACATCGTTTGCGTCAAGGGTGCCTGTGGGGGCCTGGGCAGGAGTGGGACAGATCTGAGGGTCTCTGGCAGAAGGGGGTGGAACCAGGGCAATGCCAAAGCATGGTCCACGGGAGGAGCCTCACTGTTCCTCTCAGGCCATGCGGGGCGGCTGGATGGTGCGGGCTACCCAGAGCCCTGGGCAGCAGAGGTCAAATGCCCAGCCTGGCCCTTGAACACCTGCGGCACCAAGTCCAGCCCCACTTCCTCAAGGCTACTGCTCACGGTTCTCCTGGTTCCTTGCTGTTTCCAGACAGCTTGTGGAACTAAGACTGAAATGCGTTTCAGCATAGATGGCCACCACAAAATTGTACATTGGCTCCTGGCTGGCCAAGGCAGAGGGGGCCATTCCCTCACTGTTTCCAGGATGGCTTCGCGGGCCACATGAAACCACTTCGGGGGCTGCATCCGGCCCCCGGGCCTTGTGTTTGACATGTCTGATATACAGCAATGTCTGGCTGAATGCTCTAGAAGTTCCTTTGTTTCTGTTTGTACAGCCTGGCAAACCTGAAAAGCTTTCTATCCACTTTCAGATCTTTACTGTAAATATGAAATAAATTTGAATAGTTTGTTCAGCCATATCTTGCTTTTTAGCCAAGTTTTGTAAAACTATGGTATATAAACCATAATGACCATGGTTTTTATCTCAATGAAAACCAAAGTAACTGTACTAACCTTGGTAAGATGTGTAAATTCAGTAAATGGATATTTGGAGGAGGAGGATAACTCCTCATCAGAGTTATCCTTAATTTAGGCCACTGCATAGGACAGAGAAGAACGATTATATGCATTCCTCCCCTAAATTTATTTTTTATTTATTTTTCAGTGTTTATATGCCGCCCAATCCCAAAGGACTCAGGGCGGCGTACAAAGTTAAAACAATGATAAAACAATAAAATAAAGCAGTCATACCGCGAGTCCGATCATATCCCGGCCCCCTGGGGACATCAGCCCCAGGCCTGCCGGAACAGGAGGGTTTTAACGGCCTTCTTAAAGGCCGGCAGGGTGGGAGTAGTTCGAACCTCGGGGGGAAGTTGATTCCACCAGGTCGGAGCCACCACAGAAAAGGCCCTTCCCCGAGGGCCCGCCAGCCGACATTGTCTGGCCGACGGGACCTGAAGGAGGCCCAATCTATGGGACCTCACCGGTCTCTGGGAGCTGTGTGGCAGA
Organism: Crotalus tigris; assembly: GCF_016545835.1. Taxonomy (NCBI): domain Eukaryota; kingdom Metazoa; phylum Chordata; class Lepidosauria; order Squamata; family Viperidae; genus Crotalus; species Crotalus tigris. The sequence continues at coordinate 1,652,938 of NW_024096460.1, read as the reverse complement.
ATGCGGTCCTGTAAGTAACCTGGCCCTATGCCATGAAGGGCTTTAAAGGTGATAACCAACACCTTGAATTGCGTCCGGAGACCCACAGGAAGCCAGTGCAGCTCGTGGAGGATAGGTGACACGTGGGCGTACCTTGGCGCGCCCACAATCGCTCTCATGGCTGCGTTCTGAACCAACTGCAGCCTCCGAACGCTCTTCAAGGGTAGCCCCATGTAGAACGCGTTACAGTAATCCAGTCTTGAGGTGACAAGGGCATGAGTGACTGTGAGTAAAGCCTCCCGGTCCAAATAAGGCCGCAACTGGTGCACTAGGCGAACCTGTGCAAAGGTCCCCCTGGCCACAGCCGATAGATGTTGTTCCAAATTTAGCTGTGAGTCCAGGAGGACACCCAAGTTGCGTGCCTGCACTGAGGGAGGTAAATTTGCCCCCCCCCCAGGACTAAAGATGGACCATCCAGTTGGCCTTTGGGAGGTAAGACCCAGAGCCACTCGGTCTTGTCAGGGTTGAGTCTAAGCCTGTTCACCCCCATCCAGACCCTCACATCTTCCAGGCACCGGCACATCACGTCGACTGCTTCACTGAAAGGACACGGGGTGGAGATATATAATTTGGTATCATCCGCGTACTGATGATACCTCACCCCGTGTCGCCGAATGATCTCACCCAGCGGTTTCATGTAGATGTTAAAAAGGAGGGGGGACAGGACCGAGCCCTGAGGCACCCCATGATCGAGGCGCCTAGGGGTCGATCTCTGTCCACCCGCCAACACCAACTGCGACCTGTCAGAGAGGTAGGAGGAGAACCACTGCAATACGGTGCCACCCACCCCCACCTCTCCGAGACAACGCAGAAGGATACCATGGTCGATGGTATCGAACGCCGCTGAGAGGTCAAGAGGTCAAATGAACTGATTCCATGTTTTACCTGATCATATGAATAGGACTTACATCTTTCCATAGTCATCTACAGTAGTTGAGTTTGGAAGAAAATTCTAATAAACTGTCTGTTTGTCTCCCTGCAGGAATACCACTCATAAATTGTTTGGAAAAACATTATACTGTCACTTTCGTGACTGAATAAAAAAAATCACCAATAGGATGCAGAAAATTTATAAAATTGCATTTACTATCATTGAGACTATGAATACATGTGAAATTCCAATAATCATCATGAGGGTGTATCTCCATGGTCATAGAAAAAGAAAGGAATTATGCTTTTTAAGGAACAGAAAGACAGAAGAAAGAAGTGAATACCCATTAATTATTGTGACACAATACTTTAACAATGGAAGCTTTCAGTCACTTACTTGTGAAAGGTTAATCATTTAAAAATTTCTGAGAAAATCTAAGGTGTTGCTAGATAACATGATAAATAGATAGAAGGATGAGAAATAGGAGAAAATTGCTACATGCATTGCTAAAGGGCAAAAGAAAATTGCAATTATTGTCTTTTGTTCACATGAACCTAGAGCATTTTTTAACCACAGTACCCTAGTTATGATAGCATGATACTTACACGGCACTATAATATGGGCAAAATCTACCATCTGGGTCTTACATTCCACAAGATTTCATAGAGTCATGACAGCATTATTTGTAAATACTAGCGGACTGTCCCAGACAATAAAACGAGGAGGAAGGTGTGTTGGAAATGTTTGCCACTTTGGGTTATTTTGTAAAATTAATAAGGGTGAGATACAAATAAATAGATAAATAAACTAATCCATAAAATACTCTTAATGCTTTAGTGCAGCCTTTTCTTATCTGGTTCCACACAGATGGACCATATTTTCTAGTTAAGAATCAAGAGCATTTTTATTAAGGGCCCATGAGTCCTCATTCTGAATTGATTTCCCAAAGTTATAGTTTTCTGTTAGTAGAGGTTCTCTCTATAACTTCTACTTCAATTCTCAGGGGAAGGGTGACTTTCAACAGTCATAATAAGTTTTCATAATATGTTATATCAAAATACTGTAACACTACACTACTTTGTAGTGATATATAGCAAATTTTGGTTGTTCACAATGTTTAAAGTACAGTATTTTATTGTCAGGATTGTACCAATGTAGGTCCTATATGTAGTTATACCTTATACATATACTAGTCTAAGAAAATCCTGCTGGCATCCTCTTAACCTAATGCTATGAAGAATAGGTATTTGTAGTTGCATTAAATTTTTCATTGTTGAATATTTTAAATGTATTTAATATAAATTCATTTCATATAATCCTTTTATGGCACTATTAGAATGATGAGAAGCTAGAAAAAGATGACTTGAGTTCAAAACAGATATTTGATAATCTAAACATTGGACAGATTCTAGATAAAACTCTTGAACAAACAAAAGTCACTTTTATCTCATTTTACTCCATTCCTCTTTTAATTACCCATTATCCTAACTTGGGAGGAATGGCTTTTCGGGATCTTTTCTAGTATCTTTCCATCTTTAGCTATTTTTCAGGCAAAGAAATGTCGTTACACTCTTTGTTACAGTATGGGATAATTGTTTGTTCTTAAATTCTATCCTTACGATATGCTCTTCCTACTGAAATCAATCCAGGAGCATTTATTGAATTCTTAGTATTAATACTATTTAGTACTATTTAGTCTGAATTAGCAGCTGATGGATGGCTAGCATTTTTGCATTTATAGCATGGGGAGGGGGAGGTTGAACATCTTGTTAATCCATCTGGAATTGGACATTTGAGGCCTAGCTAGTCAGTTGGAGATGCCAATGCCTCACCCAGTAACAATAAGAGTCATTGATTAGACTAGTATGAAATGATGTGCTCTGATTTATGGTACATATCAGTATATCTTGAAATGGGAGCTACAACTGCTACATACACATCGGAAGAGTATTTACCACATTATCCCCTTTATCTTGTCGTCTGTTTAGTAAAGGATCATGCCACATCCCAAGAGAGTGAAATAAGTGAGATATTTATGGAAATAAACTATCAATGGCTATATATAGCAATATATACTATCTCCAAATGCAGAATCAGTGTACATGTGAAACAATTGCTGGAGACCTACAGTTGAACAGAGTGTTGCATTTTCTCATCTTATTTCTCAGGAGGTACCTTTGAGAAATAAAACATTGGATCAGATATACCTGTGGACAATGGCAATGGTTTTGTAGATAGATTTGATACTGTTAACTTTTTTTTTTTTTTTACCAAAGTCAACATTAATATAAGTCAAGGGGGGAAGCTTCAAAGAGTTTCTCAGACCTGAGTCTTACATGAAGCATTCAAAATTAGAAGAGATCATGGGTCTCAGTGAAAAATAGATCAGCTGCCCAAAGCATTTGCAGCTGGTTTCCTACAGTTCAGCTGGTTGAAAAGACTTTGAGCCCTTCCGATCTTTGGGGAGCAGCTCTTTGCCACTTCTGTTTCTATTAGTTAAAATGTATTCTGCTACCTACTCTGTATCTCCAGTAAACTTATGTTTATATGGTAATATTCAAATTATGAAACACTACCCTTTCACCTCTAGGATCTTGACTTGATTAAAGTTCTCATCCTACGGGAAATGAGTTTGGTGGCCTAAGCTGCATCTATAGTAGACAAAAGTCCTTATCTCTCAACTCCAAACATAAATTCAATTCAATTCAGCATAACTAAAAGTCCCTGCACAGCTGGCAAAGATGAAGAGTATGCAGTGTCAAAAGTAAATTATTTAAGTCTTCCAGCCAGAAATGAATTCAAAGAGGAAACATAACAATTGATCTGCATTAACTGCTGTTGAAACAGGGATAGAATGGGTGGAGAATACTGATTAGCATGTTTAAAAATGAATATTATACACACACACACACACACACACACACACACTAATATATATATATATGTGTGTGTGTGTGTATGTGTATGTGTGTGTGTGTGTATGTATGTGTGTATATATATATATATATATATATATATATATATATATATATATATATATATATATATATATATATATATATATATATAATGGAAGGAAGGAAGGAAGAGGTCAGTATTGCAATATAGCAAAATTTTGTAAGTGATCTTTCTTTCTGTTTTACAGTTTTGCTAGACTATTTCACTTTTCACACCAGGATAATATAAATTGAATAAAGATACTAGTCTACAGTTCATAGATATTGATGAAGGAAGGAAGGAAGGAAGGAAGGAAGGAAGGAAGGAAGGAAGGAAGGAAGGAAGGAAGGAAAGTTTTGTATAAGTCCTTCTATATGTTAATTTCTAGAATGGTTGCAGAGTTGGTGGCGTTCAGTATATCATTGTAACAATAGTAATAATACTTTTCTATAATAAAAATATACATAGGGCTTCACATGCATTATTTTGGTACAATCCTAAAGCCAAATATATAATTTTATTCTTCACTGCAAATGGCAGAACTAAAAACATGTTGCTTGCCAAAAGCTACCTAGAAAACATTTCAGGGATTTTTCAATTCAATGCACTTTTTCTTTCTTTGCTAAGAATCCTTAAGACACAAAGGAACAAAGTGCAATTAGCTCATAAAAGGAGAGCTCTCTGTTCATGATTCAGCACATGAGGTTTCAGGAGAATATTTTATGTAGCATATTTCAAGAGAATATGTTAGAAATGTCATTTCTTTTTGTATGCAACATGATAGGGTTAAGGTAGTAACAGCATCCAAGATATCAAGGGTTATTCAAAACATATAATGCACAAAATTGCTACAAAGATGGTGGCAGGAATGGAGAACATAACATTATAATTTTGCTATACACACAGTAGAATTTTACAATGATCATATTATTAATATTATTTTAATAAAACATATTAACAAAGCTTAGTATTAAATATTATCCCTATAACATATAAGCCCCAGATAGGTAGGTAGGAAGAAAATCCTTCCATCCATCAATCCATCAGTCTACCATTAATCCAGCAATCCAATAATAGGACTATCAGATTTCTTCTGCGTAAATCTAAACAATCACTAGATGGCAGCAAAGAATTAGAGGACAGATGTCAATGACTACCAATATCTACCACTATTGTTTGTCAGTTTGGGGTATCAGTTCTTGGCCCACAGATTTCAGAACGTTGTCCATTTAAATTGTGTTAAAAACCTTAATCTATGACATCAATATGCTTTAATCAAACTACACAACTTTATGGAAATTTTGAAATGACAATGAATGTTTACAAACTCATAAAAGAGATATGAAAATACATATTCAAAGTTCATTTCAAAATGTTCGATAATAAATAATTTAGAGAATATCATTACACTTTCCTAGAATCCCTGTGTTTCTGCTAAGAAAAGAAAGCACATAATTTCTATACTGAGTAATATTGAAACACCCCAGCTCAATTACTAAGCCTTAACAAAATCACAAATTCCTGGGTATTGTGATCCAGACTTTGAGAATCCAAGAAAGAGTTTTCTGATTATTCAGAGTCTTCCAGACAGGTGATTCTAATTAACAGAGTGAAGAGATATGGATGTTTGGGAAGCGTGCACTTCAATTCATGCCATTACCAATAGCATACATGTCTGTTGGAAGTGTTAGAATAACATTATATTTTTTATATTGAGCTTCTAGTCAAAATCCCTTTCTTCACTGAGATACGATATACAATGTCTCTATTTTTTCCTTTAATACCAACATTTTGTTCCAAGAAGATGGACAGTTCTTTGATTACAGAGCTCTTGTCAAACTTTGAATTACTGATCATAAATAAACACCAGATATACTTTGAAGGGTTTGTTTGAGCAGCACTCCTTATTTTTATCAGCATGGCTATTCAGCACAACACACACAAGACAATGGGGAGGAGGAGGAGGAGGAGGAAGAATTTAACTGGCTGAAGAGCCAAGAGTTTGAATACTCTACCCATATAAACAAGTTCCTACTGCAGTTATAGATGGCAGAAATAAAAGGGAGCTTTTTGGCTCACAGCTATAAAAAAATTATCATAGTGATGAAGTTCCTCTGCCATCAACAGAGCTGTGATAACGTTGTTTGATGATGATTTTCCCATGAATGTTAAACAGCTGCCACTGTGGAGGGAAAGGAGCTTATCTGCACCTAATACTGATCTCTAATTCCTGCCCTTCTTGAACCATCCATTTTCTAACAGCATTAACTGGTAAATTTACATCCCATCTTAATGCTGCTAAAGAGGACAGGAGATGAAGAGTAAATGACAGGAGTGTAATGAGGATGGCTTTTTTCTCCTTTCTCTTTAATGGCTGAAGATTTACACAATTGTCTGTAAGCTTATAGAGAGAGAGCTTACCTGAACCCTTTGCCAGCATGGATTCAACTTACAGGAGCTTTTGTTAACTAAATACACATAAATATTTTTAAGGCGGTTTAATATTGGGACTTCAAAGAAAACCAAATGAGAAAATGCAAGATTAAATTACTATTATGTTCATTAGAATATAAAATTATTTTAAAAAGAAAAAAAAATCTAATATATAAAAACTATTCATCCAGGCACATACATATTTACTGATACTTAAAAACAAAACAAAAAAATTCATATTGTGAAGGCTAAAATAGATTTTTAGATCCTAATATTTTCATCAGAATGATCTCTCAACCTTAATAAATCAATGTCTCCAAATTTATCAGGCAGACTATGCTTCAGGTAGCCACCAATGTGGATTTCTTTCTGATAAAGTTGCCAAAATCTAAGTATGTGAAGGGCTATTCTTCATTCAGAGTAATCCTCAAGCATAACTGGTTCAAGAAAATGCAATGTTGTATAATCCCATTTGCACTCAAAACCATTGATTTAAGTGAACAAAAGTTTGTCTTTCTTTAATGATATCCTATCCAATATTTTGGAAATTACAGTTAATTTAAACCTCATAAAACTTCAAAACTCTTGCCATGCTATCTGCATACCAGTGATTTGCTCATGAATTTAAAAATAATAACACTGTTCATTATGATGCAGCCAAAGTAAATTAAGTTAGATCGTGCACCAGATTGGCCTTCCTGACAATATTTAGATCATGGGTTTTCATTTCTTGAGAACCACTTTGAGTCTCTTAACCCAGGGATAGGCAACCTCCGCTCTTTTATGACTCATGGACTTCAACAGCATAGCTGACTCAAGAATTCTGGGAGTTGAAGTCCATGAGTCATAAAAGAGCCGAGGTTGCCTACCCCTGTCTTAACCTGTTCAGTTTGGGCTATGTGATGAAAATAATTAGCTCCAGTATGACTTGTAATATTAAATGACTTATTAATCTAGCTATCTGCTTAGTTTTTACTGAATTTATTTTTATGAACGTTCTTGTTGTTGTTAATTGCGAAGTCGTGTCCGACCCATCGCGACCCCATGGACAACATTCCTCCAGGTCTTCCTGTCCTCTACCATCTTCTGGAGTCCATTTAAATTCACACCTACTGCTTCAGTGACTCCATCCAGCCATCTCATTCTCTGTCGTCCCCTTCTTCTATTGCCCTCAATCTTTCCCAGCATTAGGCTCTTCTCCAGTGAATCCTTCCTTCTCATTAGGTGGCCAAAGTACTTGAGTTTCAACTTCAGGATCTGGCCTTCTAAAGAGCAGTCGGGGTTGATCTCTTCTAGGACTGACCGGTTTGAACGCCTTGCAGTCCAAGGGACTCGCAGGAGTCTTCTCCAGCACCATAGTTCAAAGGCCTCAATTCTTTTGCGCTCAGCCTTTCTTATGGTCCAACTTTCACAGCCATACATTGCAACTGGGAAAACCATGGCCTGGACTATACGCACTTTTGTTGGCAGGGTGATGTCTCTGCTTTTTAGAATGCTGCCTAGATTTGCCATAGCTTTCCTCCCCAGGAGCAAGCGTCTTTTAATTTCTTGGCTGCAGTCCCCATCTGAGGTGATCTTGGAGCCCAGAAAAATAAAATCTGTCACTACCTCCATTTCTTCCCCATCTATTTGCCAGGAATTGAGAGGGCCGGATGCCATGATTTTGGTTTTCTTAATGTTGAGTTTCAAGCCAACTTTTGCACTCTCTTTCTTCACCCGCATCAAGAGGCTCTTTAGTTCCTCTTCACTTTCTGCCATCAGAGTGGTATCATCTGCATATCTTAGGTTGTTGATATTTCTCCCGGCAATCTTAATTCCAACTTTTGATTCATCTAGCCCTGCCTTTCTCATGATGTGCTCTGCATATAAGTTAAATAGGCAGGGCGACAGTATACAGCCTTGCCGGACTCCTTTTCCAATTTTGAACCAATCAGTGGTTCCGTGTTCGGTTCTCACTGTTGCTTCTTGACCCGCATATAGGTTTCTCAAGAGACAAATGAGATGGTCTGGTACTCCCATCTCTTTAAGAACTTGCCACAATTTGTTGTGATCCACACAATCAAAGGCTTTTGCATAGTCAATGAAGCAGAAGTAGATGTTTTTCTGGAACTCCCTAGCTTTCTCCATGATCCAGCGTATGTTGGCAATTTGATCTCTAGTTCCTCTGCCTCTTCGAAATCCTGCCTATACTTCTGGTAGTTCTCGATCCACATACTGCTGGAGTCTAGTTTGTAGGATTTTAAGCATAACTTTACTAGCATGTGAAATGAGTGCAATGGTGCGATAGTTTGAACATTCTTTGGCATTGCCTTTCTTTGGAATTGGAATGTAAACTGACCTTTTCCAATCCTGTGGCCACTGTTGAGTTTTCCAAATTTGCTGGCAAATTGAGTGTAGCACTTTTACTGCATCGTCTTTTAAGATTTTGAATAGCTCAGCTGGAATACTGTCACCTCCACTAGCTTTGTTGTTGCTCAGATTTTCTAAGGCCCATTTCACTTCACATTCTAGGATGTCTGGTTCGAGGTCAGTGACCATCTCATTGTGGTTATCTGGGATGTTAAGCTCATTCTTGTATAGTTCTTCTGTGTAGTTTTGCCATCTCTTCTTAATCTCTTCTGCCTCTGTTAGGTCTCTGCCATTTTGGTCCTTTATCATGCCCATCTTTGCATGAAACGTTCCCTTCATATCTCCAATTTTCTTGAAGAGATCTCTGGTCCTCCCTATTCTGTTGTTTTCTTCTATTTCTTTGCACTGTTCATTTAAGAAGGCATTCTTATCTCTTCTAGCTACTGTCTGGAATTCTGCATTCAATTGGGTGTATCTTTCTCTTTCTCCTTTGCCTTTCGCTTCCCTTCTTTCCTCAGCTATTTGCAAAGCTTCCTCAGACAGCCATTTTGCTTTCTTGCATTTCTTTTTCTTTGGGATGGTTTTAGTTGCTACCTCTTGTACAATGTTGCGAACTTCCATCCATAGTTCTTCAGGCACTCTGTCTATCAGATCAGTTCCTTAAATCTATTTGTCACCTCTACTGTATATTCATCAGGAATATGATTTAGTTCATACCTGAGTGGCCTAGTGCTTTTCCCTACTTTTTTCAATTTAAGCCTAAATTTTGCAATGAGAAGCTCATGATCTGCTTCTCCAGCCACATAGTCAATCTGATTTCTATGTTGACCGTCTGGTGATGTCCATGTGTAGAGCCGTCTCTTGGGTTGTTGGAAAAGAGTGTTTGTTATGACCATTGTATTCTCTTGACAAAATTCTATTAGCCTGTGCCTGCTTCATTTTGTACTCCAAGGCCAAACTTGCCTGTTATTCCGGTTATCTTTTGGCTTCCTACCTTAGCATTCCAATCCCCCATGATGATAAGGACATCATTTTTTGGTGTTAATTCTATAAGGTGCTGTAGGGCTTCATAGAACCGGTCAATTTCATCCTCTTCAGCACCAGTGGTTGGGGCATAGATTTGGACTATTGTGATATTGAATGGTTTGCCTTGGATTCGAATTGAGATCATTCTGTCATTTTGGGGATTGTATCCCAGTATTGCTTTTCCTATTCTTTTATTGACTATGAAGGCTACTCCATTTCTTCTGAGGGATTCTTGCCCACAGTAGTATACCTGATGGTCATCTGAGTTAAATTCACCCATTCCTGTCCATTTTAGTTCGCTGATTCCTAAGATGTCGATGTTCAGTCTTGTCATCTCTTTTTTGACTACGTCTAGCTTGCCTTGATTCATGGATCTTACATTCCAGGTTCCTATGGAGAAAAAATCTTTACAGCATCGGACTTTCCTTTTACCACCAGATATATCCACAGCTGAGCGTCCTTTCGGCTTTGGCCCAGTCGCTTCATTCTTTCTGGCGCTACTAGTACTAGCCCTCTGCTCTTCCCCAGTAGCATATTGGACACCTTCCGACCTGAGGGGCTCATCTTCCAGCGTCATATCTTTTTGCCTTTTAGTACTGTCCATGGGGTTTTCATGGCAAAGATACTGGAGTGGTTTGCCATTTCCTTCTCCAGTGGATCACATTTTGTCAGAACTCTCTGCTATAACCTGTCCGTCTTGGGTGGCCCTGCACGGCATAGCTTATAGCTTCATTGAGTTACGCAAGCCCCTTCGCCACGACAAGGCAGTAATCCATAAAGGGGTGAATGTTCTTAGTTAACTAATTAATATTTAATTAGTTTTATACTAAGGCATATTCTCCAGCCCTCCCCACAAAACAGATTAAGATGTATTTTAAAGGGTACTCATATTGTGCTTTGATGTTATCTTCATATACAGTGAATCATGAGTGAAGTTATTTTGTGTACACAAAAGTATCTTGTAAAAGAATAGGAAATGAATCAGTGCCCCTGAGCAATATATTTCTTATGGACTTAAATCCTCAAATATATGTCTTGTATTTAGAGTATTTCTATGAGGCTTACAGAAAGCATCTCTCTCTCTTCCTCTCCCTCTCTCTCTCTCTCTCTCCCTCCCCCCCTCTCTCTCCCATACATGATTAATTTCAGATTCATTCATATAGGAAGTGCTTACACACCTTCAATCATAAAACTCAAATACCATACAAATTGCTGTAGTATACTCTGGTGTCCCCAATTCTGCTATTAATTTTAAGCCCCACAAAGAAAGATGATAAAGGCTCCAAGGCCCAAGCACAGTTAGCCAAGGTGAATCCTCACTTCCCCTCCTGATTAAGAAGTGAGGATAGATTTCTCTAGCTGCATATGAGAAGATGCTGGGGAGATAACATCTAAATTCATAAGAAAAAGAGATTATGTTAACGGTAGCTTAAGATGTTCTTTTGTGCCAGAGAAACAAATAAACTGCAGGCTTTGAAAAATCAAAGGGCAATTTAATGTTGCAATTCTGGGTAGACACAAAAGAATTTCACAAAGAGTAGCTGCCTCCTGTTACAAGTAGATCATAGAACTCTTACTGTTTTCAGCATGTCAACAGTGAAGCCCTTCTACACCCCCAAATACCACCATGGGGATAAGTGGCTGTCTGACCAGCTTTATCTCTGAAACTAAATTAGATTTAGATTTTGTAAGCTTTATACAGAGAAAAAGAGGTATTACAAGAGTTCTGTTGTCCTGGAAGATAAATGTTCAGATCCCCTGAAAACTGGAGAAATCACCTGAAATTCAACATAATCACAGGAATGTAGGATGGATCTGAGAAAATTAGATTTTTTTTTTTTGCTTATGCACTTTTTGGTCTCTTACTATGGGATTGGTCCTATATGCAAAATTCTAGTTGTCATTCCATGAAACAGCTGTTTACAGGGCAAGGGAAAACATTTAGATAGCAATAAGGGTATGTGAGAAGGTGAGGTTTAATCCTCCACTCTATGTAGGCCATTTTTTTCATGAATGGGTGTGAGAGAGATTTTGTATGTAAGCCCACATGCAACCCAAGTCCTTGATATTTGATGCCAATCTACTATCATAGGTAGGCCTCAAAGGGGTGGGATGGGGAGATACACTATTCTTGCTTTAGTGAATCATTTGTGTTTTAGAAAATGAGGGGAAAATAGGTTTCAGAATTCTTGTTTTAGATTTCTGAATGTGGATTGATAGTTAATGATTTACCTGCTACTGCTAACATACAATGCAATTCAAATTCAGATCTCTGTAGCTGTGCCTATTCTTCTGTTATTCCTGTGAGGAAACCAGGAAAGAAAAACATGAAGCATAAAAGGCCAATTAAATGTAGATCATAGAGTCACCCCAGTTCACCTCTGGATGTGATTTTCTCAGAATAATGTTTAATCAACCATCTAATTCTGTTATTAAATCAACTCTAAGTAAAGTTAGATTACAAGTAATTAAATGCATGTGTAAAAAAGTTGGAATTACAGTTACACGGAAAATGGTTTTTAACTAACACTAACAATGTAAGTTTCCCTTTTTGGCATTCATTAATTTACAGTGTCTTCATTTGTTCTCATTTTCACCTGTGCTTAACAATATGAGAAACTACACATTCTTATATCACATTCTGTCATTATTTGCTATATTGTCTCTTATTAGTTAGGATAATCTTGATGGCTAATCAAAAAGTAATTTCTGTTCATTGTTTAGTTTACTTTCAGTGAGGTTACTTATGTTATTAAGACTTACGATATTACACAGCCTTATTATATTATACAGCCATCTAAGAAACTAAATGATTACTGATCTACTGGGATCTCCTAATCTGAAAATAAGGATAAAGAAGTTGCTTTCATTTTTTTAAAAAAATAAGAGAATATCAACTCTTTAATTGGAGTTTGATATTTAATTAGAATACTATTTACAAAGAAGAAATCACATTTTCTCTTAAAATAAAAAAAATATTTTAACGTGGACATTAAAATGAATACTGTATAATTCTAAGAACATTCAAAAGTCGAAAGATCCTAAATAAAATCTTCCCAATCAAGTTTCAATCATGGCTTTATTAAACATACATTATTTGTTTGTTTTAGTTAATATAACAGTGAGGGAGAGGGGAAGACTACTTCCCCTTCTCCAAAAAAAAAAAAAAGGAAAGAAAACCTTAAATTAAACCTTAAAGCTAAATACATTGAGCTTTCATATATAAAAGGCTGGGTGAAGAAGAAAGTACTTTGTAAGTAGTTAGAAGATTTGTAAGTACATCATGAATTTCAGGAGGGAAAACATTCCAGAATATAGCTTTACCACTCAGAAGGTACATTGTAACTTCAAGGGGTTAATCTGGGTGTTTTAGGGCAGATGCACATGATCTTACTAATTGATTCAGTTTGTAGTAACGAAGGAGATCTGTCTGGTACGTGGAATCTGAGAAGCCTATACGAAGCTGGGAAAACACACAACACTATCCAAGAAATGTCCAAATACAATATCTCTATATTGGGAGTGAGTGAAATGCTCTGGCCTGAAAATGGAATGTGTAGAATAGGAAATTATACTATCTACTACTCTGGTGAGAATAGCAAACACCATCGAAATGGAGTAGCTATAATTGTAAACAATCGTGTAAATAAATGCATCAAGTCCTTTATTCCTGTATCTGATAGAGTGATAATGATCCAAATAAATAGTACTCCAGTAAATATGAATGTTATACAAGTTTACACTCCCACAGCTGACAGCGATGAGGAGGATTTAGAGAAGTTCTACGAAGATATAAGCAGTGTACTGAAAACCCTAAAAAGTAATGATATCACAATACTCATGGGGGACTTCAATGCAAAAGTGGGAGAAGAAAGTGATGCTCCTGTAGTTGGAAACTTTGGCTCAGGGACCAGAAATGGTAGAGGTGGCAGATTTGTAGACTTCTGCAAAGAACATAGGCAATGTGTGATGAATACTTTTTTCAAGTTGCCAAAAAGACGCCTTTACACTTGGAGATCACCAGCAGAAACACGAAATAATGTAGTAAGGAACCAAATTGACTATTTTACAATAAACAAAAATAAAATCAGTAAAGACATACCCAGGTGCAGATGTACCATCCGATCATAATCTACTACTTGCTGAAGTCCAGCTGAAACTAAAAAGGATGAAAAACCCGAACCCTGCTAAACCAAGAATCGACAGAGACTTCATTATTAAATATGGAGGTAAGATTAAAGAAGAACTAGAAAATCATTTAAGGGAAACCAACAACCTGAATGATGATGATGTAGAAGCGAACTGGAATAAATTTAAAAATGTAATAGTAGAGGTAACAAATTCAAAACAGAGAGAGTGGTACCACAAGAAACAACAGTAGATGACAGAGGAAATTCTTCATCTCATGGATGAAAGAAGATCTTATAAAAATAAAAACAAAGAAAAATACAATGAATTGCAGAAAACAATTAGAAGAAAAATTCGACTGGCAAAAGAAAAATGGTTTGCAAAGAGATGCAAGGAAATAGAAGAGACAGAATGTATGCATGATAATATCAATTTACACAAAAAAAGTGAAAGAAGCAGCAGGCCACTACAAAAAGAAAACCAACAACTTAGTTGACAAAGAGGGGGAAATTATCTTAGATGAGGATAAAAAACTAAAAAGATGGAAGGAATATATTGAATAACTTTTTGAGGACACTAGGGATGATATAGGTATAGATCTAGGAAAGTATAACAACTGGATCAAATATCACCATGGAGGAGGTTGAACATGCAATAAAAATAGTAAAAACAAGAAAAGCCACAGGACCTAATGATATCCCAGTAGAAATTTTAAAATTGCTGGAAGACAATGGGAAGAATTTTTTTACTGCAGATCTTCAATCAGATATATGAAATAGGAAAGATACCAAATGATTGGCTAAAATCAACCATTGTGACAATCCCCCAAAAAATAAATGCAAAGAAGTGTACCGAATACAGAACAATACGCTTAATGAGCCATGCCCTGAAAATATTCCTGAGAATAATTCACACAAGAATATACAACAAAATTGAGGAGCGTCTAAGTAACACACAATTTGGTTTCAGAAACAATCTTGGTACACGAGATGCGCTATTCAGCATTCAAGTTCTTGTACAGCATTGTAGAGATGTCAATCACAGTGCTTACATGTGGTTCATTGATTTTGAAAAAGCTTTTGATAAAATAAGACACAGCAAACTATTAGAAATCCTGAAACAAGGGGTACTAAATAACAAAGACATCCAAATCATAAAGAATCTGTATTGGCATTAGGTAGCAAAAGTGAGACTAGGCTAAAAATACTCAGCTGATGCAGAAATAAGGAGAGGGATCAGAGAGGGATGTTTTCTGTCTCCACTGTTGTTCAATATCTACTCTGAGTCAATCTTCAATGAGGCACCGGAGAACATGGATGCTGGCATCATAATAAACAGTGTTTGGATCAACAACTAAAGATATGCTGATGATACAGTTCTGCTTGCCAGTAAGCATGAAGACTTTCACCTCCTCATCAACAGAGTCACATAAATATCTGATAAATATAGCTTGAAGCTTAACACCTCAAAAACCAAGATCATGGTCGTCAGCAAACAACCCGTTAATTTACCACCAATAAATTCAGAAGGAATACCACTAGAAAAAGTTGAAAGGATCATGTACCTCGGTTCTAATTTACATGAAAGCTGGGACGTGACCACTGAAGTAAGGACAAGGATAGAGAAAGCTCGAATAGCATTCTTCAAAATGGAAAAGGTCTTCTGCAGTCACGACATAAACCCAAGACTGAAAATCAGGCTTGTCAGATGCTATATTTTTTCTATTCTGCTCTATAGAGTAGAGAATTGGTCGCTGACAGAAGGCCACCTGAAGAGACTAGAAGCATTTGAAATGTGGATTTACAGGCGCCTGTTATGTATAAGCTGGGTTGACAAGATCAGAAATGAGGAGGTGATAAGCTGCCTGGGAAACCTAAGGGAAATAATCAAAACACTTAAAAAATGAAAATTAGAATATTTCGGACATGTGATATGACACCCAGAAAAATACGGCATACTCCATTTAATCCTCGAGGGAAAAATTGAAGGTAAATGAGGTCCAGGCAGAAGAAGAACATTGTGGCTTCAAAATCTAAGTGACTGGTCTGGACAAAACTCAGCAGCACTTTTTCATGCGGTTGCTGATAAAAACAGGATCGCCAACATGATCGCCAACGTCCGATAACGGATATGGCATAAGAAGAAGAAGAAAAGCCTTTAACCTGGTTTATTATTGAATTGGTAGCCAATGCTAAGTTTAAATTATCATATTTGTGACTTTTTTGACATAGTGCTCATATGTGACATATCAAGCTGAAATATATAAATAATAATAATAATGATAATCTTAACTGTACAGAAAAAATGTTGCTAAGAATTCAGGCTTTTGTTCATTTTAGCATGCTGAGTCAACAATATTAAATATCAATCTCTGTGTGACTGGTGCTGCTCTCCTTTTATGTCTCTGATTTGTTTAAAAAAGATTACTACCGGAAACAAATAGCAGTTTGCATTGTCTATATCCTGTGTGCCATCTTTTTCTCCTTTTCTCCTCCACTCAGATCTAAATATCACCTATAAATAATTACAACAAATTATTCATTGTCAAAAGAGATTTTAGTTTGCTTCTTTGTGAACTTCAGGAACAGAAAGATTACTGCTGCAGAATGTTTCCAAAAAGAAATAAGACTTCAAATGATAGTGGTGATAGATTTATCCATTAAATGGAATCAGCTATTATACATATGTACTCACATACTTCCTATCCATTTCATGATATGAAACCACTTAGTATAATGACACTTTCTGTTTAGTAAATGGACAGAATTATTATCCATTTCACAAAATGGTGAGATATTTCTATACTTATAGCTAGTATACTTATTCCCTGCTCAGTGTTGAACGAATCCCAGAGCAATCTAT
The DNA here is from genome assembly GCF_016545835.1 of Crotalus tigris. Classification (NCBI taxonomy): domain Eukaryota; kingdom Metazoa; phylum Chordata; class Lepidosauria; order Squamata; family Viperidae; genus Crotalus; species Crotalus tigris. The sequence continues at coordinate 1,636,293 of NW_024096460.1, read as the reverse complement.
CTTCTCTCACGCACATTTCTATGCGCGTGCCCATGCACACACACATGCACCCAGTGTTTCTTAGTCAATTTTTGACTCCTGGTGAACAACCTGGACAAGCCCCTGAAGTTTTTTGGCAAGATTTCAAAACTGATTTACCATTGACTGCTTCCTGGAGCTGAGAGAGTGTGACTGACCAATAATCAATCGCCTATCTGGCTTTATGCCTAGGCAGAACTAGAACTCACCATTTCTGTTTTCTAGCCTTGTATACTTAACCATTGCACCTGACTGGTCTATTTTCTCATATGCTTTACTTCAATTATATACAAATCCTGTTATATTCAGCAATCATTCTTCAACTCCAGACTCATACAAAAAATTCTATAATTCAAACCTATTTGCATTGTCATATTTTTTCTCTAAATCAATAAATATGCAATATACTTTCCCTTATATATTTCTCAATAACGTGCTGAAGAACACAAATCTAATATGCAAAGCCCTACCACACTGAATTTTCCAAAAAGTGCAAAGGACTGATTAATAATAAAGGCAGAAGGTATAATGGGGGTGTCCCCAGGTGAGAGAGGATCTGTTAAAGCCCACCATTTGTTCCCAGATCATCTGAGAGAGAGAAGCTTTACTACCAATCTCTCTAAGCCCTTCTTTCTTGCCAGAAAAAGAACATTGATAGAATCAAAACTGTTAAAGTTAAAAAAAAGGAAGTTTGGTATAGTGGTTAAGGCAGGGGTCTTCAAACTTGGCCCTTTTATGACTTGTGGACTTCAACTTCCAGAATTCCTTAGCCAGGCATGCTGGCTGAGGAATTCTGGGAGTTGAGGTCCACAAGTCATAAAAGGCCAAGCTTGGAGACCCCTGGGTTAAGGTATTGGTCTAGAAATCAGGTCACTATGAGTTCCAGTCCTGCCTTAGACATGAAAAACCAACTGAATGACTTTGGACCAGTCCTTCTTTCTCAACCTATCTCACAGGGTTGTTTCGAAGGTAAAATAGGAGAAGAAAGGAGTGTTAGTATGTTTGTCACCTGGAACTGTATATGAAAAAAAAATGGGACAAAATCTGAAAAATAAATACTGTACACACATAATAAATTTGTATCATAACCTGCATGAACATGCATTCATATAAGACTTAAAGTTGTTTTATATTGAACTTTAGAGTTCAGTTTGGCCCTCCCCACACCGTTTTATTTGTTTTTAAGACAAACCGGTTTATACAGTATCTTATCAACTAAGATTAGGATGGAGGGAGACTTTATTAACAATCTTAGTTATGTTTGAAGCTTTTTTGTTGAGTTTATCATTTGTTTGAGTAGTTTCACGTATGTTAAACAAAATATGGCCAAGCCATATTTTAACATTTTTCCAGTTGCATCATTTATATCTGCAGCCTTACCATTTTTTAACATTGTCAGAGCATTATGTTTATGGATACTAACTTTTATAGCCTTGTCTCCATTCTGTTCTTTGATATGTTACTAACTTTCCCATGAAAAACTCCAAAAAAACTCCTTCTTACTTTCCTTCATTTTAGCATCATCTTGAATCATGTGATCTCTTTAATTCTTGATTCCATTTAACCTGCTGGAGATTCTTTCTTTAGCCACATGTACCCACTTTGGATCAATGGTTCATTTCCATCAAAACTGGTCTGGAATTTCTCATGACTTGATTGTTTCTTGCTGTCTTTGACATTATTTGTAATTTTATTGCTATCTCTATATACATTATACAGGAGCCTCATTTTTGCAGGAATCATTCTCTTGTGTGCCTTTTTCCTTACCCATGGTTCCTTTCACTTTATCAATCTAGCAAGCACTTTTTTCAATCTTCTCATTAGCTTAACTCCACACATTTGTGCCATTTTGTAACATAATTGTTTTCATTCCATTCCACGCAATTTCCCTTTCCTCTTTCCACACATCCATCCATTTATTCTGATATAAGAATAATCTCTCCTCCTCTACCTCTTCTTTTCATACAGGATTCATATTTTATTTTACTGCAGCCATTCATTCTCATTCTTTCTTTTTCTTCCATTTTTTCCTCAATATTTACTTTTGACACTGCCAAAAATATGGTCTGTCCACATTCAAAATATTTGTATACTTGACTAATTCTCTCATCTTGTTTCTACCCATCTAATTCATGCAACCTAAAAAAATGACATTTTTCCATTGATCACATTCATACAGAATGTTTCACAATTTTTCCAAAACTCATATCTGGTTCTTCTTTTGTTACTATTCACTGACGTGTAACATGCAATTATCTCCAACCTATATAGGTTGGGCTAGTGTTCTTCTGAGATAGCATTAAAATCCGACCAAAAGGAGCCCAGAATATCAGCTGATATTCAGGCTCTTTTTGAATGTTCTCCCCCCCCCCCCAAACACTAGAACATCAGGATGAGAATTATAGATGGATAAATTCACGAGTTTAGCCATCTGTCCAAATTCACCTTGTTCCAAGGTCCAATCCAATTTGTCATTGAGAAAAATGGTTGGTGGATGTTTTCTTACTCATTGGTGATAGTTCATGGAAAAAGTGAAAAAAGAAACAAAGCTGAGTAAATCCTCTTTCCTTTTCCTAACATATCTTGTAAATAAATAACATATCATACAGTAACATCATCATCATCATCATCTTCATGATTTTAGCCACTGTCTATCCACTGCAGGATGAAGGCCTTTTCCGCAAGTTTCCAAACAACACAGTCCTAAGCTTTCCTTTGCCAACTAGGCCTGCAAAACTTGCTGATGTTGTTGATCCATCTTGTTTTAGATCTCTTTCATGGACACTTTTTATCAAGTGGGGTCCATTCTATGACTGCCTTGGTCTATTGCCATCAGTTCTTCTTGCTATGTGACCATTGCAATTCTTCTATTCTCTTGATGGTATTGTATACTTTTGTTTGTTCTCTAATCCATGTGCAGGTCTTTCTATCTTGTCTTGTAATGCTGAGCATGTATCTTTCCATAGCTCTTTGTGCTATACAGTAACATATCACTGTAAATAAGGATACATTTATTGATATAGTGCCTATGGCAAGGCAAGGGACAAATAACAAAGGATATATCTCAACCTCAGGTTGCAAAACTCTGCCCCTTCTAAACTTACATTGGAAAAATCATAACCCATTATCAGAATGTGGAATTTCCATTGTGATATCAAGATACAAGCGCCATCATTTTTGCATCATCATTATGCTAGATATCTCTGTATTATAGACCTATTTGAGTAATGATGTGCTGCCTCACTGGTTTCCCATGCCTAAGGGAATTCCTCTCACAATCTTTTTTGGCTCGGAAACTAGGAAAAGCCAGGTATTCTGCATAGCAAAGGAGAGATGTGGGATCATGTGCAATAAGAATAATGTTCTTTATCAGCAATCAAGTAACACAACCAAAGGAACTTCTAAAGCAGCTTGAAAATGTTAGAAAAATGATTCTCTTTCACAGGAGAGGAACATTTTTTGAACAGCATGACTACTGGTTGCTTTACAGAAACTGGCATATCTAGGGCCTTAGGAGTTTGGAATAGATTGGAATCTGCTTCTTAGAATGGACTTTGGTTCATATATTAAATGAATGACCCATTGGGAACCCCATAGAGGGATTTAAATTATTTAAAAGAAACAGACCAAATAAAAGAGGAGGTGGAGTTGCTCTCTATATAAGAAATAACTACATCTCTATAGAAATAGAGCACAACAATGATAAAAACTGTCTTGAATGCATTTGGGTCAATATAAAAGGGGGGGAAATGACATTGCCATAGGTGTATACTACAGACCACCCAACCAAACAGAGGAAATAAATGAACTTTTTGCTAGTCAGCTAACTAAGGTATGTAGGAAGCCCATCACAATAGTAATGGGGGAATTTAACTACCCTGACATCAACTGGGAGAGAAACTCTGCACCAAGTGGAAGATCAAACAGGTTCCTGGCAAACCTAACAGACAACTTTGTCTCCCAAAAAGTAGAGAAGGGAACTAGGGGATTAGCCATTTTGGATCTAATTCTCACTAACAGAGATGAAATGATAGAAGGTGTTGAAGCCATAGGAACCCTGGGAGGATGTGATCACGCAATATTAGAATTCAACATTATGGAAGCACAAGCAATAGAACACAGTCAAACTAGAGTCTTGGACTTCAAGAGATCTAATTTCAATAAACTTAGAGAGGGCTTGGGAAGGATTCCATGGATGAGAATCCTCAAGAGGAAAACAACTCAAGAAGCTTGGGAAATTTTGAAAAATGAGATAATAAAAGCCCAGTCTAGCACAATACCAACAAAGAGGAAAAATAACAGCTTTCAAAAGAAACCAGCACAGCTGCATAAAGAACTCTTCGATAAATTGAAAGATAAAAAGGACAAGTATAGAAAGTGGAAAGAGGGGCACATAACTAAGTCATGAGTTTTCTAAGTTTCTATCAGCAAATAGCCCGAGCCTACAAAGATGAAGTGAGGAAAGCCAAAATGAACTAAGGCTTGCAACCAAAGCCAAAAATAACAAAAAAAGAGCTTCTTTCAACATGTAAAAAACAAGAAAAAAGTGAAGGAAAAGATTGGTCCATTAGTGGGTGAAAGTAGCAAGAAGGTGACAAGCAACAGAGAGAAAGCAGAACGATTTAACTCATTTTTTGCATCTGTCTTTACACAAAGGGAAAAAACAGACCAACCTATGAAAAATAGTGCCATAAAAACAGAATAGAAACACAAGTTAAGATAGGCAAAAAAATGGTAAATGAGCACCTGTCCAGCCTAGACAAGTTCATATCACTAGGACCAGATGGATTATACCCCAAGGTTCTCAAGGAACTGGCAAATGTGATCTCAGAACCACTGAACTATATTTTTCAAAGATCCTGGAACACAGGGGAACTGCCAGAGGACTGGAAAAGAGCTGATGTAGTTCCCATCTGCAAAAAAGGGAAAAAAATGGATTCAGGAAATTACAGACCTATCAGCCTGACCTCAATACCTGGGAAGATCCTGGAAAAGATCATCAAACAATGAATCAGCGAACACCTAGAGGCAAACAAAGTCATTACTAAAAGCCAACATGGGTTTGTCAAAAATAGATCAGGACAGACAAATCTTATTGCATTCTTTGACCAAGTGACAAAATTAGTGGATCAGAGGAATGCCGTGGACATAATTTACTTGGACTCCAGTAAGGCATTTGATAAAGTAGATCACAACCTACTACTTGACAAGTAGATCACAACCTACTACTTGACAAGATAGAAAAATGTGGGGTAGACAGCATCACCACCAGATGGATCTGTAGCTGGCTGACTGGCCGTACTCAGCAAGTGGTCCTCATTGGAACTGCCTCTACATGGAGAGAAGTGTGTAGTGGGGTGCCCCAGGGCTCTGTTCTGGGTCCGTGCTCTTCAACATCTTCATCAACAATTTGGATGAGGGGATAGATGGGGAACTTATCAAATTTGCAGACGACACCAAGCTGGCAGCAATAGCCAACACTCCAGAAGACAGGAGGAGTGTCAGAAGGATCTGGACAGACTTGAACACTGGGCACTAACTAACAAAATGAAATTCAATGGTGAAAAAAGCAAGGTTTTATATTTAGGCAAGAAAAACCAAATGCACAGGTATAGTATAGGGGGTACCTTGCTCAATAGTAATAACTGTGAGAGGGACCTCGGAATCCTAGTGGACAATCACCTAAATATGAGCCAGCAGTGTGCTGCAGCTGCCAAAAAGGCCAACATAGTGCTAGGCTGCATTAACAGAGGGATAGAATCAAGATCACATGAAGTGTTAATACCACTTTACAATGCCTTGGTAAGGCCACACTTGGAATACTGCATCCAATTTTGGTCACCACGATGTAAAAAAGACGTTGAAACTCTAGAAAGAGTACAGAGAAGAGCAACAAAGATGATTAAGGGACTGGAGGCTAAAGCATATAAGGAACGGTTGCTGGAATTAGGTATGTCTAGTTTAATGAAGAGAAGGACGAGTGGGGACATGATAGCAGTGTTTCAATATCTCAGGGGCTGCCATAAAGAAGAGGGAGTCAAGCTATTTTCAAAAGTGCCTGAAGGCAGGACAAAACAATGGGTGGAAACTAATCAAGGAGAGAAGCAACCTAGAACTAAAGAGAAACTTCCTGAGAGTTAGAACAATTAACCAGTGGAACAGCCTGCCTCCAGAAGCGATGAATGCTCCAAGAAGAGACTAGACAGCCATTTGTCCAAAATGGTATAGGGTTTCCTGCCGGAGCAAGGGATTGGACTAGATGACCTCTGAGGTCCCTTCCAACTATTATTATTATTATTATTATTATTATTATTATTATTATTATTATTATTATTATTATTATATTAAAACAACATACCTTATGTGCAGCCAGAATCTGAAAACATTTAACATGGCACAGTACTATAGTAAAATGGTTCAGCTAAGATTGGGGTAGATTGTAGGGGTGATACAGAAATATAATTTTATCTTATTTTATTTATCTACACATTAAATAATTGTATTTTTCTCCAATTTCATTATAAATTGTTTTTATAGGATTTTATTAATAATTTGTGTTTTTGGACTTCCGGTGGATAGCGTCGATGACGGCGGCTACATTGTAGCCGTCCTCCTGGGACGGCGTGAGAACTGCGGAGCACAGCAGAGATCAGCTGTCCTGCGGCTCGAAATCCCCCTCCCGGGTGAAGGGAGGGGGTAGAGAATCACCCGAATAGAGGTAGAGCCTCTTAACCCCCCCAGGATTTTTTTCTGGGGGGTAGAAAGAGAGCTCCCTCGGAGTTCGGGCTGCCTCCGCCTCCCAGCTGTCTCTGTTCCTTCGGGAACAAAGCGAAACGCCGCTACCATCTCCGCACGCTTAAAAGGACCGGGTGAGTGATTTTTAAAAGCGGACAGAGCTGGATAAAGGATTGGACTTATTGATTTTTTATTTACTTTTTAGTTTAGGCTGATTTTCTTTTCTTTTTCTTTGTTTTTTCTTGTGTGGAGAGTGAAAGTAAAATGGCGATTTGAAAGTGCTTTTTTTTCAGAAGAAAGTGACTCAAACAGAATGTTATGGACTATTTAGTTTTTTCTACTTAAATTTTTTAAACTGTTTTTTTAGAAGGTGGTTTTGTGTTTTTGAAATAGCTTTTAAACTCTCCTTTGCTTTTTATTTTTTTCTAGAGGATTTTTTATTGTATTTTCTTTAAGAAGAAAGAAGAGGAAATAAGATTTTTCCTTTTTTAAAATATGGCTTCAAAGAGGCAAGCAGCTTATACAGTTCCTAAGGTGGCTTCTTCCCCTGCGATCTTACCGGTACAACAACCTAAGGCTACATCGGTACAACAACCTAAAGTTACACCACCATCTTCTCCTCCTCTGCCAGTATTATCTGTACAAGACATGAAAGATATAATGGGAAATGCTGTATTTCAAATCAGAGAGGAAATGAAGGACCTTTTAGATCAGAACAAAACTGAAATTAGAGGGGAAATGAAGGAGCTTTTAGATCAGAATAAAACTCAAATCAGAGGAGAAATGAAGAACCTGTTAGAGCAGAATAACACTATTTTGAGGCAAGATATAGTTATGGCTCTATCAGGACTGGCTTCTGTGGTTGAGAAGCTTGATTCAAGGGTTGAAGAGGTTGAAGAAAAGGTTGATACCCTGGAAGATAAATTTGAAGGCATGGAAAAAAAGATGGAAATTTCACAAGATGACATTGTTATGTCTCAGTATAGGGAAATGGAATATGCTTTAAGAATCAGGGGTCTGAAAGAGGATATGCAACAAGATCTGGCAGAAATTGTGGTAAATGACTTTGCTGTTATTCTGAATAGGGAGAAAGATGGAATACTTAGAGAAGTGGAAAAAGTTTACAGAGTTAATTCCTGGGTCGCAAAACAGAAGAATTTACCAAGAGATGTGGTGATTTATTTTGCAAAGAGATCTCTGCGTAATGAAATTATACAAGCTTTCTATAATAAGAGGTTTCAGATTGCTGCTCAAGATGTCATTATCTTAAAGGAGATCCCATCTAAAATTTTAAGAAAGAGAAAAGATTTTGCTTTTCTAGCTAATGAACTTAAAACAAGAATGATGCCATTCAGATGGGAGATTCTGACGGGTATTGTTGTGAGCCATGCGGGGACGCATTACAGACTCAATACAGTTACTAAAGCAAAGGAGTTTTACAGTTCAGTCCTGGGAGCAGGCTCACCATCATTTATGATGCAGAAAGCTTTGGATGGTAAAGAGGTGGAACAACAGTCTGAAGGACAAGGTGTGATGGTTGCTGGAAAGCCACAGGTGGAGTGGTCGCGACAAACAGAGATCAAAGAGCAAAGAATGACCCGTGCAGCACATAGACGCAAGGAAAAGGAACAACAGAAGAAAGAAGTTAAAGAATCTCTTCAAGAAATTGCTTCGTTGCCGGTGGGAGGAGCAAGACCCAAGAGTTCTGCAGCACATTCTTCTATGGCAGATCTTCAAGCAGTCTTCTCCAGGCTCTTGGTTAAGGGAGATGGTAAAGCTCCTGACCTGGAATGCTAATGGCCTTAATTCCCCCCAAAAGAGAAAGAAAATCTTTCATTACTTAAAGCAACATAATAATGATATTATTTGTTTGCAGGAAACACATATTTTATCTAAAGACCAAAAATATTTAGTCAATGCTCGTTTGGGATCTCATTTTGTATCTTCTGCTCCTGGGAAAAAAGGGGGAGTAGTCATTTATGTTAAGCAAAACTTATCAGCCTGTTTGGTAGAATCTGATCTTCAAGGGAGATATGTTATGATTGAGGTTGGTTTATATGGGAAGAAAATACTTATAGTGGGGTTGTATGCACCAAACCAACAACAGGAACAATTTTACAGATTGTTACATCAGAAATTAACTTTGTTGGATTATAGATCCGTGATATTAATGGGTGATTGGAATGGTGTGTTAGATATACAAAGAGACAAAAAAGGATCTTCTACTTTTTTTAAACAGGCTAAATTACCTAAAGCCTTTTTTGATTTGAAAGAGGACTGGGAGCTGAGAGACTACTGGCGGGAACGCAATCAGGAGGAGAGAGACTTTACTTTCTTTTCAGACAGACACCAATCCTTTTCAAGAATTGATTTTTTCTTGATTACAACTGATTTATACTTTAGGGTAAAGAATGCTAAGATTTTTCCTAGGACTTTGACGGACCACAGTCCAGTTTGGATGGAGCTGGCGGATGAAAAAGAGGAGAGGAGATCGTGGAGGATTAATGAGAACTTATTTAGACAAGAAAAGAATGTTCAAAAATTAAAGGAGCATTTAAAGGATTATTTTGTTTTAAATATGCATAAGGGAACATCAACGTCAATGGTATGGGATGCAGGTAAAGCCTTCATGCGTGGGATCTTGATACAAATGAATAATACTCACAGACAAAAGCAGATTCAGAAACGTAAGGATTTGGAAGATGAGATTAAATTAAAAGAAAAAATTTTGATTTCAAATCCTACAGATGAAAAGGTTAAAGAATCTATAAAATTGCTTAAATCACAATTTAATATGTTGATGGCTGATCAAACTGCAACTAACTTATTGTATATGAGACAAAATACATTTTGTAATGCTAATAAACCAGGGAGATGGTTGGCTTACCAACTCAGAAAGCAACAGAGACAGAGAATTATAGATAAAATAAATCATAATGGTAAATTGGTATATCAGAAGGAGTTGATTAAGAAATCTTTTTTAGATTATTATCAAAAATTATATAAGAGTACTAAAATACAGGGCTCAGATATAGATAATTATTTAAATGAAGCCAACTTCCCTAAATTAACAGAAGATCAGAAACAAGAAATTAATAGTCCAATTACTAGTGAGGAAATTGAGACAGTGATTAAAGAATTAAAATTAGGTAAAGCACCAGGTACGGATGGTTTGACATCTATTTATTATAAAACTTTGGTACAAGAGATGATTCAACCTTTAAGACAGCTTTTTAATAATATATTACAGGTTTTAGAGATTCCCCCGTCATGGGGCAGAGCCTTTATATCTTTAATTCCAAAAGAAGATCAAGATCTTACTCTACCAAAGAATTATAGACCTATATCTCTTTTAAATGTAGATTATAAGATTCTTGCAAAAATATTAGCTAATAGGCTTATGAGGGTTTTGTGTCAGATTATACATAAGGATCAAACGGGTTTTATAACTGGAAGGCATATGAAGAATAATGTCAGACAAAATATTAACTTATTAGAATATCTAGATAAAAAAAATCAAGTCTCTGCAGGATTGATATTTCTAGATGCTGAGAAAGCTTTTGACCAATTGAATTGGCAATTTATGTTAAGACTAATCGATAAAATGAACTTTGGAGAAAAAATTTTACAAGCTCTTGGTGCTATTTATCAAAAACAAATGGCACAACTTATAGTTAATGGGGGCTTGTCAGAGGTTTTTACAATAGAAAAGGGGACCAGACAGGGATGTCCATTGTCACCTTTGCTGTTTGTTTTAACTTTGGAAATATTGTTGATTAAAATTCGAGAATCACAGCAAATAAAAGGAATAGAAGTTAACAAAAAAGAATATAAACTAAGAGCTTTTGCAGATGACTTGGTGGTTACCCTGTCCCAACCTACTCACTCCGTAATAGAGTTATTACAATTGATATATCAATATGGACGGGTTTCGGGTTTTAAAATTAATAACAATAAGACTAAAATACTACCCAAAAATATGACTAATATGGATAAGCAGACTTTGGTTAATTTGACAGATTTTGAGGTTGTTGATAAGGTAAAATATTTGGGGGTTACTTTATCTGTCTCTAATGTAAAATTGTATAAAAATAATTATGAAAGGTTGTGGGTCAGGATACAAAGAGACTTGAAAAATTGGGAGAAGTTGCAATTATCTCTTTTGGGAAGAATTGCGGCGATTAAAATGAATGTCCTGCCTAAATTCCTTTTCTTATTTCAAATGATACCTATCTTAAAGAATGGGGTCAATTTAAATGAATGGCAGAAAGGTATCAATAAATTTATCTGGGCGGGGAAAAAACCAAGAGTAAAGCTTAAAATTATACAAGATATTCGCGAGAGAGGTGGACTCAAGGTACCGAATTTGAAATTGTATTATGATGCTGTGGCCTTAACATTAATTAGTGATTGGGTTAATTTAACAAATGTAGAAATACTCCTCTTGGAGGGTTGGGATTTACTTTTTGGATGGCATGCCTATTTAATTTTTAATAAAAAAGTTGACCGGGTTTTTAAATCTCATATTATAAGGATTTCTCTACTTCGGGTTTGGAGGAAATACTACAGAAGTGATTCTAAAATACCATTATGGGCTATACCTTGGCATGCGATAGAGGGGATAAGGAGAGGAGTTAAGATGGATAGTGTTTCTTATTCACAATTGCTTAGATGGGATGGTAAAATTTGGCAGTTAAAATCTTTGGAAGATTTAGCACAAGAAAATATTATATATTCATGGTTTCAGTACAGACAAATAGCGGACAGATGGAAGATAGATCGTAATGTGGGCTTGCTTAGAGAAGATGAAAATTTTGTTAAACAAGTAAAAGATCAAAGACGAACTCATATTAAGAGAATTTATGGGTTGCTAGTAGAATTGGACTCAGAACCAGAATTAATTAAATTATGTATGATTAAATGGGCACAAAATTTTGGTGAACCAGTTCTACTAGATACCTGGGAAATCATCTGGGTGAGAAATGTTAAATTTACACAAGCCCAGAACTTAAGGGAGAATTTTTATAAAATGTTTTATAGATGGCACCTTGATCCACAAAAAATGTCTCGTATGTATCCCGACTTACAGCCCAAATGTTGGAGATGTGGTTGTTTGGATGCTACTTATTACCATATTTGGTGGTCGTGTAAAAATATAAAAGCCTTTTGGATTAAGATATGGTGGAATATTCAAAGAATTTTTAGAAAGAGGGTAAAATTTACCCCACAATTGTTTTTGCTAGGTATTGTTACCGATTGTGATACTAAGGAGGTTATATTGATGTTAAATTTAATTACAGCCGCAAGGTTGTTAGTAGGGCAATATTGGAAGAAGGAATCTTTGCCTACCTTGCAAGAGTGGTTTTTTAAAGTATCTTATCTGGCAGAAATGGCAAAAATTTCGGCTTTTTTAAAGGATCAATCGCAAGAGAAGTTTTTTGTGGTATGGGAAAAATGGATAGATTTTATACAACATAAGTTGGATATAAAAAAATATTACTTAATTTATCAATAATTTATATACAAATTTTAATATTTTATAGATTGTATTATTTTTTCTTTTTCTTTTATATGTTTTATTATTATTTTATTTTCTTATATTTCTTTTCTTCTTTCTTTCTCTTTATTCTTCTTTTTTTTAGGTATTTTCTCTTTTTTTTCTTTAATATTTATTTCTTTTTAATATATATATATTATTGTTAATTATTCTATTAGTAGTTTAAGTAATGTATTTAGATTTATCTATGGTTTATATATATATATATATTTTAAGAATTCAAGAAAATTTAATTAAGCCTATATTCAGCTCTGGGAAAGTTGAGGGAGGGACTGGGAGGGTTGGGGTGGGTTGGGGAGGGTTGTTTTTTTTCTTATTCTGTAAAATTTTAAAAATTTTCAATAAAAAAAAAATAATAATTTGTGTTTGGAACTTTGTATTTTGTTATGGCCTACAGGGTAATCAATAAATTAAACTAACCAATTTAGAAGAGAAGAACCAGAATAAAAGTATATTAGTTTCCAATCCAATATTCCTTTATCTACATGGTTTGTAAACTTTGTAAATTGTTCTCTAATTGCATAAGCATCTAGGCCATTCATAGTTTAATCAGAGTCATAAAATAACTTAATTCAATAATAATACTAGGAAAAACAAATCTTCTAAATGCCCCCTTAAATTAAAAAAAACCTTAAGAAAAGTCTGCTAAATAAATAGCTTACGCATCTTTAGCTGATAGTATAGAACAATCAGAGGGCCTCCACATTCATAAGCCACCCTGGAGATGGAAGGAATATGAAAAAATATTAATGTATTTGTCTTTAAAAGTCACTGTGGCTTTTAAACACAATTATAACTTAAGAATCGATAAAATATTTATCCAACCAGAGAGATCTGCCTGGGTCCCCTACCCACTTTTCTCTAGAACCTTGATAAGCGAACTTAGTTTGGAATTCAGTTGCTGAAATTTTGATTGACATCATGCGTGAAAATCACATTAGTTTGCTTGTAAAACTTGCTCTGCCTACCTGCATAGTAGAGGATTACTTGTAAAGCCCCATTTATTAATTTACAAGATATTAAAATTGACTTGGTTTCTGAATACCTCAGTAATAATGTGGGACCGTATGTCTTTGGTCATTTTACTTCTGGCTTCTCTCAACTGGATTAGTTTTTTTTCTGGCTGAAAACATCAAGCCACAGGGCACTTTTAGCATCCGCTTCTACCTGATTAAATTCATTAACCATGCAGGTCAGAGTGTTTAACTTTTCCACATATTTGCAACCTTAAGTTCAAGTGCTACATTTTCTGGCTAAAACTTAGGTGATTTTTTTTCTTTTGATTAGGTTTGTGTATTCTTTTTATTTCTGTTGAGCAATCATACTGGAAACATTGGTTTAATATTTTAATAATTCATTTTATTTCTTCTATCTTGTTGACTGCATGCTTTTTTGACAAATAGCATTTTTAAAGGCATGAGATTCATATGAAAACATGAATATTGAATTCATTCAATAAGATGATGAAAGCCATTTAATGTAGTGATTAAGATGTTGGCTTGGACTGGAGAGAGCAGATCTACCGTATATTCCGGCGTATAAGGCGACTGGGCGTATAAGACGACCCCCAACTTTTGAGAAGATTTTCAGGCTTTAGAAAGTCATCTTATACGCCAGAAAATACAGTACAATATTGAATTTCTGTTTATAGATGAGCACAATAGGAGCTCCTTTGCTGCTGGAAAGCTTTGTCCTGTCAGTGCTTATTTCTGTAAAAAAAATAGGGCTGGCCACTAGGGGGCAGATTGGTTTTAAATTCAGAGAACAGCTACCCGTATATTCCTGTGTATAAGACGACCCCTGACTTTTGAGAAGATTTTCAGGCTCTAGAAAGTCGTCTTATACACTGGAAAATACGGTAAGTCCCCTCTTAAGCTTAGCAGGCACTGGGTGGCTTAGGTAGGACCATTCTCTGACAGCTAACGTGGTTGTAAGGAAAACATTTGGGGAGACCCCAACAGTACACTGATCTCTCCAAGAAAAGGCAGGATGTAATTGCAGTAAAGAGATTATAAATATTATTTAACCTAGAGATTCAACAACATTTCCAATATAAGCATTTTTTAAACATTTGTTTCTTTTGTTATAATACAGTGGATCAGTTAGGAAGAGGGTGGGAGAGAAGAGTTCATATTGCACATTTAGAAGTATGTATAATATTTGAATAGATTATTATAAATAGCAATAATCTGAATGAAACACATAATCTATATTTCCCTTCCTATTAAAAGCTCCTATAAAAATACACTATTTTTGCACCTGTTAAAGTGAATCTAGACATTCTGATCTATGTCAAGAAGTACTCATAGGTTTCTGACACATGAGAATAGGAAAGGGACTCTGCTTGCTATCCTACTTCTTCCCTATAATCTGTTCCCACTGCTGTAGTACGAGCAAAGATCTGAAGCAGGAAGCTGTTTGATGTTATATGCTTGGACAACACAGGAAATTGAGAGATATGATGCATTCTTTTCCAGTATCAATATTGGTGGATGAGGATACTGGTACATGATGGAACCCATGACTATTCAATGCAATGGACAAGATATGAAGATGAATGTCCAAGTAGGCCATGTCTTATTTTCAGGCAAAGAGCAACACTAGATTCCTTAGCAAGCTTTCTAAAATATATGGGATACATACAAAATGAACAAAACAGAGATGAATATGCCAACTCTTTCCCTCAACTTGACTTTCTATAACATTTTTCAGTGTTATAAAGGCATTGCATCCATCATACAGAGCCATATGTAACCCATGAGAGGAGCAGGGGGAAGAAAAGGATGTGACTTTGCCTTTCAACAAGACAACAAATTAGATTTGATAACCTTTATTGTCATTTTTTCCTGTGGGCACACGGCACACATTAAAAATGAAATTTAGTTGCTTGCTCTCAAAGTGTACCCATACATAATACACATTTAAAACATACTATATACAACATATGTATAGACCTACACCCTTACATATAAGTAACATATAAATATTAATCACTGTACATCTTGAATACATAATGGAAGGAGGAAGCTTTAGAGTTCACAAGGTTAATATTGTATGGAACAGAGCTGTGACTGAATGTTCTGCTTTGGACACCACGGAGCCTCCTCCCAGAAGGTAACAAGGAAAACAGGTCATGAAGAGGATGTGTCGTGTCCCAGACAATCTTGCAGATCCTGCTCAAGCAACAATTATGCGTTATGTCCTGGATGGAAGGGAGGGAACTGCAAATATTCTTTTCAGCCATCCTCACCACTCTCTGCACTGCTATCCTGTCTGAAGCAGTGATGCTTGCAAACCAGACTGTGATGCTGTATGACAGGATGCTCTTGATCATCCCTCTGTAGAAAGTGATAAGGACAGGGGAAGGAAGATGTGCTTTTCTCATGTGACACAGAAAATGCAGGTGCTGCTGTGCCCGCTTCACCAGTGTTTCGCTGTTGAGCGACCAAGCCAGCCTACTTTTTAACCACACACCCAGGAATTTGATGCTGGTAACCATCTCCACAGTGAATCATTAATGCACAGAGGAGTGTGGCTGTGCCTGCCTTTTCTGAAATTGACAATGATCTCTTTGGTTTTCCAGTATTTAAAACTAGGTTGTTTTCCTTACACCAGTTCACCAAACCATCAACCTCCTTGCGGTAAGCACCCTCACTGTCATCATGAATACTTAGTGTACTGTAATAGGAAGATTTTCTAATTAATAATTTGAATAACCAAGATGTCATGTGCAAAGTTAACCACTTAAAATACATTTAAAATGTTGAAATCACCTCTGGAGAAATATAAGACACTTACATAAATATAGGTTTTCTCATTTATATTATTTTTGACTGTCTACGATGTTCATGAAAGAAAAGAGAGGTTTTAATAAAATGACCTAATCAAATCTCTCTTGCTCAACCAACTTTTCACAGAACAAGTTGACAGGGAATTAAGAGATATTTAGAGTATATGAAAAAAGGTCACACATCTATATTTAGTAGCATCCTAAATAGCTACAGTAATTTATTGTGATTATTCCATTATGTTGTTTCCCTGGAAATGCAAATCTATCATAATGATTTCATTTCAGATAGAAACCAGTTAAAAGCTGACCCCAACCAAGATGTAATTTAAGATCACAGTTAAACCCCTTTATCCTTTCTGTCTATGAAAATATGAACATATATAGAATACATCAGGTAATGAGTTGCTTTGCTATATCATAATTCTGAAGTGAGAAATACATTGAGACCTATGATATCATGGATCCAATATAAGCCAATGAATTGGCCATGTGTTTTATGGAGTCATAATTCTGGAGAAGAAGGCAAACAGATGTCAACATTTTTAAAATTATTCCAGCCACAAGCTAGTGAACATTAGGCAGCCAACTTCATAACTTGAGCATTTGTCTAACTTCACATACAACTTCACATACAAAACACCTTGAAGGAACTTGTAATAAAAGTAAGGTATTAGAAAACGTGTTCATTAAAGGTACAGGACTGGTGTAGAGAATCAAGCAAAATGGAAACATTTATCCAACATATAAGTGGGGAGTGCCTCCTCAACAAGCTCCTAAAACACGGGTATCAAACTTGCTGAGTCACGTGACTTTTTTTTGCATTGCTGGAGCTGGAGTGGGCGTGACCTCCGTACGATGCAACCAGCCCACGGTCCAGCAGTTTGACACCCCTGTCCTAAAAGATGTATTAATGATAGCAATTATCACACTTTGGTTAGAACTCATCTTGATTACTACAATGTCTTTTACATGAGGCTGCCCTTGAAAAAAAGTCTGAAAATGTCAATTGGTGCAAAACAGATTGACCAGACTGCTCACGGTACAGGACTCATGCGATGCCTGTATTGGAATATCTGCACAGATTAATACCTGTCTTTTAGACACATTTTAGGATGAAAAGGCTTAATACTCTATTATTTTTAGAACCGCCTCTCCCATTATTCCTGGTTACTTAGATCAATGGCCTTTTTAAAGATTCTAATGCATCCCCCTCCAGAAGCTTAGCTAATCAGTATGTGGGGAGTTGTCATCCTCTTAGATCAGTGTTTCCCAAACTTGACAATTTTAAGGCATGTGGACTTCAACTCCCAGAATTCCTCAGCCAGCGTTGCTGGCTGTGGAATTCTGGGAGTTGAAGTCCTCATGCCTTAAAATTGTCAAGTTTGGGAAACACTGTCTTAGATGATGGCATGCTCTCTCTGAGGAAGTATGTCTGGCTGCCATTCTCCCGATATCTGGGAAGATGGGGCAAGCAAATGGTGATACAAAAGCTTCTGCCAAACTTTTAATTGTTACAGTAATTTTTTTAATGCCTAAGTTGGATGTTGATTTTAATGGTGTTAATTCTTGTTTTATGTTTTACTTTGTTTATTTTATTGTTGCAAGTTGTCTTGATTGTTCAACTACACAGAAAGACGTGAGATAAATTCAGGAGTAAATAAAAATAAGAAAAACAAGAGCCTCAAACATTTTGGAAAATGAGAAGATTCTGAAATGCATTCACTTTGAATACTACAGAACAATAGTTGTAGGCCAGTGTTTCCCAAACTTGACAATTTTAAGGCATGTGGACTTCAACTCCCAGAATTCCACAGCCAGCAATGCTGGCTGTGGAATTCTGGGAGTTGAAGTCCACATGCCTTAAAATTGTCAAGTTTGGGAAACACTGGTGTAGGCGCTTCCACACAAGAACTCTCAATAGGCTCCACAGGAACTTTTGATCTCAGTGCTGTTTAAGAATTAAGATGATTCATTTCTGGCTCATCTGTAGCTGCTCTACAAATTACAGTAAAGCCAGTTGTTGGATTGTTTGGGGGGAGATGTTGGAAATATTGCTTCACTGAAGAGCTTCTGGGTAGTTGATTTATTTACATGAATTACCACATCAACCAAACAAATGCATACAACAGGAAGTAAGAACTGATTATTATCCTTTTGTATAGCACTTAGATGAGAAGATTTTTGCTAAGCAGAATCTGCAATAGGTTCCTGCAGAATAGTGGTTTTAAGGTTTTGAAGTTGGGAGATTTGAAGATAATTATTAGATCATTTGGAGAAAAATATGGAGTAAAATAAATAGAGTGGAATAACAGTGGTGGTATTTGGAAGTTATCAATCTCAATGCATGAAGCAGGATCTCTTCTTATGAGCTTAATAATCTAATAAGGTATTAGGAACAATCAATATGGAACAGATGCTTACTTATTTGCTTTGCTGCATGGTCTATCTATAGAAACTAGAGGAAATTAATTTGTTTTCTCCTCTTTCATATTGCTAGAAATAGAAATAACTTAGCAAAGAGATAGCTAGTAGAATCAGAAAGAACACAAAACAGCATTTATTTGTGCAATGTCTAAGTAATTTATGGAAGTGATAATGACAACTGTCTGGTTTAGAAGGCAATTAGAATTAGAAAATAAACCCATCAAGATTTTGGCTGTGATTGTTAGATAAAACCATCAGAGGTACCATGACTGGAATATGAGTTGTAGGGTAGGAAACACAAAACAACCTATTTCTTCATGTAAATGTACTAGACCTACTGTTTTTTTTTGGGGGGGGGGGGTGTATAAGGTATTACATCAGGGGATATGTTAGCGTACAACTAAAAATATAACAGTGCTAATATGTTAATAAAATGAATATACATAACTTACATACATACACACAGAATAAATGAGTGACATTTGTAGAAATTAAATATATATCCATAAAACGATAATTTAGAACTAGCTCAACCTTTAACATATTATTAAATCTAGCTATCTATTGCTCCATCTTCTCTGTTTTGGTGCAATATGTTATTTCAATAGAATTATATAGTCTGTTGTATATATTTAGTACAATTTTTATTGTTGCTAATTGTTTACATTCAAGCCTATATTTTTAAAATTCACATGTTCTCCATTCACAAAAGTGCAGCTATTCAGATGGATTAAGAATGAGGGCATTTCTTCAAGAGCATAACAAAGACCAGTATTTCAGAATTAGGAATAAAGCAGTTAAGCAAATATTTAAGTCCAAAATTCTACAGACTACAGACTGGATACAAACTTTGTAAAAAAAAATGACTTGGATTGTATATGTGCCCATCACCCAGGATAGAGGTTAGCATATACCCTCTATATACAAATTGAAAATATTAGAAAAAGTGCTGTTGAAACATAAGGGTATGCTGTATGGTATATGAGAAAATGTAAAGAGGAAGAGTATATATGAGACAATATATTATCAAGCAGTGTTGCAAACAGATTAGAAACACAAGTTAAGATAGGCAAGAAAATGGTAAGTGAGCACCTGTCCAGGCTAGACAAGTTCAAATCCCTAGGACCAGATGGATTGCACCCCAAGGTTCTAAAGGAACTGGCAAATGTGATCTCAGAACCACTGAACTGTATCTTTCAGTGATCCTGGAGCATTGGGGAACTACCAGAGGACTGGAAAAGAGCTAATGTAGTTCCTATCTTCAAAAAAGGAAAAAAAATGGATTCAGGAAATTACAGACCTATCAGCCTGACCTCAATACCTGGGAAGATTCTGGAAAAGATAATCAAGCAACAAATCAGCGAATACCTAGCGACAAACAAGTCATGGGTTTGTCAAAAACATGGATTTGTCAAAAACAGATCATGCCAGACAAATCCTATTGCATTCTTTGACCAGGTGACAAAATTAGTGGACCAGAGGAATGCTGTGGATATAATTTACTTGGACATCAGTAAGGCATTTGATAAAGTAGAACACAACCTACTACCTGATAAAATAGAAAAATGTGGTTTAGACAGCATCACCACCAGATGGATTCTTTGCTGGCTGACCGGCTGGACTCAGCAAGTGGTCCTCAATGGAACTGCATCTACATGGAGGAAAGTGTGTAGTGGGGTGCCCCAGGGCTCTGTTTTTGGCCCAGTGTTCTTCAACATCTTCATCAACGATTTGGATGAGGGGATAGATGGGGAACTCATCAAATTTGCAAACGACACCAAGCTGGCAGGAATAGTCAGCACTCCAGAAGATAGGCTTAAGATACAGAAGGATCTTGACACACTTGAACCTGGGCGCTATCTAACAAAATGATATTCAGTGACGAAAAAAGTAAGGTTCTACATTTAGGCAAGAAAAGCCAAATGTATAGGTATAGTATAGGTGGTACATTGCTCATAGTAGCAGCTGTGAGAGGGATCTTGGAGTCCTAGCGGACAATCACTTAAATATGAGCCAGCAGTGTGCTGCAGCTGCCTAAAAGGCCAACACAATGCTAGGCTGCGTTAACAAAGGGATAGAATCAAGATCACATGAAGTGTTAATATCACATTACAATGCCTTGGTAAAGCCACACTTGGAATATTTCATCCAGTTTTGGTCACTACGATGTAAAAAAGATGTTGAGACTCTAGAAAGAGTACAGAGAAGAGCAACAAAGATGATTAGGGGATTGGAGGCTAAAACATATAAAGAACGGTTGCTAGAATTGGGTATGTCTAGTTTAATGAAGAGAAGGACGAGGGGGGACATGATAGCAGTGTTCCAATAAAGAACAGGGAGTCAAGCTATTCTCCAAAGCACCTGAGGGCAGGACAAGAAGCAATGGATGGAGAGAAGCAACTAGAACTAAGGCAAATTTTCCTGACAGTTAGAACAATTAATCAGTGGAACAACCTGCCTCCTGAAGCTGTGAATGCTCCAACTCTATAAGTTTTTAAGAAGAGACTGGACAGCCATTTGTCTGAAATGGTATAGGGTTTTCTGCCTGAGAAGGGGGTTGGACTAGATGACCTCCAAGGTCCCTTCCACCACCACCACCACCACCACCACCACCATCATCATCATCATAAACTGAACCATTTTCTCATCTGTATGTTTTAGTGGAAATGAAGTATACACTTTGAAATATATTTTTCCAGTATATGGTTATGGAAAGTATTATTGGACTGCTCATTGAAATCTGGACTCCCGTCTATAAAAGAAGTGGTATGATTTTGCATCCTTTTATCAATATTCTAATATAATGATATTGAGTCAGTTAGAAATATGTATAAAAAGTGCCAAATACTTGTTTCTGTTCTTGGAATGTTAAATTAAGATTAGCAAAGAAAATGAAATTTAGCCACAGAGCTATTAATGCAGTCCTTTCAATAACGAGTTTATGCGTGCTGGATGCATGAAATGGTTTGGTGCTATGGGGGAAAAAAGGCTTGCAATCCTTGAGAATCCTGAATAAATAATTCTCAATTAAATGTTAGCACCTAATTATATTAACATAGTAATTACCAATGCAATTATGAAATTGAAGATTAACCTGGAAATGTAGGCTGCCTAATTTATTTTTATGATAGCTAGAAGTTTAATAGTGTAAAGCTTCTACCGTTTGAGGTATAGTGGGGTTACTCTAATACATAATTTAAGCGATGTTAATAATGGAGAAAAGCATCCAACACTCAGGAAAACTCTTGTAGGAATGGGCTTGCTGACAAGTATTGTTATTTTTATTTCAACAATATTTATCTTAGCATTTCTGCAGTAGGGTCTTCTAAGCTGCGTTAGATCTAATTGGCCATTAGTCCATCTAGCACCACATCTATACACAGAAGAGAACAGGCAACCTTGTTGCCCTTCAGATTTCCCACAATCTTTTTTTATTGACCAAGCTGTGATTCATGGTTTAATATCCTAAATGTCTTCAGGCAATCAGATTGCCTCGCCTGCCCTTGAACTGGGTTATTCCTTTGCTGTTAACTGGAATTAAATCTGAGAACTTTTGCATGCACAATAGGTATTCCTTCACTGGACAAGTATTCTTTCCTGGTTTAGGGATATATCATCTGAGTATGTCTCTTCAGAAGTTCATTCAGTGGCATTTAAAAAAAAAACCAAAACCATATTGTGTGGAAACCACTGGCTGACAGGGAGGGCCCCCTGCCGTGGGGAATAAAGAGACATTCTGACTCAGGAACCAAAAAAATCTTGACAGACTTGAACAATGGACCCTATCCAATAACATATAATTTAATATGAAGTAAAGCAAGGTTTTACACCTAGGCAGGAAAACCCAAAGTACCGATTAGGTGAAACCTACCTCAAAAACAGTAACTGTGAGAGAAATCTTGGAGTCCTAGTGGACAATCACTTAAACATGAGCCAGCAGTATGCGGCAGCAGCCAACAAAGCTAATATATTCCTTGGTTGTATAAACAGAGGCATAGAATCAAAGTCATGTGAAGTATTAGTACTGCTTTATAAATCCTTAGTAAGACCACACCTGGAATACTGCATGCAGTTTTGGTCACATTACCAAAAAGGTGTAAGAAAAAGTCTAAAGAAGAGCAACTAAGATGATTAAGGGCTTGGAGACAAAAATGTATGAAGAACATTTGCAGGAATTGGTACGGCCAGTCTAGAGAAAAGAAGGACTATGGGTGACATGATAGCAGTAGTCCAGTATTTGAAGGGCTGCGACAGAGAAGGCATTTCAGGAAATTAGGGCTCCCAGAGAATTTATTTATTTATTTATTTATTTATTTATTTATTTATGAGACTTATATACCGCTTTAAGTGCAAGCAATCTCTAAGCGGTGTACACCAGTAAGCAATGTATATATATATTTACATTGCCCCCAACAATCTGGGTTCTCATTTTACCTACCTCGGAAGGATGGAAGGATGAGTCAACCTTGAGCCGGTGAGATTTGAACCCCTGACCTGCTGAACACAGTCAGCTAAAGTGGCCTGCAGTACTGCACTCTAACTGCTGCGCCACCTCGGCTCATAAATGAGTAACTAATCAAGTGAATGGAGGAGTTTTGTATACAAGACCATGTACATTACATGGAAAGCAAAGAAAGTTCTTCTTGCCTGAGGATAATCAACAACTCCTGGAAATGCATGTTTATGTCCTTATTGGGGGTGGGGGGGGGAAGGGCTTGAGAGGAACCTTCTACAGTAGGTGGTAATACATCAAGGAAGTTTACACGTTTATACACAGGACTGGCAGCTCTGGATTAATCATTTAGCAAAATAAGCTTGCACTTAGAGGACCAAGGGAAGGAGTCACCACAGGGTATTTTGCCCTCTGATAACTCTTTCATTGCTACATTCATGTTTAGTTTTCAACAGTCTTGATGACTTGTCAGTTAAGCAATGGAAGGGCCAAGGTGCTGTGCTTAGGGCATCAGCTGCCCTTAATCTGGCCCTAGTAAAATTTAGGAAGGCAAGGAAGAAAACTAAATGCCAGAGAAAATGAAGAGGGAGACAAGAAGAAATATATCAGCCAGAGTAATAAGAGGACAACGATACACTCTCCTAATAGGTCACTTTATGCTACATAGTTGATTTCTAAAGAAAAGATTTTATGTACTCAGTCTGAAGTTATGAAGTTATCAAGAATTGGATAAGATTTACCAAATGCTTGGATTTTTTTTCCTCTATGGAACATTCCCTCCCCCCCCCCCGCAATAGCATGTCTGGTCAAGTATTTGATCATTAGGATTCTATACTGTTTATTTTAAACAGTAGATCATCCTTCAGAAAATTAATTTCATTAAAAAGGAGTTTATATGGATTCAGGGATGTGCAAGGAAAAGCAATTCTACCATTTATTTTGTATTATGAATTTATTTTTATCCCATTTGCAACAGATTAAGATATAGCTCGTCTGTAAAAGAAAAAAATGTTTCCAATATGTCAAGGATTAAATATTGATTGCACTGAGAACATGCAATATGTGTGTTATTTTCTTTTTTAAACATAAATATTTGCTTATGTTCAAAGAATATTTTGCCCAGAAGTTTCAGTCAAGATCAGTGGAAGAGGAGATAGGCCATGCTAAAGACAAAGAGAAATAAATGAACATTCTTTCTATTTTCCAAAAATAGGGTCCATACAAAGTACTCTGTGGCCTAATGGGAGACTTCTTCCTTTTATGCAGGAGGGAAGAAGATAAGTAGTTTGTTGCAATTTATATTTTGGTTAATTATTTTTTCTTTGTGAAAATGGTATGTGAGTCTATCCTCCATATTAATAAAAATTATTTCACTTGCCTGGATTTTGAATGATTTATGGGAGCACTGATTTTTCTTTTCCAAGTGAAAGTATAACATTATGAAGTTTGCCATGATACTTGAATATTCAGTTTTACCAATTAATGTCAATTTTACATAATTTTACATACCATACCATATACTCTTAGGGGTGTATTTCTTCTCAAATTACTAGTAGATCTTGCTCAGTATGAAAAGTTTTACTGAGGCATTTGAGAATACAGTTTCTTGTTTTATTGTAAGGATAGCTATGGTACACACTTTAATCTGAGAAGTGATCTATATTAGGTTTAATATATTGATTGAATAATCTGGATAATATACTAGAAATTGCTAAGGGAATATGAGTTATTAGTATTCATTAATTGAAATCTTTCTTGTCATTTAAATACCCATATCCTTCCTGATTGTGTTTTATGTTGACATTACCTTCCTCAAAAGAAATAATCTTCTCTTTAATTCTCTAGTACAATATCCAGCTATACCTAATTTAAACTCTATAAACCAGAACTAGCTATTACTGCTATTTATTGGCTGTCAATTGTTCAAAAACATTAAAGTTGACATTTTATTTGTTATTTATTTATTAAGAAAATGTATATCGCCACCCAACTCACTTATGGTGACTCCTGGTGGCTTACAGCAATAAAATCCAATACAAAAGCCAATAAACCCTCATACCCCTGGCAACAACAATCAGATCAACCACTCAATGGGCTCCATATCACCCTGATCCCCAGGCCTGTTCACAGAACCATGTCTTCAGGGCCTTTCAAAAGAGTGTCCAAGTGGAAGCAAATTGTATATCTCCGAGGAGGGAGTCACCACAGAGAAGACTTTTTATTGGTCCTACTAGAAACCTATATCTTTGTTTTTTTTGATAGAATATTCAGCCACAAACAGACATGGGTGATTCAGCTCCAACATCAGCATCCACCCCCTACGTACTGGTACTACTTAAAAGGCCTGCATCTTTACTTAAAGTTAATAGTGTGCATTTTCTTGAACTTTCAGAGCTACTGTGGAAATTGCCAGAAAAGATAGTTTTTTTAAGGAGCTGACAAAGGTACAAAAATAATGACCAAACTTTATTGGAAGTATTCTTACTTGCTTCAGATCTGAATGCAGCACATCTCCAGTTTTGACTTCAGCTATCCAATCCTATTATTTATATGATATTTTTTATATATAATTTAAATATGGATCCTAGTCTCAGTTGTTTTCTTATTCTGAACCATTCTATTCCTCCAAAGTCTTTCTTTTTCAATAGCTTTTTATTCATTGTTAAGATTTCTTAAAATAATAATCAGACTAACCCTTAATCTTAACTACATACTGTAGATACAATTAAAGCAACCATTCAACCCAGCTCTCTGGTATGTCTTTGACATGATCAAGCAACAGCAATAAACTACAGCAAAAAAAGCAATTTGTACACTTATGGGAGCTAAATGCTATAAACTGCTTGAACTTGGAATTTATGAGGTTTCCTTCATGTTTGTTCTCCTCATTCTGGTATCCTACTCATAAGTGGCAAACCTGGGGCAGGTGGGACTATTAACTGGAAAGAATGTTGCTGGCTGTAGAAACAGAACTTTTCCCTATAGCTGCCTAATGCCATTTTAATTTACTATCATTCATCTGGGGATAGTTCAGTAATGCCTCTGGGAAATAAATGTGGCCTCGCATAAAACTAGCAATCAGCTCAATTTAAACTCTTTAAGTAATGGCAAGAAAAGAAAGGTAGCAAATCAGGATAAATACGGTATGTCAGAGTTCAGTAAAATGATGCTAATTCTGACCATACACAGATTGACAGTTCACAAGTTCAGACACCAGAATTTGCTCTCTCCCCTAGAGGAACAGAGGCACATCCCTCTGTTCTCCTGGATTCATCTTTGTCATATGAAGTCCAGGCAGGGTTACAAGTAATGGTCTTCTAATTTCTAGCCTGGTGCCTTAATCACTACACTAAAGTCACTCTCTGTCATCCATCTTGGGCACCATTCTGAAATCTCCAAATGGCTTTTTCCAGAATATTATAATGTAGCTCAGTTTTCTTCAAAACAAAATTTAAAAATGCCAGTTATGGTGGAAAATTCCTGACATAAGGCAGATATATCTTACAATTCTTAGGACATTTATTTTTAATCTTATGGGTGAAAAATAAAAGCATCTCTTGACTGACTGAAGTTGTAATCTATATAAATAAATAGATATGGCCAACCTTATACTTAAAAAAGGCAATTAAGGAGAAAAATACAAGTATTGGCATAAATATAAACCATAAATATATAGCACGCCACTAATCCAAGGTAAGTGAACAATATACAAAAGATG
The DNA here is from genome assembly GCF_016545835.1 of Crotalus tigris. NCBI lineage: Eukaryota > Metazoa > Chordata > Lepidosauria > Squamata > Viperidae > Crotalus > Crotalus tigris. The sequence continues at coordinate 1,609,598 of NW_024096460.1, read as the reverse complement.
GTCTTTGGGAAAAAATAAAGAATCCTAAAAAGATTACCTTTATTATCATTTCTAAATACTTTAAAGGTGGCTTTTGCCTGTATTAATGGTATCAGCTCTAGACTGTACAAAACAAATGGACATTATGAAAACAAGCAATATAAAAAATGTTAACAAATTGCTAGTTATATTGGGATTTTTGCAGCCTATAACTGGTCTTTATTTATTTGCTTTATTTGTCTGCTGCCCATTTGAGAAGGTTCTGGGTAGTTAAATATCATGAAGAGGCATTCCCCCCACCATAAACTACATCATTTTAATCTGAGCTATTTTATCTGCCAAAGGCTGCAAGTATTCTTCACAGCAGTACTTGAGATGTTCTTAGTTTTAGTTTTAAGGAATGAATTGCCTTAAAAAGTGCCACTGGGTAACATTCAGCAGACACAATAAGAGCAGCAAAATATTTCCAATATTGAATAATATGTAAGGAATCTAAAGCATTATCCCATGTAAGTCTTCAATAAAAAAAAGCCGAGTTTCCTAAAGAGTGTTTTAGCTTGCCTCATCTAGCTGAAGCTGGCCTCTTTCTCAAACCAATCTAGACACAAACAAGTAAAGAAGGGAAGAAATGTATATAATCAAGGAGCATAATGGAGAACTTACAGTGATGGAACCTGGTTCAGTGGTTAAAGAGTAGTAGTGGTAGTTCAGTTTAGATACATCACCTGTTAAGCTGGTTTATTTCAAATCTGAAATACAAACTAAACTGACTTAATCCTCTGAAACATTTACGGTAAGTTTCTTATTGTTTTTTATGTGTACATAAAAGGTATGTTGCAAACCTAATTATTAAAAGCTTCAGAATGAAAAATGTATTCATTTTCAAAAAAGTAAGGATTAGAAAGTTGAATAAAAGATTGTAATAATGGAGCGAGATAGAAATTTCAACTGGTAAAGTGTTTTGATTTTAGAAAAGGAACATTAAGAATATTAATAAATCTATGTTCAGGATTAATATGGTTTTTTTATTTGCACCATAATTTAAATCAATGTTAATAACTCAAAAAACCTAAAGTACTGTAAGCTACAATTCTCCTTCCCACTTTTGCAGTGCATTTCAACCACGTAGAAACAATTCAAGAAGATGGCCTTTGAACATCTATGACCGAATGTGTGATTACCTGAGGAGTCTCATTGATAATGAGCTCATTTGACACATGTCAGAAAGCATTCATAGGAAATGTGCAATACTTTCACTTTTACTCTGCAATTACTAATGCATAGCTTCTTTTTGAGGCTCAAAGAATAACATCATTTCCTTTTCATTTAAATGATACAGACCAAAGTTTAATTACATGCACATATTCTTGATAATCACTATCTCTTTTTGGAAAGTACATATTCTGTTTTTTGGTTTTTTTTTTTAAAAAAGAGTAAAAAATAAAATGAAATAATCTCAATATATTCTTCTGAAATGAAAGAAACTGTGGACTGAGATAGCAGTAGAAATTCTAAATAATCCTGTATGTCAAAAACATGTTTCTTTGATGCCTATATTCAGTCTGGTCAACTACATATTCTATAGATTTCTGTAGGTCTACTACAAGAACTAAAGAGGCAACATTTAAACTTTAATCAGTGAAGTGAAGCATAAGTTTAGGGAAAATAAGTGAGTTAATTTTTCCTCAATTAAATAATTGGAGGTCTATTAGTTTTCCAGAAGTTGTTGAACAACAGCTCACAGCAACTAAAAGCCATCAGCATAGCCAGGAGTACCAAACATTGGAAGCTGTAGCTCAATAACTTCATGAGTTCCTCTCTCTTGTTTTAATCTTTGGCTGTATTTTAGAAGTATTATTATGTTGATTTTTAAAGTACTTCAGCTCAGCCATCACCTTCATTCCACCAAATCTCAGAAACCTTTCTTTCAACACTTTAATATTCCCCAATCAGTTCTTGTAATGAAACACAAAAATCCACTCAGTTTAACCGGAGCAGTGCATCATGGTACCTTGACTTCAGTGGAAAAAGAATGGAAACAAACATTTTTGAGTGAGGCAAGTATTCTTGCCAGTAGAAAACAATTTTGGCAATAATACCTCAAAATCATCTATGCAGCATTACTTTTGGTATTCTAGATAAGCCAGAAATTGACTGGCTTGGATACAGAAGTACTGAAGAGCTCTAACATCATGTGATAGAAAGGTATTTACAGTGGATGACATCATACTGAAAAAGGAAATATATTTTAAAGATAATCACCAGAGATTCATTTTGATAGTTATTTCCTAACTAAAAAGAAGAATGATTTGACTTTAAGCTTCACTTTGAGGGAGATGGGGAGGTTTAGAAATGTAATTATGAAATGTGAATAAATGAATGAATGAACAAATGAGCAAATAAATAAATAAATAAATAAATAAATAAATAAACAAGCTTGCTACCTTTCCCTGGGTAAAACAAAAGAAATATATAGTGATACACACATTCACTTACATTCACACAGACAACTATGCATGCCAGGAGCAACATTCTGAAAAGGAAGAAAGGGAAAAAAGTAATTAAATAACTTGTTATTGCAATTAAATTATTTGTAAAAAATAATTCCTGGTAAAATTAATTGATTCCCATTTGCATATATTACTGCTCCTCCCCCACTTCACATATAAATTATTCTCTCACACAGAGACGTGCAAGCATGCTCACATTCCCCACTCTCCTTCCAGCCAAGATAAAGAAGGAAAATTACAACTGCCAGCAACCAGGATGGACATGGTGGTGAAGTTAGAGTAAGTGTAGTTGCAATGGGAATAAAAGAAAATAACCGGGTGCAAAAGGAATAACAAACCTTTTTTTATGATCAGGTAAAAATAGAGAAACAAAGATAACAGAGGAAGCTACGTTGGCATTATGAAATGTTTGAAAATTTTGAAGGTAAACAGTCCCTCCCAAGAGACTCCTCAGAGCATCCATGCTTCTGCAATGATGTGCTTCTCTAGTCAACTGGCTTATTTTCAGAAAGATTTAATGTTTGTTTTTTAATATTTTAATAATATATTTTTAATATCAACCATCTTAAAATAACCTAAGTTGTTTAGGAGGAAAAAAATCTGTTAATTTACTAACATTCTAAGCACATTGTTTCATGCTACAAGCAATTTGACTATGATAAGACAAGTTGACATTCAGTGTCGGTCCCTATCCAGTCCCTGCATGCTTATAAAACTAATCTTTTTTTTTCTTTTTTTGTATTAACAGAAAATAATAAGCAAAATATTTCTGTTTTCTCCATTTTCTTGCAATGGGTTGACAATGCATGTAACTCGGGGTGTAGTCAATCTAATATAATTATTATACCTTCTTAAAAATGAGATAAGCTTTAAACAGTTAGCTAACCTATTTTGTTCTAATATTCAGTAAACTCCAAGAAAATCTCTTCTTACACAATCTTTTGGATATGTCATTTGCCATTTATATTTCATAGCCCTAAGGGGAAAAAGTTATAAAAAGGTATTAATGCAAGTAGATAATAAAGCTGCATTCTATAAATCTATAGCAGCTTAGAGTAATCATTACAGCATGCAAAACTCTTTCATCTATTCAAAAAATATGCAGAGCACAGAAAGCCTAATAAGGTGCATGACAAGTCAGAGTTAAATATATATTAATAAATGAATTAGCTTCATAAATAATAGTCATAATGACATTTTAGGAGACAATAAGTCTGAGGATTGTCAGAAAATGGTTGATGCATGGGCTTCACGTCTCAGTGATTCTTCAAAATGAATAGGCTTTGTGGAGATAGTTCAGACACACAACCAGCCTATTTCCTTGAATAATTTACTTGTTGTCAATTTGTACAGCCACATTACACATGCAAATTGTGTTGCCTATGCAAACACCACTTTGAGATGATAAAAACAAATTTATGAAGGCTATAGAGGAAGGATTTATTTCACTTTCTCGCCCAGGTCAAGCAATACATGTATCTGACGATTGTGTGTACCCAATTTTGTTGTAATTATATCAGCAAATTATTCTTTATAATCTTATTATTTTTAGCAGTCTCCTTGTGCTTGGGATAATTAGCTTTCTTCACTCAGTGTAAAAACAATTCAACTTGCCAGTGAGGCAGGGCACAGCTCCATTATCTGTTTGGGGTTTAAATTTATTCCCTATATTCTTGGACACTTTGTGTAAATTAAAAATTTCATAGTCCCTAATACTGTACACGCTGTTCATTCAGTGATGAATTAAGGTCCCTAAACCTTACGTTTGCTATTCGATATCTCACCCACTTTATATGTTAATCTGTGCTAATGAATTCCACAACCCCTAGCTACAGTGAGATGACTAAAATTATTACCACTTACAGAGATATGCCTTTTTCATTTAAAGTTCAATTCAAATTGCTCCCATAAACAGTCTGCCTCACAAAGATACCTCCTTTAAAGAAGAGTTACTTACCTGTAAGTAGAGTCTTCTAAAGGTAGTATTATCTTTGGATACACATTCCAAAATCATGTGACCTCTGGTTTTAGTGCATAGAAAAGTAAGCTTGGTAAAAATACTGCCAACTTCTGAAAATCCCCAAAGACATTTCCTCTTCTGTCTAACCTTATACTTCCCTTCCCCTGATCTTAATACTTGATTCATAATGAAGGATCATCTATTTTAATATTTGTATTAATTTTGATAACACTGAAACAGACATGATTCAAAATAGAAAAATAGATTTAATAAGATGTTACAGCTTTTTTCCCCTCCACATTCTGAGTTGGGCAACTCTTGGAGGGATTTTATTTCTAAGTCATTCAATCACTATCTGCTAACTCAGAATTAGTGTGTTTATTTTTAAAAAACCTTTCAGCTATATTCAGTACTAAGTCTGTAAAGCAAAACACCTTGTAACATGGCTCAATTGTTTAACTGATTCTTTGCAAAAGAAATCAGAATTGGGTTGACAAATTGCTTTTTGTTTAGCTGTCTTGATTTGATTTCCACACTGGAGCCAAGATGACATTGATTTCAGATACATGAGGGGCATGTTCCATGTAACTTCGCATATATTTATAATGGTTAGGAATATTTTCTCACTGGGGTATAAATCCAGTTAAAATTCAGAGCAATCTCAAATGAAGTCAACGTTTTTCCAGGCCCATCCAAGTTGAAAAATTAAGATGAACAAAAGAATACAAAACTTTTAATCTAAAATTTATAAATAAGATGCAAAATAGGAGTATGTTCATTATAAAAGAAAAGAAAATGTGGTAAGAATGCATTTTTGTAAGATAATTGGAGGTAAAAATAGTACTTGTGAGCAATAGCCCCAGAGAGAACAACTGTGAATATTTCACTGCCATTTTCTACTTTAAAAAAACCTGAATTTTTATTTTGGGGAAAGATAATAGTTCAATACGATATTTATTCTAGACTCATTTTATCCTCTAAGTCTAAGACATAAGCCTCGTGGCTTTTAAAGTCATTACCTATTATTCTGCTGGTATTCAAGCCATTTTCTGCTAAAGGTCTAGTAATACTCTTGACTTATTGTGGCACTAGGGCCATCATCTGCTTCAAATGCAAATTATGGACTGAATTTGGGACATTAAATAAATGGAGGTAAAAACTTTTTTTTTTTTTTTTGCAATATTGGATTGAGTGAAGAAAACCTTTTTAGTAGTTTGATGTAATGGCTGATGCAACACTCTGACCCTTTTCATAATAGCAGCACTGATGTACAAGAACAGTGATTTATTTAGTACATTTATATATACATTTTTGTTAAATATTTTCAGGCAATTTATGTACTCTCCAATACAACAATTCATCTCAAGGTCATTATAAAGTTCGAATGAATCCTAGTCTGCCTACCCTGATACAGAATTAATGCTACAAAATTCTATTATTTGGCCGCAATTTGCCTTAATATTCCTCCTACATGATTAAAAGATGTTAGAATCCTATTATAAATGTATCTCAAACTGACAGAAAATACAGAGCCCCAACAGCATTAAACTCTTTTAATGCTATCTTGAACATTATTATTTCAAAAGATTAATACAAAATAAAACCTGAAAATTTAGATGCTATTTTTGTCTTTGTACATCTCTTTCTAAAATCATTAGTATTCCTTTTCAGCAGGGGGTGTTTTATTAAAACACAATCACTCTGTAGAATTTCCCATTATGTTCACAAAAATGAATATGGCATAGATACTATCCTAACACAATGACTGTAATCTACTAATACAATAAATTCTTCAAAGTATGTTTAAACAAGAACTCCATTCTTGATTATTTCAGCTTATTTCCAAAACACTATCTAAAATGAAGAAAATTAATATTTTCCTTAGATTTGTGAAAGAAAATAACTTCAGATTCATTTCTTGTCATCCACTGTCAAGAACATATGATGATATGTGATTGTTTAACTTATCTTAAATATACATTTTAACATTAGGATTATATAATTTGCTTTCTTTTGTGCAAACACATGCAATATAAATTTTAAAGAACCTTTATTTCTCATAATAATGTTTCCAAGCAATATCCAACCAAATGTTTAAACAAGAGTTAAGTTATTCAGTGTGAACCAAAGTTTTAAAAATCCAGAATATGTCTTCATTTTATCAGTTTCTAGAATCTTCTACACTGAAATTAAAAAAATTCCTGTCAACTAATGGGATTTACCTAAGATGTTGCTTGATATTCTGTTTATAGTCAAGTATCTTGTGTTTTCGTATCATGGCTTTAATCAATTTATCAGTTTAACATCAGCATGACCAGTTTAATGTACAGTAGTGATCTAGAAATACAACAGTAAGGAATTCTTGTAATTAAAAAAAAGAACTTTGGTCAAAATTCATTTATATATATATATATATAGGTTTGGTCTAGCCTGAGGATGACGAGTGGGACCTCGTCAAAACGCCACCAAGATACTCTCAATCTTACACGGGAAAAGACCCGAATACGCCAAGACCTGAATATATATTTGAATATATATTTGAATATATTTGAATACATATTTGAATATGTATATATAATTCTATTCTATATGCAATAGAAAAATATGGTTAAATACTGATGCTCTAAAGACACAATGATTGTTCAGACACTATCTGGACAATATAGACTTTGTATATGAAAATCATAATTTGTGTAAGTCAAATTCATGATGCAATGGTATAATCAGTTAACCTGAATGTAAACCTCAAGAAATGTAATGGGATTTAGTTCTGATATGTATCTGAATTCTGAAACAAAAGCACAGAAATAAAATAATAATTCTGCGCTATATATTTGCCAACCACTACTAAGTAATTTTATTATTTAGCAATATTGCTTCAAAGGTGAAAATATGAGCTAATCTGCTAAACCCAAACTAAACAAAACTAAATCACAACTTTCTCGGTTTTGCCTGGGGAAATTAAGAGTTGAAATTAAGAGTTGAATTTACGAGCAATGCATCTGCTATAGGACTATGCTGTGGCTATGTTATGAAGCACCAAAACGATGTATCTCCATTCAATATATTACATGTCTTTTTATCAATAGATGTTTGCTGGGGAAGAAGTATGTGATCTTGAAACAATATCTGACATCTATGTTGGTTTCTTTCAGGGTGGATAATAATCAATGATTTTTGAAAAAAAAATTAAAAAACAGATTTTTTTATTTAGATCGGATGTTTTTGATTTAAATTGGATTTTTTTTATTTTTATCAAATTTATTTTAATAAAATGCTTTTGGAGTAAAAATCTATCTAAATATAGTTTTCTATTTAAGATATATTAATAATTTAGTTTATTCAGCATGAAATGGACTTTAGTTATGTAGCATGAGGCTGTATATTCTGCAGTATTTACATTTTTGGTAAACTCATTCAGTGAATACAAGCTCTACAAGCTGAGATAATATGCACTGTATTGATGCATTCACACAATTTCACAGTAACCATGAGATAAATCATAAAATAAAGTTCAGGAATATTCCTTTATCCCATTGTTTTGCAAATCTATGTACACTACAAACTGTATGATTGTTTAAAGAAAAATGCATCTGTACCAGGCTCTAAGTGTTTTAGTTAAATAAAAGAATTTGACTAATTCTCCAACTATGTGTGATTAACCTATTAACCTAAAATTGGTTCTGATATCACTGTTTTATTAACCTGACAGCTTATTATTCTAAATAGGAAACTTTCATTTTGTTCACAAATAATAATATTAAAGATTTTAACTACCAGCAAGAATGAGTCTTACATGTAAAGAACACCTGTCATTTCAGATCCATCATGGCAACGTCTGTTAGCGGGCATCCACTCACCTGCTGCCCGCCACATCTCTCACCTTGTTGTGTCACTGCCGCATTACCAGCCGTCCCATTAAAGTGAATGGGACTGTCGGTGAGTCAACATGGATCAGAGGAGCCGCTGCAGAACAGAGATGACAGTTGCTCTTTAAAAATTATGATTTAAATCAAGTTGATTTAAATCAAGCCTTTTTACTAGTGATTTAAATCATGATTTAAATCGTGATTTAAATTGACTTGATTTAAATCAAATCCACCCTGGTTTCTTTCAAGTTCTGTTTCTTGTCTTATGATTTTTCTGCAGGGCATTTGGGTGGGACAGGTTTATAAGAAGTACAGCTCATAAGCCACCTCTAGCCCATCTTCTTGTGGTCCCAGAATGTCCCTAGAAGAAGCTTGGCAAAGCCTATTTTCATTTGGGGAGGAAAGCAAAATAAAAATGTCCTCATTCAGTATTTTAACTCTTTAGACCATGGAAAACTACTTAAAACCTGCCATGGCTCTTTGTATGCTGATATGGCCTTTCAGATTACACAACCTTGAAATAATATATATATGCACTTATTGATTTGTGCCATGTACAATGTGGCATAGGAAGGTGCGATGGCTCATTGGTCCAAGATGCTGAACTTCTCAGCTGGAAGGTTGACAGCCTGGGTTCAAGACCCAAGCACCGTGCAAAGGGGTGAGCTCCCATTCTTGCCCCAGTTCCTGCTAACCTAGCTGTTCAAAAGCATACAAATGTAAGTAGATAAACAGGTACCACTTTGGTGGGAAGGTAACAACGTTCCGTGCTCCTTGGCATATAGTCATGCTGGCCACATGACCAAGAAGTGTCTTTGAACAATGCTGGCTCTCTTGCCTAAATAATGGAGGTGAGCACTGCCCCCTAGAGTCGCATATGACTGAACAGAAATCTTTATTTTTCTTTATGGCTCTGGTGGCGAACCTATGGCATGTGTGAGCCCTCTCTGTGGGCATGCGCGTCCTCGCCCCAGTCCTAGACCTTCAGCTGGGTTTTATAAAACCTTTTTGCTTTAGGCCTCCACCGCCGTATGCAAAAAAAAAAAAAGGTTCAATCAATCTATCAATTTCAACTTCTCATGGGAAAAAAAAGATCTTGCAAAGTTGGAATTGATTGATTGAACTTTTTAGTCCCATCCAGTCTGCTGTTATCACCTCAACCACGCCCACCCAATGGGCCACACCCATCTGGTACCCGATGATACATAAGTGGGTTTTGGGTTGCAGTTTGGGCATTCGGTCTCTAAAAGGTTCGCCATCACTGCTTTATGGCCTTTCAGGTTACACAACCCTGAAACAAGATATATAGCCACTTATTGATTTGTGTTGTGTACAAAGTGGCATAGGCTTTTTGGTGTTTGCATTAGCAGGTCCTGCCATATTTAGAGAAATCTGACTAAAACCAATGCTGACACAGATGCATGATGTGCACAACACCTTTACTTTATTATTTATTACCTTAATTTTTCAAGCAACAGCAACAGTGGTTCTATAGCCTACAGTGTAATTGCTAATCCTTCTAGTTATTTTACATTCTGACACATCTCATTTATATGAATAATTGTTTGGAACAATTCCAATATATGAATCTGAGTAAAAAAAAGAAAGTTACTTCCATTAACTTGAAAAAATAAATCAAATGTTTGACATACAAGAACTAGATTGGTGATGTGAGAAACACATATACACACAAAATGAGAGAGAAATTAATCGAGATGTAAAACTGGCCAACATTCAATATAAGCTTCATTATCTTAGGTACAAGGAAGTTCATTGAGCAAATATTCACTTTTGATTCTATGCCACTGGTGGGCAGTCAGTAAGATAGGAATTGCTTGTAAAATCAAAGACGTGATAAAAATTATTTGTTTCCTCAAAAAAAGAAAATCATAAATTGGAAATATAGATTTACACATTTGAATCCCAGAACTGATATGAAGTTCTATCAATTTTTCCGGTTATGTCAATTCATCCATTTGTACTATTTGAATTATGCTACTAGATAGGAACAGAGTTATTTCTACTTATTTGTTGCCAGCAACTCAAAGCACTGCATTCCTTGAAAAGAATCTGTACTGGCATAAAAGTCCTCTTCCGTCAATGGACATTGCTTATAATGTAAGAGACATATTCAACTCAAATGATTTTACCTGGATTTTAAAAGTTCTGGGATTACTGGACTATCGCTAATAAAATACACTTTAAATTGTTTAACCAATAGAAGGTATAGTTTTCAAGGTAAAGATAATGAGTCTAAGAAGACTCAAAGGATAATTATTCTGAAGGATGAAAAGAACCATTTCTTTGGATTCTTGGCTCCTTGTCAGAATAAAAACTAATTGACTAAACTTACATTTCCAACAGGCTACAAAATCTGCATTGGTAGTAAAGGGTATTTTCAAAATATTACTGCTTTCTAGTAGTCTTCTGGATCTGTGCAGCCCAATCCCATAGCCTTAACAGAGATGCTCATAACCCACCATTTCCACAAGAAGTATTTGGGTTTTAAGAGAGAAAGACAATTCAGGATGAACCAAGCTGAGTACTAATATTTGTTTGATTAAGGTGCTGAGTTCATAGTCAGGAAGACATTTATATTCAGCTTTGTATACAAATCCTTTGATTAATATACAGAAGTCAGTAGATGTTATGTCCTGAGCCTTGCAAGCAGGCTCGGGGCATTGCAGGCGGTTCCGGGCAGGTGCAAGCTGCCCGGGACCAGACAGGCTGTCGCCAGTGCTTGTGCGCATGCGCAAGTGCTGGCGCGCGAAAAGTAACACATTGACCCGGGAAAGTCCTATAAAAGGAGGCTGCGAGTTTTGGGCTTTTGCCGCCATATTCCAATGTAAGCTGAACTGAAGAATAAAGGTTTCCTGAGAACTACAACTGCTTCTCGTGTCTTACCATTTCGCGACGGACTCAACACTGGCGACGAAGGTGGGATGCCTTACATCGAAGAAGAGAAGGTGTAAGCTTACCCGAGTGAGTCCGGAGCGGCAGGAACGGCGTTGACTCGGCAGCTACCCGCCAATCCAGCGTGCATTCGGGGGTAGGCTGGCTGATAGACCCTTCCTGATACGAAATGGCAAAGATTGGAAGGCTTTCGGAATTCGACGTCTCACATCCAGAGAGGTGGGAGTCCTACGTAGCCAGGGTGGAAAACTACCTCAAAGTGAACCAGGTGAGGGAAGAGAGCTTGAAGGCTGCCACTCTGCTGTGCGTTTGCGGTCAAGACGCATTCGAAATCGCTGAGAACCTAGCAGCACCTGTCCCTTTAGAGTCTGTCAGCTACGCAGATCTAAAGAAGTTACTGAAGGAGCACTTCCAGCCTAAGATGTCCGTCATCGCGTGGCGCCACACCTTCGAGCAGAGGGATCAACGACCCGGAGAATCGGCCAAGGAGTACATCGCCGCATTGAGGAAAGCTGCCAAACATTGCGAGTTCAAGGACCTTGAAGAACGACTGAGGGACCGGTTTGTATGCGGGTTAAGGCATCGAGGGTTACAACAGAGACTTTTCGCCAAGGAGGATTTGTCCTTCCAAGATGCCTTGAGAGAGGTCACCGCAGAAGAAGCAGCGGGCGGCGCCATCAAGAACATGCGGCCGATCAGAAACAGTCCAGATGCTGCATCCGTGCACCAGGAAGAAGTCCAAAGAAACTCTGAGGAGGATCCGGACGAGGAAGTGGACCGTCTCCACCCCACAAAGGAAGGAAAACCAAGAGGAAGCTCTTCAGCTCTTCCCAAGTGCATCGGTTGTGGAGGTCGCTACAAGAGAGCCGACTGCAAGTTCCGCTCCGCTATCTGCCGGGCGTGCGGAAAACAAGGACACATTGCAGCTGTGTGCCTGGGCCGTCAGAAGGTACAACCTCAGGAAGAATTGCGCCTGAAAGGTACCAGGGTCCCCAGCCAGAATAGGGTGGGGTTTTGCGCTTCGCGAAGAAGCATCTACAGGACAGGCACACACAAGCCCATTAAGAAAAAGCTGTCACTTAAGGTGAAGCTACAAGGGGTTCCATTAACTATGGAACTGGACACGGGGTCTGCACTTTCGATCATTTCTATGCACACATTTAGGAAGATTTGTTCCGGCAGCGGAACCCAGGCCAAGTTGAGGCCTTCTGACATTGTGCTAACGGATTTTCAAAACTCCAGAGTGTGTGTTAAGGGGGAGGCCACCCTTAACGTACAGTATAAGGATTTTGAGGGTCCACTAGACCTACTAGTAGTAGAGGGTGAACGAACGAGTCTCATAGGACTTGAGTGGTTTGAGGCCTTGGGGATACACGTCACAGGGCTCAACAGCCTACAAACACTCGACCTACAGGAAGTCTGCAAAGAATTTGCAGACTTTTCAGCCCCCAGCTGGGCACATTCAAAGGACCCCCCGTGTCGTTAAAATTAGACCCCACGGTCACTCCCATTAGAATTAAAGCAAGAAGGGTCCCTTTTGCTTTAAAGAGTAAAATTGACACTAAGTTGGATAAACTGATCCAACAAGGAATTCTAAAACCAGTTGACTCCAGTCCATGGGAGAACCCCATTGTCACGCCTCTTAAGGCAAATGGGGACATTCGCATCTGTGCTGATTACAAATGCACTCTAAATAAGGCATTGCAGCAACATGCCTATCCTGTTCCTGTGGTCAGTCATATCCTGGCCTCCCTCAAGGGGGGCGCGTTTTTGCAAAGCTTGACCTAGCTCAAGCATATCAACAGCTGCCTGTTGATGATGACGCTGCTATAGCTCAGACTATTGTGACCCACAGAGGGCTTTCAAGGTAAAGAGACTTCAATTTGGAGTAAATGTCGCTCCTGGGATTTTCCAAAGCGTAATGGAAAACACACTACGGGGTATACCAGGGGTTTGCCCCTATTTTGATGATGTCTTAATTGCAGGAGACTCCACACACATTCTAGCTGAAAGGCTAAGGGCTGTCCTATTAAGGTTCAGGAAAACAGGACTCAAATTCAAGAAGGACAAATGTAAAATTGGGGTACCTTCTACTGAGTTTTTGGGGTTCAAAATTGATGCTGCTGGGATTCATCCTGCTAAATCCAAACTAAAAGCCATTATGCAAGCCCCTAGGCCAAAGTCTAAGGACGAACTACAGGCTTTTCTGGGCCTTCTGAATTTCTACAATTCCTTTCTTCCACATAAGGCTAGTGTAGCTGAGCCTCTTCACAGGCTATTAGATAAACAGGCAGTGTGGCAGTGGTCACAAACACATGAGGCTAGTTTCAATGAGGTCAAGGCCTTGCTCACTTCTAACAGTGTACTTGCTCACTTCAATGAGTCCCTTCCTGTGTGCATCGCTTGTGATGCTTTCCCTTATGGGGTGGGTGCTGTACTGAGCCACCTCAGGGCTGATGGAACTCAGGTTCCTGTTGCATATTACTCCAGGACATTGTCTTGCAGCTGAGCGCAACTATGCTCAAATAGACAGGGAGGCCTTAGCTGTTGTTGCTGGAATTAAAAAATTCCATGATTTTTTATATGGTAGGCATTTCACGGTCTTCACTGACCATAAGCCTTTGTTGGGACTGTTTACCACACGTAAACAAACTCCCCAAATCATCTCCCCCAGGATGCTCAGGTGGTCTATCTTTTTGTCTGCATATGATTTTTCCCTACTTCACAAGTCTGGAAAGGAAATGGGCCATGCTGATGGCCTCAGTAGATTACCCCTGCCGGTAATAGAGGCTGACCCCGCGCCAGCCATCAATATTCTCTCCATTCAAGCCTTGCCCGAGTCCCCCCTGAATGCCAGGGATGTAGCCGCTGAATCAGGCACAGATCACACACTTTCACGTGTCCTTTCTTGGGTTTTGTCTGGATGGCCTGAGCACTGTCCTAGTCCTGAGTTTCAGAGTTTCTGGTCTAAAAGGAACGAGTTGTCCACCTCTCAGGGTTGTCTGCTTTGGGGAAGCAGAGTTGTCATTCCCACCTCAATGAGGACTAGGGTCTTAGATTCCCTCCACGAGGGTCATCCTGGCATTTTACGAATGAAGGCTCTTGCACGCAGCCACTTGTGGTAGCCAGGTGTAGACAAAGACGTAGAAGTTAAGGTGCATGCTTGCCACCTTTGTCAACGCTCACGCCCTGAAATGCCCCAAGCTCCTGTGTATAGATGGGAGGAAACACAGTCTTCATGGTCTAGGGTGCACATTGACTACGCTGGGCCCTTTCAGGGTCAATTCTTCTTGGTCCTCGTTGACAGCCATTCAAAATGGCTTGAGGTTGTACCTGTCTCTTCCACCACCACTGCAAAGACTATTCAGGTACTGAGGGGGATTTTTGCTGCACACGGGCTCCCAGACGTCATTGTGTCTGACAACGGCCCTCAATTCACTTCCTCCGAATTCCAAGCTTTCTTGCAGGCTAACATGATTCGTCATGCCACTTCTGCACCTTTCCCCCCGTCCACCAACGGTATGGCTGAACGCATGGTTCGCATCACCAAGGACGCCTTGAAGAGGCTCACCTACGGGGACTGGCATCACAGGTTGGCTGACTTCCTCCTTTCTTATCGCACCACACCGTCCACTTCTACAGGGAGAAGCCCAGCTGAACTTCGTTGGGGGCGCAAACTGACTACCAAGCTTGACCGGTTGCATCCGGACAGACTGCCTCCTTCTGTCTCACACCCCAGGGCACCTAGGCAACTACTTGTGGGTGCCCCGGTTTGGACTCGTAATTACGGGCCTGGTCATACATGGGTCCCCGCATCTATATCCAGGGTCACAGGTCCTCTATCCTATGAGGTATCCCTGGACAACGGTCGTGTCCTGCGTCGGCACATTGACCAACTTCGCCCTAGACGGGACCTCCCCGCTGAGACTCCTGGGTCTTTTCCCGGGGGGGAGGGAGAGACCTTTGGGCAAAGGGAGGGGTATGGGCTGCTGCCCATTACCAATGAAGGAGCCACAAATGGCCCATCCCAAAATTCCTCGAGTGCTCCAAACAGGAATTCTAGGAGCTTAACCAGTCATCAGGCATTCACACCTACTCCAGCCAGGGAGTTACCCCGGAGGCACAATCACTACTCATCCGCACCACTCAGTACTCCAGTCAGGGAAGATACCCAGGAGCATCCCAATAAACCATACCCTGCAAGAGAGCTGGCACACACTCCTCATAGTTGGCCTGACCTTACCCCTAGTCCTAGAAGGGGGCAAACATACAGGGAGGTAGTCGAGGAACCAAATCCCGACTCCAACACCTCTGACTACACTCAGGGGACAACTGAGTTTTGGGACAGTACTGAAACCCACACAAGCCCGGACACAGAACGGGATTCAGGGGATAGACAGCCTCCTGACAGGTCTTGGACGGACCTAGGAGGTTCTACAGAAATGCCCAACAGTGACTGTCACTTAGAAGGGCCAGAGAGCCTACAGCTAGGCGGGTCAACCAGGTCAACCAGGTCACAAAGTGAAAGAAGCCCTGGCCTGACGAGCCCGGTGGGCAAGCAAGCAGGCCAGGCATTGGAGCACAGTCCTTGGGAGTCACCAAGGCATAACAAGGGGAACAGGCACACGTCACCCCTCAGTCAGGGGGTACCTGTCAGACACCCAGAGCTTAGGAGGTCACAGAGAGCAAGGAACTCTCCTAAGTATTTAGAGGATTACATAACACTATTGGCTAAACAGAACCAGTAGAAGGGTAGAAACACTAAGGCAATGGAATCGGGGGGAACTCTGAACATTGGGGGAGCAGAGCACTGTATTAAGAGTGGGTTGTGTATTATTATGGTATTGGTCGTAGTTTTAGCCCGGGGGAAAGGGGTGTTATGTCCTGAGCCTTGCAAGCAGGCTCGGGGCATTGCAGGCGGTTCCGGGCAGGTGCAAGCTGCCCGGGACCAGACAGGCTGTCGCCAGTGTTTGTGCGCATGCGCAAGTGCTGGCGCGCGAAAAGTAACACATTGACCCGGGAAAGTCCTATAAAAGGAGGCCGCGAGTTTTGGGCTTTTGCCGCCATATTCCAATGTAAGCTGAACTGAAGAATAAAAGGTTTCCTGAGAACTACAACTGCTTCTCGTGTCTTACCATTTCGCGATGGACTCAACAGTAGATATTATT
The DNA here is from genome assembly GCF_016545835.1 of Crotalus tigris. Taxonomy (NCBI): domain Eukaryota; kingdom Metazoa; phylum Chordata; class Lepidosauria; order Squamata; family Viperidae; genus Crotalus; species Crotalus tigris. Next base: position 1,593,199 of record NW_024096460.1, on the reverse strand, counting down.
TATAATAAATAGAGGCAGCCTAGTAGCTGTCGTGAACTTCTTACTTCTAAATGCAATGACATTATCTACAAAAAACTAACATAACTGAACCTCTCTATAACAAAAGGACATAAAGTTTTCATAATTTTATCCACAATTCCTTATTTTATTATTCCTTTGAAAAGCAACTTTGTAATTTGACTCATTATAAGCCACAATGTAATTAATTTGGTTTGGATTTTGCATGCTATATGATTCCAAGGATTGTGACTTATAAATCATAGTTCATGATTTAACATGTTTTGAAATAAGGGAGGAAAAAAACCTTACCTGTAGCCTGAGGTGCAAGTGATTTCCCAATATGTATTAATAAATATGGCCATCTACAAATATTTGGTTGGCTAAATTGAAGCAGTTTATTATTATTATTAAATTTGTTTGCTGCCCATCTCACACAAGGGAAGTCTGGGTGGCTTACAACATTAAAATGAAACCATAAATATATGAACAAAAATATAAAATCACATTGAAATTACAATAAAATACAAGTTATAACTAAAATGGAGGGAAAGAAAGGAGAATATATGGGGTGCAGCAGAATGTGAGAACTGCTGTTAGTTGATCAACCATCTTCAGTGTTTAATTTCCCCATCATAACCCTAAGCCAACTGATAAAGCCAGAAGTTCACATTTTTATGAGCAAACCACACCTCAGGAGGAAAAGGCCATGGCTATGGCAGAGAAGATTCTTCTTCTGGACCCTGCCACCAAAATTCCTTGACTGATAGGATCTGTCACATGCCTCCTCTACTGGCACAAATGGGGTGGGCTTGTCCCATAGATTGGTTTGTCAGGTAACCCGAACTCATGACATGCAGGGCTTTTAAATTTAAATTCAACACCTTGAAATTGCACTGGAAGCAAACCAGTAGCCAGTGCAGCTTTCGGAACAGTGGTGTAATAAGGGCCACTCTAGGGTGCCACATTCTGCACCAGCTAAAGCTTCCAAATTCTCTTCAAGGGTAGTATCATGTAAAGCGCATTGCAGTAGTCCAAGCATGGGATGACCAGGGCTTGAATGACTGAGTGCAGGGACTCCTGATCCAGGAAAAGCCGCTACTGGAACACAACCTGAAGTTGTGCAAAGGTTCTCCTAGCTGCAACTGCCACCTGATCTTCGAGAAGGACTAGTGAATCCAGGAAAACCCCCAAGTTGTGGACTGGATGGTAGTGCCATTCCATTTAGATCTAAAAATTTAAAAGTCCAGGATCTTGAAGCTCCCCTCTTGAGTCAATTGTACTATTTTGGTACCCAAACAGAAATACATACAAACAACTACCCATTTCTTGGCAACTTGATGCCTTTGTTTTTATATATTTTAAAATAATAGTTTATATAGATACTCTGGCTCTTGCTTTATTCTGACAGCTAAGGGAAATTTATAATTGGAAAACAAGGGAGTGAAAACTTTTCTACTAGGTTTGGTCTAGAAAAAGCCCCAAATCTTTCTTTTCTTTCTTCCTAACATTTTTCCTGCAAGAGTGGAGTCTACTTTTGATCCATTCGTTGCCATAGGATTTGACTGACTAGCTTGTTGTCTGATGTCATGAGGTGACTGGTCCAAAGTCACCCAGACAGCTTTCATGCCTACGGCTGCACTAGAACTCACCCTCTCCTGGTTTCTAGCCTGGTGCCTTACCCACTAGACCAAACTGACTTACAAGGAAAAATCCCAGACCAATATACAATTTAATTCTTATAGTACCTGTACTACTATTTTTAGAAATTGGTCTTTTAGTAGTAGGTAAGTACAAAATTTCTCCCTTAGGTGTTACTTCCTGCCAGAAATAGCTTGCTGTGTGCTTGTTTTTGTCTTAGGTAATGGTTTTAAATCAAATAAAATCAATAGATAGCAATTTTTCTCTCAGAAAATGTACTTCCACTGTAAGCCTATATCAGTGATGGCGAACCTTTTAGAGACCGAGTGCCTAAAATCTGGCCCTGCCCCAGCTCCACACCCCTGCCCCACCCCCGCTCTGCCCATCCCCCACCCACCTGCCCACAGGACCACTCACCACCTCCAGGGCCCGCCGCAGATTGCCCAGGCAGCCCAACAGCGCTATGGCGGCCACACTCTCTACCCACGCCCTGCAGCATCAACTGCACGATGGGGTAGGAGGGCAGAGTCTTGTCTACGCTGCCTGGCTGCCATGTCCTTGGCTGCACTGCTCTGTGTGGGCCATTTTCAGGGGCAACTCTCCTTCAGGGGGGGTGCTGGAAAGGGGGGGTTATGGGGGGGGCAAGGCTGGGGCAATGGCATGTGTGTCCACAGAGAGGGCTCTGAGTGCCGCCTCTGGCACCTGTGCCATAAGTTCACCACCACTGGCCTATATATTCCCCCTTACACTTGTGAAAGGATTACCTTTTAAGTATCTGACACAGCTTAGTTATACAAACTTAAATGTTTTTAAGGTTATGTTTAATACAAGGGAAGGGAGTCCATATATGCCTTATTTAGTGACTGCTAGGTAGGGCAGTCATGAAGGCCTTGGAATAGATGAAAAAATAATGCCATGATGTATCTATGCCTGTAAAGATCAGAATCAGGCAAGCCTTGGTATTTCATGTGACACCCCACAAAAGTGAAAGTTTAACTTTGAAGCAGCAGGATAGGAACAGTATTGACATCTTTGAACTTTGGTGTTGAAGAAGACTCCTTAAAATGCCTTAGACCAGGGGTGTCAAACTCAATTTCATTGAGGGCCGCATCAGCATTGCAGTTGCCCTGGGGGGGACAGCCTACTGGGTGGGTGTGGATGGAGTGGGTGTGGCCTACTGGGTGGGCATGGCCAGCTCTACATCATTTGCATCAAGAGTGCCTGTGGGGGCCTGGGCAGGAGTGGGACAGATCTGAGGGTCTCTGGCAGCAGAAGGGGGTGGGACCAGGGCAGAGCCCATCAAGCCGGATATGTGAAATGGGCGAGGACCATTTGCTGGCCACTTCCAGGCAATGGTGCATTTCTTCATTCCTCACAAAGGGTGATATCTCCCCAACATGCACCCAGCAGGTGGGGCCAACATGGCAGGGGCTGGTTCCTCGCTGTTTCCAAACGGCCTTATGGAGCTAAAACTGAATGTGTTTCAGCATAGATGGCCACCACAAAATTGTACATTGGCTCCCTCCTGGCTGGCCTGGGCCGCGGGGGCCATTCCCTCAGTTTCCAGGATGGCTTCACCGGCCACATGAAACCACTTCGCGGCCACATCCGGCCCCAGGCCTTGTGTTTGACATATCTGCCTTAGACAGCCAAGAAAGCAAATGAATGGCTAATCAAACAAATCAATGCAGAATTCTCACTCAAGGCACAAATGACCAAGCTGAAATTATCCTACTTTGGACACATTATACAAAGACCCAGCTCTTTGGAAAGGCTCTAATACTCGGAAATGTACAAAAGAGGATGGTGGATAGACCCAGATAGAGTGGCAATGAGCGCAATGCTGGAAGACCAGGTTATGGACAATTGGTCATGGAGAAAATCTAAGTAATCGCTAGCAGTCCAAAACGATTATGATGGGCATAATCAAAAAAATTTCAGCTACCGAATTTCTTTAGTCAGGGCAAAGCCTACATTTTTGGCTACCCCCAGGATGCTATTTTAATTTAGTTTTGGGGGATGTGTGTGTGTATGTGGGGGGGGGGATACCGAGACCATTTTCAAAACAGTTCAGCCAAAGAAAGTTTTCAATCTTCTTGCCTTCTGTGAAGTTTCCCTTCAACTTTGCGGCGTCGCTTCCGCGGACCCGAGAACCGCCCGCCAGAAGAAGCCGGAAATTTCGACAGGAGCCTTTCGGCTGGAAACTAAGATCGACCGGTTACTATAGAGACGCCCGCGCCTAAAGGCTGGCCAATGCGGGTCGGCGGAGAGGCGGAGCTCGTGCCGTCAAGACCGGCTGTGGGAGAAGCTCCAAGATGGCGGCAATGTAAACAAGGTCCAGCGGTAAGTCAGGCTGGGACTTGGACTGTTTTGGGGGACAACTCTATGGTGAGGGACCGAGGAGAATAAGATGCCTTGGCAGTTTGGCTAAGGCAAGCGGTGGCTTTTCACAGATTTTCGGTCAAAACCGTCTCGGTGGCAGACGCAGGTGTGTAATTAGGAAAATATGAGCCCGGCCGACGAAAGAAGCGCTTGAGAAGCTGATGGCATTCCTTTCCCAAGTCTGAAGCGTGCTTTGGGCCGGAGAATCCCTGGCTTTTCTCCTCTCTCTCTCTTCCTTTTCACCCTGGTTTTCAGTTGCTTTTATTGATTGGTTGATGTGTTGGGGACCATTCAAAGGCCATCAGTGATGTTTAAGCGAAAGCCGCAGGCGCTCCGTAGTCTGGGGAAAATGGGAAATTGTGTTTAGCTGAAGCAATTGTTGTATTGCTGCTTTTGTGCAAAAGGACCTAGAACGAGCTAGGCATCCGCTCCCAACTGTCTCGAGACTCCTAGCTTTTCAAACTAATTGCAAAAAAATTTGCGTAGATAAGTTGGTGACGGATTTGAAGAGTGGTTAGCAATAAATTGCAACACGGACATAGATTAAACCTAGAAGGAGGTGCAGTCCAGGTGCTGAAACACTTAACACCATAAAGGTTTGCTGCAATATACGAAAGGAGTATATATCATAGTGTAAGATTTGTAAGTAGTAAAAATAACTTATAAACAAAGTGTGTAATAGAATAGAGTACACTTGCCGGTTGCTGTTTTATAATTTTGAACCAAGACCTGTTTTTATAATTTTGAACCAAGACCTGTTGCAGTGAATGACAGAGTGGTATGGGAATAAAAGAGGAATCGTGATAAACATGTTTACTTTTCGGCTTTGAAAACATTAAGGTATTTTTTCCCCTCTGTGTTGCTGATTATTTCCCTCTTAAATGGGCTATAATACTGTAATCCCATGAAATTAATGTTGGAGATTGATTGATTGATGGGTGAAAAGTTTTAGCTGTACTTAGGTACAGAATAGGTGCAGGATTCTATGTACCTAAGCTATACTTAGATACCACTTATTTGGAAAAACTCTAATACTTGAAAATGTACAAGGAAAGAAAAGAGGAAGGTAGAGCCAGATAAGAGTGGAAATGGGTGCAATGCTGGAAGACCTAAAAGACCAGTTTTTTGTATGGAACAAGTACCATGCAAGCATGTTTGCTCCAAAAATAAGATCCTGCCACTACTCTGTACCTAAGTGTAATAATGCTGGATTTATACCTCTGTATACTTTTACCCTTATAATGAGATACGAGGCAAAAAAAGATAATATTCTTGTATGAAGGAAGATAGGCATCTTTATAGTCAGGTGTTGCTTTGCTGCTGAAATCTTCATAGGATAATTTAATCTGTGTCACTTATTGTAATCTGTAGCTATTGTTTTGTGTTCTGTGTATTTATAGGATTAGAAAACATCTTGGAATTCTAAACTGGTAAACTCTGTTGATTTTTCTTCAGTGAAGCATGAATAAGTGTATATTCAAATTGTGTACCTAATTATAATCTATCAGAGATTCTAACAGTAATACAAATAAGTGGTGAATAGGAAAACAAATAGGACAAAGATAATTGTTTTGTATGTTTTACTGTTGTAAACATATTCAGAGTTGGGGACTATCAAGGTTCAGCAATACATAATTTTATATACATTCATCAAATATAGTAGAAATCAGTTGGTTTAAGTTTATTCTTAGGAATGCTACACATGTGACAAATCAGGCTAACAGAATTTTCATTCAGAAGTGGCTGACATTAAGAATGAATGTGTTGCTTTATATTATGGGATATAGTTGAAAAGGACTTTAGAGCTCATCTAGTATTACCTCCCGCTCAGTGCAGGATCCACTGAAACATCCCTGACAGATGATCATCTGGAGACCTCTAGTCTACCTACCTATCTATCTAGACTGCACCTTAATTTTATTTTGTTAAAAAATACTAGAATTTAAGGTTTCTAAAATAAAACATGTAACAAATTGAGATTAATGTTTATAATGTTGCTGTTATAAGTAACAAATATTGAATTAAGTAATCTGTTTTTGAAAGAGTAATAAGAAAGCCAACATGTAGAAATAAGCAAACAGAAAAATATTATTGTAACAATAAGGGATGGCTGAGTAATTCAAAGGAAAGCTATATAACATTTTAGAGAATGGGGTATGGTATTTGTTTATTTGTTGGATATACATAGCACCAATTTATATTGTTTATTTGTTGGATATACATAGCACCAATTTATATAGCTCATAATGTTTGCTAAAATAGCAAAATAGAACAATAAAATAAAACTAATCATAAAACCAAAAAAAGTCAGTAAAAACAATATAATGCCTAAAAAAACTCATCTAAATACTATCAACATAGGTAATCTTAAATATCCAAGGTCAGGTAGAATGGATTAGTCTTTGTTATTTTACAATTTAGGTTAAAATCTGTGACAGTGTAGCCTCAAAGAGAGGGATGCTATTTCATAAAGTGGGTTCCATAACTGAAAAATATTCCCTTCAATTTCACCAGATACAGTAACTTTTTCTGCTGAGATAAATGCAGTGGATAGGATGGTTTTTCCTGGAGTACATAGTCCCAATGAAACCCAGGTACTAAGCCCAGTTGAGCTTTAATAATCTGAACCAACACATTGAATTGTACCCCATAAGCTACCAGCAATCAACACAATTTCTGCAGTATTGGTAAAACATGAGTGAGATTGCCATCTTCTACCAATATTTTGCAGCAAATGTTTTTGGCTAGTTTTCAAAAGTGGTGCTATGTTGAGCCCTTTGAGATAGTCAGCTTGGTGGTGATGAAGCATGACTACTGTCACTGGGCTTGCTCAACCAAGATATGGCTACAACTAGAACATCTGCTGAAGCTCACTGTAGGCCTACCTGGCCATATTCTGTGTCTACCCAAAAAACTAGAACTGTCCAGAAGATATTTTTCAGGGACAGTGCCATACCATTCAGAATTATAACTGGAACAGACCGAATCTTAAATAGCTTTCTATGTTCATGGAACAATACAAGGTATTGAGATGACAGTTTCATTCTGTATTTTTTTGTTATCCCATATTTTTTGTACACATGTTTGTGTGTGTGGTACAAAAATATGGAAGAAGATAACATATACACACACATACATACACACATAAGTTGAAGAGGGACATCTAGAACAACTACAGAATATGTATTGTTCGAAAAATTGGTGAATCATAAATTAGGGAAAGTATGTAATTGCCAACTTTTATAAATATAAAGAAAATAGCCCACCTTAATAAAACTTATGTATAAAAACATTTTTGTACTATAGCAAGTGCTTCACAGGAGATTTGCAGACCAAAATAAAATATTATAAGCATAATAGCAAATCATGAAATATGAATAGAATATTTTTTAAAATTTATCTTAATATTAAAAACTGATAGAATATTGATAGAAATTAGGAGAATTTTCTGCTTCAGAATACTTTTTGTATGGATAAAGGCTTTTTTGTCAATAGGCTTTTTTAGTGGTGGTGCTATTGAACTGGATATTAGTCATCTTCTTCCAAGGAACTGCTGAAGATTTCTGAAAATATCAGCAAATATTTAGCATTTAAATAATTTTCAGATACTTTTCAACTTTAAATATATAAGCCATGCTGCTATTTTTCTTATTTATATTTCTTACTTTTATTTTTTTTCTCCTTTTCTATTATAGTGTCATAATTTATTCACAAAGAGTTGAGCTTGGCTAAATGTTATATTACTGCACTGTGTGTAATCTTGTTAAATAATCAGAGTGTCTGTACATTTATTCAGATAAATTCAAATGCATCTGAGTTTGCATTTTCTTGTACCTCCTCTTTTTAAAATATGATTCAATATTTGCTGCTATAACTGCTAAAACAACAGTACAAACAAATGCTTATGTAATATCAGTTAATTTACTTGAACATATTGATATTTTGAAAAATAGCAGGGAGTTTTTGGACATTAATTCTAATCTTTTTCAGCTATTTAAATGAAGCACTGTTATTTTTTGTAATTCTGTATTTTTCTCAATCCTTATATAGCTAATTTATTCTCATTCATTTTCCAACAATGAACAAAAAACTAAGGACTGCAGTGCACCAAAAATTCTTGCTCTCATTTTACCATTGGTAAAGATGCCCTAAAGATATTTTTAATAATTGTGCTGAAGATTTCTTCATGATGGTAGTGAGTATTTGATCTTTTCATTTCTAGGGATGTGGAGTGGTCTGCTACCTCCTGGTGTGAATGAAGATGATGTTGCCATAAGTTCAGAAGATGAAGAAACAGTGTCTCTTCCTGAGAGTATCTTAAATGAAAAACAAGAAGAAAGGGAATTCCTAGACAAACAGACTTGTGATCATGAAGAAAACAATATGGCTGAAAACCAACTTCCTTCTGCAGAAGAACAGGAATGTCTGGCATGTCTTCCTGGAGTTCCCTTAGATATGTGGAATGTAGGTTTGTTTACAACTCTGTATTAGGTTAGTTATGCCTGTTGTGATATCTAGGCATGTAATCCTTCTGGCAAGAGTAAATTAAATATATTTTGAATGAAATATAATATTTTTAAGCTTTTCAGTTATAGAGAAGAAATATTTTAATATCATTATTCGACAAAGTTCTGTCTTAAAATAAGATTGGAGAAAGTTGTGATGAATTCCTTTTCACCAAACATGTAGGCACTTCAGTGCTTATATACTGGAGTGTTCTTTGATCTTTTTTAGGTTTTTCAAAGTTTATTTTGTCTTTTCTTGCTCTCTCTCTATGTGTGTATCCCTGTAGTAAATGTTATGGAATTAACGTGCTCATGAGTGATTACTTGCTATCTTCATTAAATGAATTTCACATTTGTTTATTAGGGTTTGCATGTTTTAAGAACAGTTTTGAAGAAATGCTTCAGATATCACGAGGGTAGCATCTTTCCTAGTTATTAAAGCATTCTATTTTTGTTTGCTTCTACATGAATTTGAAAGAGATGTAGCTGTTTTAGAGCTTATCTTAACTTCAGAAACTCAGCTTCTTAGGATAGTGTGAAAGCCACTAATTACACATAGAAAGAATTTCAAAAGTGGCAAGTTTTATATGGTATATTCAGTAGGGTTTATAACTCCAAAAGCAGATGTGGCTGTCTTATTTATTATAAACAGCTGCTGCATTCACCTTCCCATGTGTTCTGAAGTGTTGCACAATCCTAATGCTCAGTGATGTTATGCTTTTTAAAGGACAAAATAGAATCCCATTGGCCATGCTTACATATATTAAACATTTTAGATCTTAGCTTTTATTTAGCGTTTCAAAGTCAATGTCCAAAGAACTTTCCTATATAAGAAAGTGAAAAGTATTATTTAGTAATATCAAGATAATCCTTGAATATATGAGAGCTCAATTGCGCATGTTCAATGTATATTGTAAGCATATCCACTGACTATTGTGTTAAGGATATTGTACTTTTTTGTTATTGTTAATAATTTGTTGCTTTATAATACCCAATTTATTGTAATGAAACAAAAGTAAAAAGTAATCATTTGTCTCTCTCAACAGAAATTTCAGAACCTAAAAAAGAAAAACCTTGAAATGAAAAATCAAGAAAAATGTCAAAGAGATAAACGCCAAAAGAGAAAACGTTCTCAAAAAGGTGGTTTGTTTCAAGTTGTTAAAATGCAGGGAACATTACAATAAAGTTCCCCAATAACTTGGTATTAGGATTAGGTAATTTTATGATCACCTTAATGTTTTTCTGTTATTTGGTTGTTATCTAGTAGAAAAAAAAAACATTTACTATAGTCTGGATCCATATAAATGTTTACCTAATTCCAGGTACTCAATGAGGCTTTGGCTTTTTTTTTCTAAACCACAGCCTACTTGCACCACAGCCTACTTGCAGTAGGACAAATGATGGAATTTATGAGAACTTTTTTGAAACTCTTTTTGATAAGGCAAGAGAAGTCATTCATCACAGAAAATATTCACATGCATGAAATAGATTTATGCATTTTTGTTCATTTATGTAATTTTGCATGTGGTATTACATGTGGATATCTTATGTTCTATTGTAGAAGTATGCTAAAAGAGAACAAATATTAATGTCTACACTGAAATTTTCTAAATTTTGATCTTTTTCACTGTTAATTATATCTCTGACATTCTCGTCTGTGTTTTAATGGTTAGATCATATAGAATTTAAAAAAGAACTCTTTAGTTGTGGCTTTTGATTTAACATTTGATTTATTTATGGACAGTGCTATGAATCTGGTGATCCAATTATTCTAGAGGTTGAGGCTGGCAAATCACTTGAGCTTAAGAGTTCTGGGCTGCAATGGACTATGTAGTTTGGATATTCACATACTTATATTGTGTATTGTATGCAAATTAGTCTGAACCTTTGTACTAGAAACTTATTAAGCTGATTTCTCTCTGTAATTAGTAATCTGTTTTGGAATAATACTACCTTTGTTAATATTCATGCAATGCTTACACAGGAAAGTTGGAGTAAGTGATTATGACTGAAAATATTTTTATATATCTTCAGCTGTTAATGACCTGTTCCCTGATAGTGCTCTTACCCTTAAAAAAATTACCTCATTCACACACACCCTTTCCCAGTTATGAAGTATTCTTTTAACAGTGTCTTTATTTATTTCTTTGTTAAATTTTGCAAATTTATATGGCCAAGTAAGTCTTATAAGGAGGCTTGATTGACCAAAGCACTAGAAATAACTTTTTTACAAATGATTGGCTGTAGATGCAAAGGCAATGTATAATGAAATTGATTCTGCCATTCAGTCCCAACCTTCAAAACAAAACAAAACTGATCTCTGGTTTTATCACTCCATCACTGTCTTGAAAACTTAAGCCAGGTGAGAAATACTGTAACGTGTATTTCTCAGATGTCTATTATAGATAAAGGTGGTCCCTCCATCAGCCTAGCTTAATATCCACATACAGCAGAGCATATAAGGTTTAATTCCCTCAAAACTTAGGTGTCAATACATATTTGTGTGTTTAGTGCTGTGGAAGTAGACATTGTCTAAGCTGGAATTTAATTCTAAATGTTGGTGTTTTTCTCTGTTAATTATATCTCAGCCATCACTGATTTCATCATGATTATTGCTGCATTAAAATTAAGTCCTAAAACATTTGTATTAGTTTATGAGAATTTTTTCATACTAAATTTTAGGGTTTGATTTTTTTTTTTTAGGTAAAATGAAAAGCAGTGAAGAAATAACTGACAGGTATTTGAAACTATGACATGATTATTTAAAATTTATTTTTACATGGTCAAAATGTTCAGTTTCTTTTCAGTCTCTTAGACTGATTCAGCAATCAATTTTTATACAGATGTGATCTTTTCAAGAAATATTATTTGAAAAAAATATTATTTCTGCCCACCAGCTAAAGAATAGATATGGAGGGTTTTGTTTTCATAAAATAAGTATATTCTTTTATATCAAATATACAAATGTAAATAAAATTTAATTGTATTACAGTCATAAAATAGAAGAAAATAGTTTCTGTAAAATATGTCCTTATTCTTTAGATAATTATTAATTTTAATGTTTCATATAAATATGTTACATATTTACATATAGATTATTTTCATGTGATAGGATCTTGTCCACCTATTTTTCTTTTTTCCTTTCTTTGTAGCCAAGAGTCTGTAAAGGAAAGACACTTCAAAGAGCTCACTCAATATTTTGGAATCAATGATAGATTTAAACCACTGGCAAGCAAGGAAACTACTCAAAAGGTGATTGCTAGGTTTTTTTTAAAAAAAGATTTTAAGCTTGCATTTCATTTGCAATTCATTTCACTGCAACTACATATGAGTGCAGTGAATATATATAGTTATTATTTATTAAATTTATACGTTGCTCATCTCACTATCAAGAGACCCTGAGCAACTTACAATATCAGAAATAATAATTAGAACGTTAAATATATAGCAAAACATTAGGCATTAAGAATTAAAACATTAAAATTAACAGCAAACTATATAAAAAGGACTAATGTGTAAACAAGGTAAGGAATGTTATACATATGCATGCCTACACACAGACACGCAGAACCCATGTAACCCAGCAGCTGTCAATTACTCATGCTGATTGGTGTGGCCAAAGTAAAGCAAGAATGGGGGAAATAAGGTTGATCTTGTGCTCTTTTTGGACTAGGAATGGGAGTACAATCTTCTGGTGTTCCATGGTCAGTGATAGATGTCGGTATAAAATGTAATGAATTCATTTAAAGCTTTCATTTTCACACATCAATTGAAAAAAAACCCCTCATTTTATGGATCAGTAAGAAAAAAGAAAAACCCCCACTTTCAGACTCATGATCTAAGAAAGACACAAGTAAAAGAAAAGAATGGTTAAGGAAAAAGAAAAATAAGATTACTCAGGTATCACTTCTTAATATGTGAAGGGTTATATTGTTTATTTAAATTTAATTGGAATATATAATTATTCTTCTAATAAACTTATATTCAGTGTTCTATTTCTTTTTTTGCCTGTTATACATCTATATTACAAATTATTACAAAGATAAACCAGAGTTTTAGAGATAAAAATCTGACGTTCTGTTAAGGTAGTCCTTGATTTGCATGCATGTTTGTTTAGCGATGGTTCAGAGTTGCAACCCCACTGAAAAAAGTGGTTTACAGTTGTTCCTCGCACCTATGACCATTGCAGCATTCCCATAATACATGATCATAATTCAGGGACTTGGCAACTGGCATGTATTTATGACAGTTGCAGTATCCCTGAGTCATGATCATCATTTGCAACCTTCCCAGCTGGCTTCTGACAAGGAAAGTCAATGGAGGAAACCAGATTCGCTTGATGACTGCTTGAGTCATTTAACAACTACAGTGATTTGCTTAACATCCATGGCAAAAAAGGTTATAAAATTTAGTACAACTGACTTAACAACTGCTTTGCTTAGGAATGGAAATTCTGGTCCCAGTTGCAGTTATCAGTTAAGGACTACCTGTTCATTTATAAAAGCTAAGATAAGTTAGGATTTTTAAAGCTTTTGCTTAATGTTTGATTTTAGAAATTAAAAGTGTATCTTTTTCCTACATCTGACAATTTACAGGCTTGAATTCAGTAATATAGTGAAATAAATGAGGGGTGGCATTTTGGAAATTATTTGCTTGATGAATATAAAAACTAAGAATGGCAAAGATACAATAGTAATTTGGATTTTCCATGCAGATACATCATATTTTCTTCAGGAAAGGAATGGATGAATCAGATATTGAAATGAAACATTGTTATAATACACCTAAGCTAGCTGACATTTTTAAATCCTGAATTTATTCAAAACAAAAAGTGAAAATAATACGAAGTTTGTTCTTATACAACAGTTCTGTAACTATCAATAGGGCAGGCTGTTCAAATTAGAAATTAAAACCCACTTATGGTCAGAACTGCTTCCAACCTGAATGGAAGAAGTTGGCAAGAATATTCCAACTGCAAGCTACTTCAGTTTTTTTGACAAGAATTTGTCAAATGGATTTGTCTTGGAAGTTACCAGAGTTACTCAGTCAAAGCTTCCTAATTTACTTTAAAAAATATTTTGCATGTGATTTACTATACATGAAAGTTACAGATGTGAAGTTCATATTATTTTGGAATTGATAGATTTTTTAGCACATTTTTATAATGTTCAGTTGGTATTCTAGGAGGACCATTAATTTTTTCTCTCTTTTTTGGTATGTTTTCTAGTCTGGCCTTGAAATCAGTATAGACAAATGTGTAGCTGAAGGTAATATTGTCCAAGCTGAGGAATTAAGTGATAGATTAGCTACTCGAGAGGTAAGTTACAATTTTGTTATATTTTTAATATGGTAATATTATTAGACATAATTTGCAATTGTTTTATGGAACAGTTTTTAAGTTACATTGTTTGGGAATTGCAGATGTTATTTGGGAAATCCTGTGGATATATCTATTTCTAAATTGCTCCTATTGCAATTTTTGATGCCTGACCATGGAATAAATAAATCCTAAAACAAGAGCCCATAATGTGCCAGAAACCAACAGATCTAAAGGCCATATGACCAACTTTCTCTACTGATCCTCCTCTAGACACTACTTCATGCTAAATTTGAATATGCTTCGGCATTATGGGGACTGCTGGTATAAACTTGGGAAATGATAATATATATTGAGCAGTATAAAGTGGAAAAAGGATTTTTTTCTATATCATTTTAGAATTATTATAAGTGTTCCACAATAATAGAAAAGAATGAGGCTACATCTATTTAATTCTAAATGTTCACCACATTAAGAAATTCTTTTTACAATCTGCTATTATAGCCTATAAATAAATACCATAACTGTAATAAATTTTGTTGTTGTATATAAATGTTAAACTATACCGCATTTTATGTATAGTTTATTAGATCTATATTTTTCATTAACTATAGTTTACATGAGAGTTTATTAACTAAACTAATTTCTCAATCTTAATTGTAAGACTGTATAAACTAGTAAAAGATAGTGCCAAGATACAGGTAAAAAGATACATCAATAGACTATAACTATTATTCATTGAGCTATGATTACTTAATTGGATATTTGACCTGATTTTGAAGGACAGCCTGTCAGGTTTATTGAGGGAAAAACAGTCAAAGGTCTTATTTGGGAATGAATAGTTTTATGGTGAATTTGGCAACTAAGGGGGAAAGTTTGATATTGTTTATTTCCAGCCTTTTTTCTAATTAATTATCAACTTTCATATAAAGTATAATGATCTTCTATTAAAGACTATTCATTCAATAGTTAATTGTTGAAACTTACGACAATAATAGTTGAATGAATGGTAGTTATAACTGTTCCTTAGCATTCTGGCCATTTCAGCATCCCTGTAGTCACATGATCGCATTTTTCAACTTTCCTGCCAGCGTTCTGCAAGTAAAGTCAATGGGGAAGCTGAGACATTTGAGTTGTGTAAGGTCGTCGCATAATGATGGCTTCCGGGACTACTACCATTACCATCACTAAATGAGCTGCAGTACTGCAGTACTGCAGCAGTTAGAGTGCAGTACTGCAGGCCACTTTAGCTGACTGTGTTGAGCAGGTCAGCGGTTCAAATCTCACCGGCTCAAGGTTGACTCAGCTTTCCATCCTTCCGAGATAGGTAAAATGAGGACCCAGATTGTTGGGGGCAATGTAAATATATATATACATTGCTTACTGGTGTACGCCGCTTAGAGAGTGCTTGCACTTAAAGCGGTATTTAAGTCTCATAAATAAATAAATAAATAAATAAATGAATAAATAAATGAATGAATGAAAGGGTAACATGACATCATGCTTTATGATTGTTTCACTTAATGATGGCAGTTCTAGCCTTAATTCCTTTTCTTTTTTTTTTTTTTTTTTTTTTTTTTTTTATTAAAAGTTTTATAAATTTTACAAAAAAAAACAAGAACAATACAGAACAAAAAACAACATATACAAAAGAAAAAAAAATTAAACAATACATATAAAAAAAACCCCCACCCCACACCCCTCCCAAAAACCCTCCCTTCCCCCCCCTGAGCTTCCCAGAGCAGAATATAGGCTTAAGAAATAATAATAATAAAAAAAAAAAAAAAAATAAAATAAAAATTAAATTAAAAACTTTATATTTATATATATAAAAAAGATATCTATAATATATATAAAAATAAAACTTATGAAAAAGCTATATAATATTTTTGTATACCCAATCTAAATTGTATAAATTTTATCCATTTGTCCAGATAGCAAAAAACTTCTCTTGCGTTTGTTGCTTTAAGAAAGCCGAAATCTTTGCCATTTCTGCCAGATAAGCTACTTTAAAAAACCATTCCTGCAATGTAGGCAAAGATTCCTTCTTCCAATATTGTCCAACTAACAGCCTCGCGGCTGTGATCAAGTTTAACATCAATACAACCTCCTTTGTATCACAATCTGTAACAATACCTAACAAAAATAATTGCGGAGTAAATTTTACCCTCCTTCTAAAAATTCTCTGGATATTCCACCATATTTTGATCCAAAATGCTTTTATCTCTCTGCATGACCACCAAATATGATAATAGGAAGCCTCCTTATAACCACATCTCCAACATTTAGGTTGCACGTCAGGGTACATGTAAGACATTTTTTGTGGATCACGGTGCCATCTATAAAACATTTTATAAAAATTCTCCCTTAGATTCTGTGCTTGAGTAAATTTGACATTTCTCACCCAAATAGTTTCCCAGGTGTCCAATGAAACTGGCTCACCAAAGTTCTGCTCCCATCTAATCATACAATCTTTAATTAGTTCCGTTTCTGAGTCCAATTCAACTAAAACCCCATAAATTCTCTTAATGTGGGTTTGTCTTTGATCCTTCAGTTTCTTAATAAGATTTTCATCTTCTCTAAGAAAACCCACCTTACAATCCATCTTCCATCTATCTAGTAGTTGCCTATATTGGAACCAAGAATAAGTAAAATTTTCTTGTGCTAATTCTTCCCGTGAGTTTAATTGCCAGTTTTGTCCATCCCATTTAAGTAACTGTCTGTAAGACACCATATCCATTTTAACCCCTCTTTTTATTCCTTCTATCGCATGCCAAGGTATAGCCCATAATGGTACTTTAAAATCACTTTTATAATATTTTCTCCAAATCCTAAGTAAAGAAATTCTTAAAATATGAGATTTAAAAGCCCAATCTATTTTTTTATTAAATATTAAATAGGCATGCCACCCATAAAGTAAATCCCATCCCTCTAGATAAAGTATCTCAGATTTTGTCAAATTTACCCAGTCACTAATTAATGTTAAAACCACCGCATCATAATATAATTTCAAATTTGGTACCTTGAGTCCGCCCCTCTCACGGACGTCTTGCATAATTTTGAACTTAACCCTTGGTTTTTTCCCTGCCCAAATAAATTTATTGAGACCCTTCTGCCACTCATTTAAATTAATCTCATTTTTCAAAATTGGTAACATTTGAAACAAAAACAGAAACTTGGGTAGAATATTCATTTTTATCACTGCAATTCTTCCCATGAGGGATAATTGCAACTTTTCCCAATTCTTCAAGTCTTTCTGTACCCGACCCACAACCTTTCATAATTATTTTTAATAGTTTTGCATTAGAAACAGACAGCATCACCCCCAAATATTTTACCTTATTAACAATCTCAAAACCCGTCGAGTTAACCAAAATCTGCTTCTCCTGACTCGACAAATTTTTAGGTAAAATTTTAGTCTTATTTACATTAATCTTAAAACCCGAGAACAAACCATAATGGTGAATCAACTGTAATAAGTTTACTACAGAATAATCAGGTTGCGACAAAGTAACAACCAAGTCATCCGCAAAAGCTCTCAACTTAGATTCTTTTTTATTAACATATATTCCTTTAATTTCCTGAGACTCTCGAATTTTAATCAATAATATTTCCAATGTTAAAACAAACAACAATGGCGATAAAGGACACCCCTGTCTAGTACCTTTCTCTATTGTGAAAACCTCCGACAAACCTCCATTAACAATAAGTTGTGCTGTTTGTTTTTGATATATTACCTTAAGGGCTTGTAATATGTTTTCACCAAATTCATTTCTTCCATTACTCTTAGCATAAAATGCCAATTCAGTTGGTCAAATGCTTTTTCAGCATCTAAAAATATGAGCCCTGCAGGAACTTGGTTGTTCTTATCTAAGTATTCTAATAAGTTAATAATTTGTCTAACATTGTTTTTCATATACCTTCCTGTTATAAACCCTGATTGATCTTTATGCACAAGATGATGCACCACCCTCATAAGCCTATTTACCAAAATTTTTACAAATATCTTATAATCCACGTTTAAAAGAGATATAGGCCTATAGTTTTTTGGTAAAGTAAGATCTTGATCCTCCTTTGGAATCAATGATATAAAAGCACTACGCCATGAAGGAGGAATCTCTAAACCCTGTAAGATACCATTAAAAAGATCATTTAATGGTTGAATCATCTCCTCCATTAAGGCTTTATAATAAACAGCTGTTAACCCATCCGTACCCGGTGCTTTCCCTAATTTCAATTGTTGAATTGCTGATGCGATTTCCTCCTTAGTAATTAAACCATTAATTTCATATTTCTGATCCTCAGTCAGTTTAGGAAAACTTGCCTCAGCTAAATATTTATTTATATCTAACAGTTGTACATTAGTAGATTTGTATAGGTTTTGATAATAATCCAAAAAAGATTTTTTAATTAATTCCTTCTGAGAAACTAGTTTACCCTTATAATTTATTTTCTCTATTATTCTCAGTCTCGGTTTCTTTCTTAATTGATAAGCCAACCATCTCCCCGGCTTATTAGCATTACAAAATGTATTTTGTTTCATAAATAATAAATTGGTTGCAGCTTGATCTGCTATCAACATATTAAATTGTGACCTTAATAACTTTACATATTCTTTAGTACTTTCATCAGAAGGATTTAGAATCAAAGCCCTTTCTTTTAGTTTAATTTCATCTTCAAGTTCTCTACGTTTCTGAGTCTGATTTCGCTTATAAAAATTATTCATTTTTATCAAAACACCGCGCATAAATGCTTTACCTGCATCCCATACCATTGACATTGAAGTCGCCTTATACATATTCAAAGCAAAATAGTCCTTTAAACACTCCTTTAGTTTTTGAACATTCTTCTCTTGTCTAAACAAATTTTCATTAACTCTCCAGGATCTTCTTTCCTCTTTCTCTTGAATCAACTCCATCCAAACTGGACTATGATCCGTCATTGATCTAGGAAAAATCTTTACATTCTTTACTTTATTATACAAATCCGTGGTAATCAAGAAAAAGTCAATTCTTGAAAAAGATTGGTGTCTGTCAGAAAAAAAAGTAAAGTCTCTCTCCTCTTGATTTCGTTCCCGCCAATAGTCCCTTAATTCCCAGTCTTCTTTCATATCAAAAAAGGCTTTAGGTAGCCTTGCTTGTTTAAGAAAAGGAGAGGAACCTTTCTTATCCCTTTGTGTATCTAAGACACCATTCCAATCACCAATTAATACCACCGATCTATAATCAAGCAAAGTTATTTTTTGGTGTAACTGTTTATAAAATTGTTCCTGTTGTTGATTTGGAGCATAAAGTCCAACTATAAGTACTTTCTTGCCATAAATACCAAGTTCAATCATCACATATCTCCCCTGGGGATCTGATTCTACCAGACAAGCTGGCAGGTTTTGTTTGACATATATAACAACGCCCCCTTTCTTCCCAGGTGCAGGAGATATAAAATGAGATCCCAAACGAGCATTAACTAAATATTTCTGATCTTTAAGTAGAATATGAGTTTCCTGTAAACAAATAACATCATTGGTATGTTGTTTCAAATAATAAAAGATTTTTTTTCCGTTTCTGAGGAGAATTCAATCCATTAACATTCCAGGTCAAAAACTTTGCCATCTCCCTTGGCACGCAGCCTGGAGAAGACACCATCAAACTCTGACAGAGCTGCGTGTGTTGCATAACTCTTGGGTCTTGCTCCTCCCACCGGCGGTGATGCACTTCCAGGAGAAGTCTCTTTGGGCTCTTTTTTACGTTGCTCTTTCTCTTTACGCTTATAAGCTGCACGAGTCATCCTCTGCTCTTTAGCCTCCATTTGGCGTTGCTTTGCCACTTCTATCATCCCTGCGGAAACCAAATCTAGTGCCTCAGATTGCTGCTCAGTTTCCTTAGCACTCAAAGATTTCCGACCAGATGAAGTTGAGCCTGCACTCAGGACCGAAGTATAGAAATCTCTAGCTTTGTCAACTGTGTTCAATCTGTAACGTGTCCCAGCATGGCTCAAAACGATACCCAGCGGAATTTCCCATCTGAATGGCATCGATCTAGCTTTAAGCTCATTGGTTAAAAAAGCAAAGTCTTTCCTACTTCTTAAAATTTTAGATGGGATTTCCTTTAGAATGATGACATCTTGGGCGGCAATCTGAAATCTTTTGTTGAAAAAAGCTTGTATAATCTCATTCCGCAGGGACTTCTTTGTAAAGTAAATCACCACATCTCTGGGCAAATTCTTCTGCTTAGCAATCCAGGAGTTGAGTCTATAAATTTTTTCTACTTCTCTCTGTAATTCTCCTTTATCCAT
Organism: Crotalus tigris; assembly: GCF_016545835.1. Lineage (NCBI taxonomy): Eukaryota > Metazoa > Chordata > Lepidosauria > Squamata > Viperidae > Crotalus > Crotalus tigris. The sequence continues at coordinate 1,573,066 of NW_024096460.1, read as the reverse complement.
ATCCAAAGCCCGCGCCAGATCACTAAGAACCACCTCCATCAAATCTTGATTCATATCTTCCTTGAGGCCTCTAATCCTCAGAGCATACTCCATTTGTCTGTATTGAAACATCAAAATATCTTCTTGTGAGGAGTCCACCTTCCTTTCCACGTCTTGACTTTTGTCATCTAAAGAGTCAACTTTGTCTTCCACTTCCTCAAGCCTTGCATCGAGCTTAACCCCCACAGTAGCCAAACCTGAAACAGCTGCCAGTATATCTTGTCGTAATTCATTATTATTTTCTTGCAATTTAGACTTTATCCCCGTTATCTCTTCTTTGAGTTCAGATTTAATTTCTGATTTAATCTGTGAAACAAATTGAGTCATTTCCTCTCTCATTTGAACTACAATCTCTCCCATTATGCCGCTAACCTCTTGCACTGAAAGTCCAGGTAGAGGAGGGGAGGGTGGTGGCTGAGCCGGTGGTGCATGTTTAGATTGTTGTTGTAGCTGTGCAGTGGAAGTTAGAGGAGAAGAAATAACCTTGGGTACTGAGGAAGGCTGCTGCCTCTTTGAAGCCATTTTAAAAAGCACAATTGTCACTTCCCTTTCCCCTCCAGCCAAAAAGGAGGAGGAAAAAAAGAAAAAAAGAATTTTTAAAAAGAGACAAACTATAATCATTAAAAGTCCAGAATAAATCCCAAGAATAAGTAATAAAAGAACAAACAATTCAAAAAAAAAATTCTAAGCCAAAATCAAAAGCAAAAGCAAAAAACAATCCTTAAAAAGGGAAAGTAAAACAAAAGAGAAAGGAAAAAAAAACTCCGACACTTTCAAAACGCCATCTTAAGTCCTTTCACTAGTATAACAAAGAAAAGGAGGAAAAATAGTAAAAATCAAAAGATAAAAAAATAAACACCTAAAATATAAGAAAAAGTCCTTTAAACTGCTCCGTCCGTTTAAAAATTACTCACCAAAATGCTGTAAACACGGAGATAGAAGCGGCGGTTTCTTTTGCTTCCAAGGAAGCAAAAACAGCTGGGAGGCGGAGATCAGCAAGAGCTCCGAGGGAACACTCCTTTCACCCCCTCTAGAAATAATCCAGAGGGGGTTCAGGGGTTCTACCTCTACTCTTGCGTTCTCTATCCCTTCCCTTTGCCCGGGAAGGGATTTCCGAGCCGCGGGCCAGCTGATGCGCGCTGCGCTCCGCGGCTCTGACACTTCCCCAGCTGGACGGCTAAAAGCTAGCCGCCATCGCCGTCGCCTCCCACCGGAAGCTCAATTCCTTTTCTTAACTGAAGAATACCAGTACTTACTTTTAATGACTTTTTGTACAATTAACATTTGAGACACATTTATAATTTTCTTTTATGGATGGATAGCAAGTATAGTTACTAATTGTTCTATACTGAGAACTCTAAGAGAGGTTGCGAATCCCCTATTTGAGATGCAGTCATTTAATGAGAATGTTTCCTTACTATCTTTGAAATTACCAATTCTCAGAAATATAATCAGTGGTCTGAATATTAGGTAAGATTGTTTTCAGATTTCTATTATTTTTTTATTTCATGTTCTTTAGGTGGCCAAATTCCAACCTAAAAAAAAAGGTTGACTATAAGTTACTAAATGTCACTAATGCTTTTATGTATTTTCAACTAAAATAAATGTATAAATTTCTTGATGCAGTTTTTTTTAATTTGATGAATGAATGTTTAGTGGGTAAGTATTCTGTAGAGATCAGATACAGTTTTGATCACTGATATTTTCCTTTCTCAAGAAGCAGTAACAGGAACCTGCTGATAAAGCCTTTGCTTTGAGGCATGGATTCCAGAATGCTTTACGGAATGTTTCCTTCCATAATAAGTGAAACTAATTTTGATGTATAACATTTATAAGCCTGTGAAATAGACAGAGCAGCATGAGTATTTAAAGCAGAAATGAGGCCAAAAATTAAGGGATGGCTAAGAGAAGCTATGAAAACATGCCCTGAAAAGCTAAGGAATGCCAAAATACAGCTGTCAGTGTACTATCATTATGTCACAGTGAGAACCAATTTTTATGGAATCAGATTGCCTGGGAATTGAAGAAATTGTAAATAATATACATAATCCGAATAGAAACAACAGATTGAAACATGAGTAACTTTATTTTACTATGTTGCACTTGGTAGAGTTACATTTTAATACACCTGACAATCCTCTTTGGACTGTTATTGTTATTTTGATATAATAGTGTTAAGAAATGAATATTCAGAAGAGTTTGGGGTGCTTTTTTTTAAACAAGTGTGAACTTTTCTCTGATGCGTCAGGAAATATGAGAAATATTTTATTTTAAATTTCTCCCTAAGGTGAATATTGATAGACTCGTTTAGGATATTCTGTGTAAAAACATTTTTTCACTGAAATATTATATATGTGGTACTTTTTGTTATATTTCTCTCAATTGCCAACAAATAATGCTTACAAAATAGTGAGATAAATATCAGATTTGTTGATATTTTTATTTTCTGGGTATCTTTATAAGATTTTGAAATATTGTAATGGTCAGCTGTTTGATGAATATCTTCTTCAAAAGCTTTTTGAGGAACCTAGTATAGAACAGTGCTTGCCGGTTTACCTGCTCATATACTACACCAATACATTATGACACCCCAGGTTCTTGGAAAGAACTTGAAACATCTGAAAGCCAATATCAATTAAAGAACTAGCAGATGTGACTTCACATTATTGTGAGTATTAACCCTCAGTAGGCAATACCTTGATGTGGTTGTGGGGCTTTTGTATTCTGAGCAACATGAGAGCTTAGAGATTCAACTATATTGGACAGGTCTCATTAGAGGAGCCAGATAAAGAATGTCTCTTCCGTAAGCAATATGGTGAAAAGTAATTTATAACAGATCCGTTGTCAATTGGGTCAATAAGGACTCTGCTAAGTGTTCCTGGACATCGGGGGACAAATGAGCTATAGGACTCAGGACTATTGGTTGTAGAATCAGGACCAGCAGCTGTGGATCTACTGGAAGAAAAGTTGTATACCTGTCACAACTATACAAAGAATGAACACAAAGAAATAGTGACCTGTTATTAATATCTTTAAGAAGCACCATCTGCCCGCAAGGCAGAACTGCTGGGAGTAATAGAGGTTATAGAAAATTAAGAAGCTGAAGTATTCTGGGACTTTAGAATTCAAACAGACTTGCCACATAACACCCCAAACGTAATAACTGTCAATAAGATAAATAAAAAAGTCCATATAGTGCACATTGCAGTACCTAGATATAGCAGAAGACAAAAAATAGAATTATGGCAAAAGAAAACAAAGATAATATTAATAGTAATAAGTACCTTGGGTACAGTCCGAAAAACTCTGGAGCACCATTTGAATATCATTGGTATTGACAAAATCATCATCAGCCCATTGCCTATTGTAAAAGGCAGCTTTATATGGAACAGCTTAGCTCTTGCGACAGTATTTTTAACACAATCAAACAACATCTGCTTGTCCCAGTCCTTGGGAAGGACTCAGTGGGTAGATTAAAATGCCATATTCAGTCTAAATACCTGGTTGACTGTGCCGCTAACCATAATATTAAGATTATGGTCTTTGGTGTGTTGTTAAAGTGGTATCCTAGAAATCAGGGGACTGTGCTAGTCCTGCATTAATCATGAAAGTCAGCTGGATAACTTTGGGCAAGTCACCCTTCTATAGCCCAATCCATTTTAAGAGTTGTTGTGAGTAAAATAGAAGAAGGAAGGAGTATTACGTATATTTGCTACCTTGAGATACTTATAAAGTAATAAAGGCAGGATAAAAATCAAATCTGTGGTGGTCCCAGTAGTTATCAGCACACTGGATACCATACTAAAAGATCTTTGACAGCACTCAGAAAATCAGCACGTTGACAAAGTACCCATCTGTCAATTACAAAATACCACATTGTGGAGATCTGCACATCTATCCACTATTAGATTATATATCCTAGATTGTTGGGAAGAACTTGATGTATCTGAAAGTCAACATCAGCTAAAGAACTGGCAGCTGAAATTTTACATTGTTGTAAGAATAATAAAACTTCATTTTTATAAAGTTTGTTATTTTGTGGTCCCACCAGTTCTTGCTTGTAGGCAAGTAATATTTCTTGGAGATATTCCAATGCACCATTGTTATTACTTTGTTATGCTGTTACTTGTAATCAGTCTGTGCGATTGTCTTGCAGCAACTTATCAGATGGTCCACTGTTTCTTCAGCTTCTTTGCAGAGATGGTATTTACTGATTGTTGATGTCTTCTCAATTCTTGCTTTGTATGCATTTGTTCTTAAGGCTTGCTCTCGTGCAGCCAGAATTAGCCTCACTGTTTTTTGCTTCAACTTTCCTGCTCTTAGCCATTGCCAGATCTTGTTATTATCTGATTTGCTTGCTGATTTGTTTTTTTTTTAAAATTCAGTGATATTTTGCTTTGCCATGTCTCTTCTTTATTCTTAATCTGGTCTTTCTTATAAGCCATTTTCGCCTCTGATGTTCAGTAAGCCTTCATGATATACTAACTTCAGTGCATTTTTTTCAATATTCTTCAAATATTCTTCCATTGCCCCTTTTTCTTCTTCAGCTATTTGTGGTATTTGCTACATTCCACACCTATTTTCATTACTAATTTCTTGACTTTAGTGTGCTTGATGTTCTCAACCTGAAGGTATTTGTAGCAATCTTCTTCATCCAAACTCTTGATGTTATTTCCATTGACTCCTTCAGTTTTCACTATTTTCCCCCTGTTGTTGGTAAGGATGGCACATTTGTTCAATTGAACAATTTGATCTTAAAATCAGTGGGCATTTTGTTTTATAAGAACCTTTTTATCAATAGGGTTTGTTACCATTTCTATTGATGGTGATTACTTGCTCTTACTTATCTCTATTCTGTCATGACACATACTATTTTATTGGCTTTTTTGCATAGCATAGAATTCATCTGATTACAGGATTTTTTGAAGTAGTGGAAAACTTGGCATGGGTGAATGGCAAGCTCTGCCAGAAGTGCTGGCTTAGCTGGTTGAAAAGCTGGTCCCTCCTGGGAATGATCCACTTTCACTGGCCTTGGCCTTGTTACAGGATGGACAGGACACATTGGCAAAGTTGGGCCTCTTCCAGGAAGGCAGATTTATAAGGGTGGTAAAGGTGATCACTGAGTTTCCTGGGGAGCCAGGAGAGTTCATTGGCAAGTTTGGCTTTTGTGGAAATGACCTCATCACCAGCTGTAATTGATTGTGCCAGAGCTGGGCTTGCTGGCAAGATTTATATTTTTTGGGGGGGGGGGGTAACAGCAGGATGACTCAGTGGAACAAAGAAAGAGACTCAAACAGAGAAAGAACATCTGTAGCCTTGCCATCTTATTTCTACTTTTAAAGCAGTAATTTTGAGCCATGTTAACCTGGCTGCCATTTATTCATTATCAGGTCTTATATCTGCCCCATCATGTAGAATTTAAAAGTAAGATCAGCCTTGAGCTAATATTTAGAATGCTGAAAACTGAATTAAGGTCCTAATTATATTTGCAGGAACAGCATGGAAATGTTACATTCCATTAGCAAAAGACAGAGCAAAGTTAGGGCTTATGGCTAGCCACATTAAAGAAGCTAAGAGGTGAGAAAGTGAATGAAGCCCAAAGTATGTTAACCTTGCTACTCCAAAAGATCTCTAATAGGCATAGAGTTTAATGCAGTGGTAAATCTGGTTACTCACAATAATGATAGAGCCTATCACAGCACTCAAACATCCCCCAAGGTATTCTCCATTCTTTATATATAGAACTGAGGTTAATAACACTAAAATATATGGAACTGAGGTTGTAATATTCTGTGTTGTTTGCAAAGATCATAAAAGCAACAGAAAAAGCTGTGGAATCTCTGAAAAGCTTTAGAGACACCCAATTCAGTTTGTTGCTTTGAAGCAGCTACCCACTTCAGTTTGTGAATCTCCTTCATTGAAGTGGTATGACTGAGGCTTCCTTAAATCAGATAACCCATTTAAGCTTTATACAGCCCTAATCATTAGTTGCAGCTATGGATGTCTTAAAAGTCAAGGGATATAAAAAATGAAAACAGTCTTGCAGATTTCTAAGATTAAAAGCCATTCATTTTGCTTGTGTTATGACCTAAATATAGTATCCCATTGGTTTGGTATATTTTTGCTTTTTGTATTTTGCTTAAAAAATAAATACAGTGTCTTGAAAAGAAGAAACATCTCCAGTCCTTACAGGATAGGTTAATTCTTTGCATGTCTACTCAGAAGTAAATTATATTGATTTTTATCAGGGTTACTCTTAAGTAAATGATTATAGAATTTCATCTCAAATTACTTTAGTCGTCGTTTTCCAAATACAAATACAAAACTGTTCTAAATGTCAGCCCAGTGCTTTCTGGCATTTGGTATGAATGGTTTCACCATTACAATTATTTTTGAATATAGTCTTTGTTTTTATTTGAAATAATTCAATTTGATTTATATATTTGATCATAATTCCTAATTTTTTCATTCTTTCGGTTGACTTTTACTCACCCTGTTGATATATAAATAAGCGTATAATGATATCATTACCATTTATGTTAAGTATCCTATCAAAATTTAAACTGTCTCCCACTTTAAAAGAATTAACAATCAGATTCTATTGTAGTGTTTAATATGGAGCACAATGTGGTAATTCACAGCTACAAGCCCGCAGAAAGCTAATGAGTTTCACTCCTATACATTATACCCTCTATCTGAAGTGCTTATGTAAAAGAAATTTGTGGCACATAATTTAATATAGAAAAAAATATTTAAATTTATATACCACAATTTTAGCAAAAATAATGCTGTAAAAAATAGTTTATATAATACAGAGTAATATAGAGTTTATTATTTTAAGAAAAGAGTCATTGTTAAAAACATGAAAAAGTATATTAATGTTTTAACTGAATATTTTAAAAAATGAATGACAAAGAACTATATATAATTTTCAAATTATTTATTATACTGTGGAAAGAATTATGGACAAATACTGTACTGTATTGTTAATTGTTCTATCTTCTTAATCAAATCATTTTCTCTTTATCAGGGTGTTTTCCCTTAAACTTTACTATATGACAGGGGTTATCACCTATGATTGTATGAATGTGCCCTCTTAATTATGTATATCTTTTTAACAAACCTTTAAAAAATTCAAATGTTACAAGTCTAATTAAAGAGACAAAGCACAGTTTATACTGTAGATTTTTTCTGCAGTTCAATTAATCAGCATGTTTTCTCTTTTAATTAAAACCATTTTAGTAAATTAAATCCCACAGCAAAACACATATATAATTTGTTTGTAATTAGCTCTTAATTGGTGGTAGTTGAAGCTTAGCACCCTTGGTTTCTTTCTTCATGATTGCCATTTTATTAGCAGCCAGTCATTAATTAATCTTTTTTTCTAATTAGCTTATAAAACTGTTGATGGCACATTATTGTAAATGTGATTTTAAGTTCAAAGCTTGTTAATAAGCTTTCTTACTTAGAAGAACAGAGATAAAGAAATTGCTGAAAACAGTACTACAGTTCTTTTTTTTTTAAAAAAAGCAGCCTTTCTTACAAGGGAACTGTAAAACATCTAACAGCTTATGATTAATTTTTTATTTTTTTTTATGAATGGAAGAATTTACTTGCGTTAAAATATTTTAATAAAAAGCAAAGCTAAAATATGAGAACAATATTGTGCATCTATATTTTAATATAAATATCCAGCAATAGAATGTATTTTCATACAATAAATAGCAATAGCACACAACAAAGAGATTGGAGTATTTTGAAGTTGAACAAACAATTGGGAGATTATCATTTTCTCTTCAAAATCAACTGAGATTCTTGTTTGCTTTATATATTTAATATACATCAGTAGTGGATAACATTCCATAACATAAAAGGGGAAAATCATTGCCAAAGGCTGAATCTGAAATAACTAGATTCATATTTGATGAGAAACTGTAATACAGTATTAAAAGGCTGTTTGGTTTCTCTGATAGACCACAGGATGCTTCAGGACCTGTTAGAATAGAGATGTTCTGCTAAAAGCCCTTTGGGTTTAGCCTTTTATAGAACAGATCTTATATGACATTTTTGAATTTAGCTTTGAATGTTCCATCGAATTATTCTTATCCTAGAGTGTGTATATTACAATAGGTCTTTGAAATAAATCTTTATCTCTAACTGCCTGGCTGTTTCTCTGTTTGTCTGTTGCTTTTTTTGAATTTGATGCCATTGACCTAGAGGCCCAAAGAGGTAACCAAAAGGTAAAATACAAATATGTATAAGAAAATATTTATAAGGCTAGCCACAATTTTAAAAAGTTACGAGTCAACTAAAGATCAGCCTAAGCAAAATAGCATTGTATTACTCCTGGAAATAAGCCAGAATTATTATTCATTTGCTATTATTTATTAAATAAATATTATTTATTAAATTTATATACCACCCATCTCTCTGATAAGGCAACTCTAGAAGCCTCCAGAAGTGGTGAATGCTCCAACACTGGAAGTTTTTAAGAAGAGACTGGACAGCCATTTGTCTGAAATGGTGTAGGGTTCCTGCCTGAGCAGGGGGTTGGACTCAGTGACCTCCAAAGTCCCTTCCAACTTTATTATTATTATTATTAACTCTGTGTATACAAATTTGCAAAAGGAATCAGTTTCATGGCTTTTACTTTATTGTAATAGTTCCATATTTCTGGTGTCTTAATTTGGTTGGCACATAAATGGAAATTCTAGAAAAGCATTTCTAGGGGATATCAAGGACCATACAGCTCATGAATGGTTCACCTCTAAATGTTTTTTACCAAGCATATTAATAATGTTGTAATGTTTTCTGGAAGTTTCAGTTAAGTATCTTTGCAGCTGAATGAGATAATGTATTTTCTCTCTGCCTCAACTTTATTTACCATTTGAACTTCTGTTTCATAGCTTTAAAAAAAAAAAGCTTTATGATGCTGCTCAAGGAACACTAGAGAGGGATAGCTGACAAGGAAAAAATTAAAAATTGGATAAAAAGTAAATGAATAATGTCATATTACTAAAAAGATGAGAGGCTAATTTGTGCCGACTTTTTGCTAATTTTGTTCAAGCCTTAAAATGAGGAGCTGTCACCCGTTCTGTGTAGCACTGATGACAGTGCCAATGATCCATGAAATAAGCTGCCGCTGGCTTTGTTCTGATAAGAATGAACAAATCTGCACAATGTACGGCTCCCTGAATCTCATTTTCATACTTGCATGCAGGCTAAAAGAAATAAGCTGTTTGCAGGCTTGATTAATCAGACATTTGAGGGGGTTTTGTCTCTTTGATCTCTTTCGTCTCCTAGGTAACTTGCTTGACATTAATGTTGAGCTTGAGTAAAGACAATCAGGAATTGTAGACCAAACTGATATAAAAATTAAAGACTTTAGCACTTTAAGTACTTCAGTAATGGTTCCGCTTTACTTTAGAAAACATCTGTTTTCATTTAATTAAAGAACAAAAGTGAATAGTATGAATATTTTATATAGAAACCTGTTATTCCACACATAGACACAAAACAACTTTGGTATGATAATTGGTTCTTTTTAAAAAAATAAATACCTTCAAACTGTTTGGCAGAAAATAAAGATTTTAAAAATTGTCACCAGGTATTCTTGATAGCTATTTAGCTTTTCTTTGTGAAAAATAATGGATAGGAAATTTGTGCTCTGCTCTTTAAGCTGCTAGAGCAAGATTTCTCAAATGATTATCTTTGAACTTCAATATGAATGAATGCTTTTTGCCTCATAGAAAACTTATTTGATTAAAAAAGTTTGCCTCTTAAAAATGGTAATGAAGATGAATCATTATATCAACATTACTCTCTGTACAACTTCCACATATTAAACCTATAAAATTGACAAGATTTTTTTTAAAAAAAATGTCGCAATGCGTTTGCTTGAGGTTATGCAGACGCTTTTAAAAATCTTCCAAGTGGCTGTAAAGATGAATGCCTCAAGGGTCTAGCCAGGGCCCTGCTTTTCCAACCAGCTAAAGCCCTTATCTTAAATCCAAGCAAAGTACCATTAATCTTTTTGAAAGACCTTTTATGGCTTTTAATATATCCCAAATTAGAACATTTTACACCCTTGGTTCCTGAAATGTGGTGATAAAAAGCCTTTAGAGCTTAATTTTCTTTACTGCATGCTCTGACCAATTTGCAGTTCTTTGTGATAATGTTTAGACACCTTAATTAAAATGCAGCAAAATATTGGATGTTCTATATGGAAAATGCTGATACTTTGACTACATAAGAAAGAGTTGTATGTATTTTTATTCATGTTTTATTGCTTCTTATAGCATTTGCGGCTTGCTACATTGATGACCTTTTTTAAAATATAAAACCTATTGACCAAGATTTGGGGGCCCTTGTTAAAATGGGAAGTGAAACTACATGCATGAGTGTATATGGGAGCATAAAATGTTCATTTCAGTAAGACATAGGCATACTGATTTATTCTCTCTACTTTCTCTGCAATTTATTTGCATTTGTCTTTTAAAAATTACTTTTGTTATTCTGTAATATCTTTTTATTACAATAGGAATATCATTTTTATTTAATTTTTAAATTATCGTAACATACGTTTCCTTCTAAAACAGTATATACCATTTTAAGCCCTTTTGAATCTGTGCTTTGGTAATTACACTAAGTTATTTTATTCCTAAGAAACCAAAACAAAAGATAGCAGTGCAAAGAATTTATATAAGCCCTATTGGTGATATTGAAAGACAGATAAGCTCCACCTGTAGGGCCTAGATGTAAATACTTGAGTGGACATCAGAGTTAGGCTTTATTAGATATTATAAAATATTTGCAGATAGTATAATGGCAGAAATATGGGAATATGGATATGAAATTTCAAAATATAACATTTGCCATGTATACAGGTATAAGTCCTGTATATTTGGTTTAATACCATTATTATATGTGTAATTTATGTTAGAATATTCTTTTATCTAAAAATAAGTCTCACAAAACTCTGAACATAATTCTGATTAGAATACAAGTAGTCCTTGGCTTAGTGAACATTTGAATTTATGATAGACCAGTCTGAGGGGTACTTCTCCCTTCAGATTCAAAGCTCCCCCCTCCCCACAGCCACATGACTGCACCTAAGGGGCTTGGCAGCCAAGTTGCATTTATGGCCATTTGCATCATCCCACAGTCACGTAACCAGATTTTATATTGGTCAGCAAAACTGGACCCATAGCAAATCATTGTTTTGCTTAACAACCATAGCATGCACTTCACGACTACTGCAAAAGTCATAAAATCAGATCAGTCATATGGCTGACCCGATTTATTATCATCATGACTTACAACCATGAGGGACAGGCTCCATTAAGGTCAAGAAGTACCTATATAACACCTGTTTTGTTGTCCGTGAAAAAGAATTCCTTACTGATATTGTAACAAATATTTTATCTAACAAAAATAAAAGTGCACAATAAGCTGCAAAATATATTAATTATTGGACAACAAAGAAAAGTAATCCTTTTCATCTGGGAGACTTAGTTGATAAGCCAATTTTTAAGATTTTACCTACTTGTAATTAGAAAATACGATGGATGCAATTAATTAATTTATTAGTGATGCAGTTATATACAGTATTAAAACCAAAAAGCCCCCCATTACTACTCTGCATAATATTTGAGGAAAGCCATTTGTAAAGCACTTCACTCCATTTGTATTGTTTTCAAGACTTCAGGACAGTGCAGACATGACATTTTGTGTCCTTAGACTTCATGGTATTTATGCTAGATTTGTTGTGAATACAATAAACATCAGTTCCCTGGTCTGAAACAATTTTAATGATCCAGGTTAATGATACTGTATATTAAATATTTCCCTCTAAATTTAAATTTCTCGGCTGATATAGCTTTCTAGTGTTGGCAAAAGACTCTCAATCCTTTCCATTAAAGTTCATTGTTAATTCCTTTCATAATAAGTGTTATCTTTGAGGTACAGATAGTCCTTGACTTAACAACAGTTCATTTAGTGACCAAAGTTACAGTGTCACTGGAAAAAGTGATTTATAACCATTTTTCATAGTTACGACCATTGCAGCATCCCCCATGGTCACCTGATCAAAATTCAGACACTTGGCAACTGACTCATATTTTTGACGGTTGCAGTGTTGTGGAGATATGTAAATCACCTTTTGCAACCTTCTGACGAGCAGAGTCAATGAGGAAATCAGATTCGCTTAACAACCATGTAAGCGAACTTACATGTAAGCTTACATGTAAGCGAACAACTTAACAACTGTAATGATTCACTTAACAACTATAGCAAGAAAGGTCATAAAATAGGGCAAAATGCACTTAACAGATGTTTCACTTAGTACAGGACTACCTGTATTCATAAAACTGCAAGTTTGTAGTATAGGAGCTATAGTATCTGCTTCACAATATTAATTATGAAAATTTGAGATAATGAGATTTATCAGTTAATGAAATTCCAAGATGAAATTACTGTTTTTATGTAGTGTTAAGAAATATATAGGAAAACAGTATGGAGTCTTCATAGGGAGACTTCAGTCATGGCAACATAAGCAAAATGATATGGTCACATTGGACTTCCAGTTTTGTACCTTAGCGCATGGCCACAGAATTGTGGAGCTCCACACCCCACAGCTAGTTTTGCCCTGCCAGGGGACCCTAAATGGGTCTAAAGTCACCCCAGAGAGGAGATGAAGAAAGAGGGATGCCCCGATCATCACGGAACAATGGCAGTCATCTTGCTTGATCCGGGGGAAGCCCTCTAACCTGACAGGAGAAAGGCTGGCCACATCTCGGTGACCAGCCCAAGCTACTTGCAGCCGAAGTCCAAAGGCACTAACCAGAACAATGGTGAACAATGTGCTTGAAACTAAATGAAAAATTCGATCTTCTTTCTCCTATTTTGTATTTCCTGGAAAAGATTCCCAAGAAGCAAAAATCCTCCCAAAGTGAGAAGGGAGGGGACTACACCCCCACCGACCCATAGACGGAAGCAGTGAATTAAACTCTTACAGGGAACAAAAATATATTGAAATGAGGTTAAAAATATTACAGTCTGGATAAATTTGAAAACTAAGAAAATTGTTAAAATTCCATACCTGAAAAAGTAATGATGAAATTATAAATAATAATAATAATAACAACTCTTCCCTTTAAAAGCTGGAAAATGAACAGCTACTGATACCTATAGTTGCAGTGACTCAGAATTTGGCAAGCCCAGAAATAAGCAAAAAACAGCTGGGAACAAAGCATTGAGCTATCTACTACAGAGTAAAATTATATATGTTTAGAAACTGTTGACTTTCTGGGATTATAAATACACTGAGCTGCATTTTTAAGTTTAAGAACTGTTTGCAGAGAAAGAAAAACCTTGGCCTTTGGTTAATCTTCTGAAGGGAAAGTTATTGGAAAGCTTTTAGGTGGTTAAACACTTTGGACTGAAATCTTGGCTGGCTGATAATTATAAAACCCCTGAAAAGAAGAACTATTACAAAATAGTGTTTTCAGTGGTGCTTTGATAATTGGAAACATATTGGATTACAAAAACCATATATAAAGATAAGAACTATACAAGAATTGGTTGTTTGGATTTAAGATGGGCTGGCTTGATAAAGCTAATTAAAGAGACTATGGTACCAATGAAAAACTACTTAGAGGAGGAAGACAAAATGGATGTTGTATATTTATCTAAAAGTGATAGAAAATCACACCTAATACCTCCTGCTGAAGACCCCAGCATGGAACATCAGAGATCTGCAGGAAAAATGACTCAAGATAAAGCAAATACATTCCAGGAGAAAATATATGCAATGCTGCAACAGATTCAAATGACAATTGTCTTAAATCATGATGGAATTAAAAACAACTTTGATAACAAAAATGAACACATCTCTAACCTAAAGTCACAACTAAACAACACTCAAAAAATGATGATAAAGAATGAACAAATAAATCAGACAATAGATACAAATCAGAGGAAAATAACTTAAATATGGAAGCTACAAATGAAGAGAACTACAACTTAATACAAACAAAAGAAAATCCACAAAATTATGCTAGAACAAAGGAAATAAAAAAGATGTTTTACCTTCCAGGTAAACAAACAAAACAAACTTGAGGACAAAAAAGATTTAATAAAATGAATTAAAGAGCTGCCAGGAGAATCATTAAAGCGTGGGAGACAAAAACCGAATATTCTACTTAATTTGTTTTTTTTTTAATCTACAAAAATACAACCTGTCAAGCTAAACCTACTGATTTGGAAAGCGACCTGGCAAAAGAAGATTAGAATTAGATTTAAGAGATGTGATTCAACTTACCAAATGGAATACTATATGATTAAATACTTGTTTGAATATGGTTAAAAAATATAAAGTTTGGCTATAAAGAGGTCGTATAGTAAGATTGTTAGATGGTGTACTATATGATTAAATAATTGGTTGAACATTGTTAAAAGAATAGACAAAGCTTGGACATAAACGGGCCTTATAGTAAGTGGGATAAGATATATAAGTAGTATAATACTTTTATAATATATGAAATGTACAAATATTGAGATGGTGTAATTGAATAAAAAGTTTGGATATTCAAAGATAATGAATTTTGAGAAAATTATGACTGATAAGAGTGGTTTCAATACTGAGTGGAAATTAAGCTTAAATAAGAATTTTGAAAACAGGACGTATAATGATGATTTTATAAGATGACTTCTATAAATACAATTGAAAAATAAGCTGATTAGAAAAGATGTTATATGTTGATGTTATTGTTATATGTACAAATACTAGAAAAATGATTATACCCAACTCTGTATGTATTGAAAGTATTAAGAATTATATTTGTTTAATGTAGACAAAAGGAGAATATTACTGAAATAACAGAGGATTAAGGAAATATATTATCAAGTAACATATTGATCAATTATAGAAATTAATTATTATTGATTGTTTTTAAATATATGAACCCAGGCAACACATTGTTCACTAAGCACTAAAGATTGCTATTATAAAAATTAATAAAATATATTTAAAAAATGATATGGTCATGTTGGCATGGTTGCTTCTGGGGTTCTCTGTGCACAGTGCTAATGAAATAATACTCAACCAGGATTTGCTGTTCAGTGAAAGATACATTGCATAGGTGAGGAAATCCCTCAGGGTGGCTGCACAAAATCTTTGAGAGGATCGAATTACTTTGATAACACATTTTTCTATACACAGCCTTGAGATAGATAAACAGACAGACAGACATGTCTTTTAATTGTAAAATAAATGATAGGTGGAGTTATTCTTGAAGAATATAACATTGCTTGTCTGCATTTGTATACAGTATGTATATGCATGTATGTGAATATTTGTATAAAATACATATGTATATTTATATTAGCATGCACTAAATGTTTCCCCTTTTCTCATAAGCTATCACATATGTTCTGTCATATAGGTACCGTAAATGCCGGCGTACAAGGCGACCCGGCGTATAAGACGACCTCCGTCTTTATAGCCGGGCCGCATTCCTAGAACGTCGTCTTATACGCCAGAAACTACCAGTATTTCCGGCGTATAAGACGACTCGGCGTATAAGACGACCCCCGTCTTTGGCGCCAATTTCAGCGCTCACGGAAGTCATCTTATACGCCGGCATTTACGGTACTTCTTCTCTAATAGTTTTGTATATCCTTCCTCAAGTTCTCCATTGAACAATTATGTTTCTATGCAAAACATAAACCAAGAATAACATATACTTTTTACTGTTTACATTATAGCTGATTAAAAACATATTTGGTGATAACCTTCAGTTCTTTTCTTGCTTGTCTATATTCCCTTTATACATTTTTCATATTCCAACATCTTCCAGAACTCCTCCTTTAGTATATCCATCTTAAGAAAGTCAGAAAATTCTAGTAATAGAGCTCTTTGTGCCCAGTTCCTAATGTTGGGAGGAACTCCCCCGTTCGGTCTTTCCAGCCGGGATTCCCCTTGACGGTGCGGCGCAGAAGAAATAGATCGTGAAGCCAGCTACCAGAAAGAGGTTTAATTTCGAGGATCAGTGTTGAGTGACAATTCAGCTCGAGTCCCCGGCTAGCTAGACAGAGTGATCTTTAAACAGGGGTTTTTATACCCTTTTGTGGGTTCCAAACTTGTCATTTCTGATTGGTAACAAACTTACCATTTCTAATTGGTGAGTTAAAATTTGTCTTTCTTGATTTGCTGGTTTGTGACTATTGTTAGTTCCTTTTTCTTGCCTAAAAGGTGTTAATTACTTTTATTGTTGTGTCCTGATTGCTGCTAGCTGATTCCTCATTGTGTGTGTCAAGTGTTTGCTGTTTTAGCCTCAAGCTGCTGTTGACCCAGTTTAGTTGGGGTGTTCCTAGATTATTTCTTAGTTGGGCTGGGGAGGGGGTGTCCAACTCTCATCAATTCCCCCATTTTGGGCTATTACTGATGTATCAGTGATTAGCCCAACTGGTTCATATATATGGTAGTGGTGATCAATTTGGCACATCATGAGAGATGTTTTCTTGCTCTGTCCCTTGCTTCTGATGGGAGTTGTGCAGACCTTTAGGCATTTTAACCCTAAAGGTGCTAATTGGCATAGGCAGCAAAGGAGGGCTCCACCTATTGCGACTGTGATTATACTAACAATGAGAATTTTCAACCAATGGAAGTCTGGTAACTATGAAAAGAGCCAGGAAAGGTTCCAGGATGACTGGTTGTGCCCAATGTTTTGTGCTAGTTTTCTTAAATGTTGGATGTCACCTTTAGCTTCCAGTCAGGTTTGCATACCCCCCAAAATTCTTCACAGCCATGGTTCTCCTTAGTACATGACCACTGGCTGCCCAGTTTCAAGGGTTGTTTCCTGCCTTAGCTCTTAATTCAGTGCATCCAGGTTTGTAATGCCCAACTGCCAGGCTATTAAATTTTCTTTAAATTGCACATAATGAGTTCTAGGAATCCCAATCTGAGCTCAACAGTGCAAGATATTCAGGGCTGAAGTTTAGGATCTTTCCTGTTGCTTCCTTAGTCAGGGCATATGAATTGCAAATTCACCTGAGGGGACCTAGTTCCCTCCCCCTTGGAATCTGTTGGAAGTTGGTCCCACAAAGCTTTGGTGCAATAGAGCAAAAATCAGCCTGAGGAACTTTACTAAAGGTAGGTGGAGGGGATAGACTCAAGTGTGATTCTGAATGGTGTCTGTGTGTGTGTGCATGTATGTGCAGCTACTTTTACAAAATAGTCAATACAAACATTCTGGATAAATTTTCCCTCCCACCATAGAAGTCCAAGGTGTTCAATACTTGTTCTGCCACCTATTCCTAAATGCCATCTCTCCACTAATACATTCAACTGGCTTGTTACAATACAAATGGGGCAAGAAAGAAAAGTTTACAATGAGTTTCCGCCCTCCCCCCACAGTCTAATTCTCTCTTCTGAGGCTTCACATGGCACCAGGAATCCTTCCTTCTGCAGCTCTCTCAGGCATCTGGGGAAATGGTAGGACTTGGGAAGATGTTCCACTCAGATTGCATGGTGGCTTTTTAGTGGATGGCTGGATTCAAAACTCAATTCCATGGCTCAAATGGATGGAGGCAGCATCTGGGTCTGTGTGTTCTGCTTCCAAAGGCTTGGGAGAGGGTTTCAGGACTGAAAGATACAAGAACAAGGTCTCCCCCCTTTCTGGATGGACTCTCCCAGGAGAGGAAGACAAAAGGTATGGAGAACAAAGGATAGGAAAAGAATTGGAAGGGGGGTAGCTTGCAGGCAGTTTGAAAAGGGCACTAATACTGCAGTTATTAAACATAGACAAATGGGGAACAACAAAATGAAATGTTTCACCTTTGAACTTGACCATTTGCAACATATTATGGACAAAACTTGCAACTTGAAAGGAAGAGGAGAAAAAAAAATGCTAGGCAGCTTGAGAATGCTGAAAACTCCAAATAATTTTAAAGCCTAATATTTTAAGGTGTGCAACTTTCCAGAGGTAGGAGAACATTTATTCTAAAATAGACCACATCATTTTAGAGATTGAGAAATGCTTATGTTTCAGAAAGCTTCATAGTAGTTTCACTAGTAAGTGATAGGATAAGAAAAGTAACTTAAGAAAATTATTTCCCCACACAATCAGACTTGAACTTCAAAATGCTCTTGTAAATAGACACACATTTTTCAGGAAAAGGATAGATAGATAAAACACATACAGTAAATGCAAGTGAAACTTTTCCAACTGATAAACTTAAAACAATCCCTCCTAGTAACTTAAGGCTGTTCTTGAGCGTACACAGAGAGAAAGAGGAAAACAAACAAACAAACAAACACAAATTTTTTTCCTTCACTCTGTTTGTTGGCCAGACAAACAGAGTGAGGTATTTCCTTTTTGTGGCTTATTTTTAAGCATAATTTCTAGTAGAATTTAAAATTCTTTTTTCTTTGGATTTGAAACAGTTAACAGTCATACCTCTCACGCACAGACTTTGACAAACATATATATAGATAAAGAAAAGAGAACAGAAGTCTTAGTTTTACACATCCTAGTCATTCCCACCATAAATTTCAGATAACTCAAGTTGCGGAAGGCACACATTTTAAACATACCACGTGGTTGCATAGAGGAGAGAGAGAGAGAGATAGAGAATCACTATTTCTTATTTTCCCTTTTAAGTACCTTTATTTAGCCAAATTGGTTTCCCAGCAAGGCCCTAAGCAAAGTCTATCTTTCTTTCATACACTACACAGTTGAAGTCTCCTTGTGAGACTTCTTTCCTAACTTTGCATTGCTTACAGGGCCTTACCAGCTAGTTGCCCAAATCCAATTATTTCATTCACTCATTCCATTTCATTTTCACACATTCTCTCCCTTTTCCCTAACAAAAGGTTCTGTGCTCTGGCCAACCCCCATGCTTTCCAGGTTCTGCCAATTAAACAGATCCTTTCTGCGGCTAGGAAAGACCAGAAGCAGCAAAATCCAATTGTGAGTGTCTACAATAGACTTTATGGTCTCTATAACGGTTTGAGGATCCGCACGAAAGGTGGCAGTATCCTTTTTCCAAACAACCAAATCGGACGGGGAGAAAGGGGTGTGGGTTAAAATGTGTCCTGTCTGGCCCCTCGGTCGCCCGGGTATGGGCCTGTTCAACAAGGGGGCCATGAAGGTTGGTTCAGGGTGATCTAAGGGAGACTGGGGGTTCAAGGCGACTTGAACCGGGTTTCTCTGTCTGGATAGTTCAGCCCAGCAATACCAGTAGGGTAGTTGGGTTGGTTCTATCCTTGACCTAAGTGCTTTTAGTGTTTTGGTTTCTAGAGTACCACCATCGGGCCAAATTTGTCTTCCATTTTCATCTTTAAGCAAAGCCCATTTCTTACATAATTCCTTTAATCGTTTCTTCTTCATCCCGGCCTGGACAGGAAGCTGATTCCTGTCCCAGGCCCGACCAAGCTTTCAACCGGGAAACCTACGTCTGCCCTTGAATTGGAACCTCCCATGTTTCTATAACGGGATTTCCTGACCGCTAAAGGGCACTACACGTCGGAAGCCTCCTTGTGAGACTTCTTCCTACCACCACGATTTTGTGAGTCCGAAAAAAGGGGACTCACGGAGCTTCTCTGGATCCCTCTCAGAGTTCGTGGGCTCCTCCGAGGGATCCTCCACGTTTTCAGACCAAAAAGGGGTCTGCAGAGACCTTCCAGTTTCCCTCAGAAGGTACGGGCTACTCTTCCACCGGCCGGCTTTACCCCACCGTTTACGGACACCTGGACCTCCAGTGTCCATGGGCACCTCCACCTGCTCTCAGAGGTAGGCGGTCGCTCCCTTTTTTTTTTTTTTTTGGGCTACTGCTTAAGTTTTTTACTAATGGAAGGGGTCCTAACTTGCCCAGAATAGAGTTTTCTCTCTCTTTCTCTGCCCGCTCGGTCCTCCTCTCTCACCAGAAGGTCTCCCGCTCCGGTGCCCCCCCTTGCTTTCCCGAATTCCGCCGGTCACGGCTCCACTGGAGCTAGCAGCAGGTCGGGGTGCGGCTAGAGGGCACATGGAGGGAGCGAGCTCCAGCTGATTCTAAGAGGATGATGCCTCACACACACACTCATGCATTCTTCCTTTCGTTCCCCCAGACCCTTTAACCTAATAGATTTAAATTTGGTGGCACTTACCCTCTTTCCTGGTAGCTATTCGAGCGTAAGACTCAAAAACTCCCTTTACTACCTGATGCCGACTGGGCAGGGTCCGAGGAGGCTTCCCCACGGATCAAAGTGTCCGCTGCCGGCTGGGTGATGACTCTTCCGGGCCCGGTCCGGTGGCTGGGTGAGCTGGAAGTCCCTTCGTGGGTCGCCAGATTGTTGGGAGGAACTCCCCCGTTCAGTCTTTCCCCTTGACGGTGCGGCGCAGAAGAAATAGATCGTGAAGCCAGCTACCAGAAAGAGGTTTAATTTCGAGGATCAGTGTTGAGTGACAATTCAGCTCGAGTCCCCGGCTAGCTAGACAGAGTGATCTTTAAACAGGGGTTTTTATACCCTTTTGTGGTTTCCAAACTTGTCATTTCTGATTGGTAACAAACTTACCATTTCTAATTGGTGAGTTAAATTTTGTCTTTCTTGATTTGCTGGTTTGTGACTATTGTTAGTTCCTTTTTCTTGCCTAAAAGGTGTTAATTACTTTTATTGTTGTGTCCTGATTGCTGCTAGCTGGTTCCTCATTTTGTGTGTCAAGTGTTTGCTGTTTTAGCCTCAGGCTGCTGTTGACCCAGTTTAGTTGGGGTGTTCCTAGATTATTTCTTAGTTGGGCTGGGGAGGGGGTGTCCAACTCTCATCACTAAGTATTATATGTATAAGCGAAACTCAAGGGACACTTTGATTTTAACAGATAAATTTGTACTATAAGATCCCCTTTGCCTTCTTTTCAGCTGGAAGAAAACTAAAAGTAGCTTAATATGTATAATTTCAGTCAGCTAATATTAGCCCATCATGAGTATTGCTAGCTTCAGTTTTATGCTTTTATGTTGTCTTTTAGATAAATAATACACATTTACTTCACAAAACAAGAACTGATTACACCATCCACTGAATATAAATAGACAGTTTCCATGGTAGATATCAGACAAATTTGATCCAAACATTGCTCAAGTATTTTTTTTTTAAAAAAAGCTGCTTTTGCTTTGCCTAATTTGGTTTGTCTAACTTCTTTGTTCTCTTATATTCTTTTATTCTTAGCTTGGTGTGAAAATTACAAAAGCTGTTGCTTGCCGAAATTTTGTGAAAGCTAAGCAAGATGTGGAGGTTACTCAAGAGGCCCGAAAAAAGAAAAAACTTGCATGGGGGTAAGTAAATGGGTATCTGTCTTTGTAGCTAGTAGATTATTTGACTTAAATATTTTTCTTCTTCAGATTGATTCATATTTGTTTAATATTAACTGTGGCTTTTTCTTTGAATAGTTTATCTATTTTATGTAGGATTTTTAGTGCAAGTGACACATTATTCAAATATTTATACTTTTCCTTTTTCATTGCTGGAGTATTAAAAACTTAGAATTTAGACATTGCTGCTAAATGAAATTTGACTGAAAATTCCTGAAGTGTACTTCAGTAGAAACTGACATGTGCTTGTATTTCTTTACAGTTTTGAAGCAAAGAAAAGATGGGAAACAAAAAGCAACATGGGATATATGTAATTAGTTCTTCTCTAGGAAAGCTGAAAAATTGTAAAGCAGGGGAAAAGGTTTGTTAATATATATGATGCATAAATTATACATTTATTTGTTTTATTTTTGTAATGCTTCTGCTGCTGAATGAATCGCAGAACAATTGGTTTCTCTTCCATATGTTACTATATTTCAGGCATTCTACCTTCAACCTTTTAAATGTTTCTATCTTTTTCATTACACAAACATTCAAGTTCTAAAGTGTTTTCTCAAAAATTCTTAAGATTAAAAATATACCATCTTTATTCAGTTATTTTTAATACCAATAAATTGTCTTAATTTAAATTACAATGTGTTAAAATTTCTGTTTCTTTAAATATTATTTATATAAAAATCTATTTTCTGAAAACATCAAGTAAATTTTCCAGTAATTTCTGAAATATATTTCATTTATATTTCTTATTATTTACTTACTTAGAACATTTATGTAGCTACCACCTTAAAATGTGTATTAATTAAACAAACAAAAATGCACAAGAAAAAGAGTACATGCCACTAAAATAAAGTAAAATCCTTAAATGGCTACCAGAATCTAGATCTTTTGTTTCCTGCAAAAGGGGACCTTGGCTTATCCTGAACCAAGTGCTTGGACAAACAGCCAGGTCTTAATTACTTTCTAAACACCTGCAGGATCAACTGTTTATTAGGTGGGAAATTGCTTGAAAAGTCAGGGGGTGCCACTGAGAAGGCAAGGCTCTTGGTTCTTATTAAGCAAGATGATATATTTCAAGGACAAGGAATATTAATCTAACAATAACTAATTGTTTTTGAGAACTTGGGTTAAAACATTTTATGAAGAAATAGCAAGTCCTTAGTTTTCTACCCTAATATACATTTTTTTTTCTTGTTTATAGCCTCAGGATGTGTGATTTCCTTCATTCCCTTCCCATGAAACATAATATTTCACAAAGATAGGTTTTTCATAAAGTAATGTGGAATTAACTATTAATTAGTTATATTGACAGTTAAATACACAGCAAAATCTATAAATTACTAACCAAGCAGGTTTATTACATAACATCATAAATCTCTGAAGAATTACTGAACGGGGAGCAGGCTATTGTAAAGAAAATAGGAAAAGCAACTATTTTTCAACCTGAGTAACATTACAAGTGTACATTATGTTGTTACAGTTAGATATTCAAAGACAAATGGATCTACTAAAGGACTCATTTGAAAGTAATACCTTATCAAAGTAGTTTTTAATATAGCAACTTGTTTTAAACACATGCAACACATTTCATCATGTAGCTAGATCCCTTCCATAAATAAGAGGATTTAATGGCAATATCAAAAAATAAATATCTACATTCTTCAATCAGTTTGGAACAGGAACTGGCCACTTAGGTTCATTGCTTATGTTTATTTTATGACAGGTTTTCCTATGCTACAAATAGTCCTCAACTTACAACCATTTGTTTAGCAACCATTCAAAGTTAGAATACCACTGAAACAGGGCTTATAATCAGTCTTATGACTGTGGCAGCATCCCCATGGTCATGTGATCAAAATTTGGATGTTTCTGTGAAATTCTATGATGAATGCCAATGGAAATATGATATACTTAACCTAAAGTAGTACTTAATACTCCTTCCCTTTAAGTAATGACAATTCAGAAACATCAACATTGCTGAAGAATAAGATGGCTGTGCATAAATGCTGTTGCTACTAGAACTAACTTTTTGTCCTAATTTGTTTTACTCAGCTGAACATCAAGTAAGTTCAGAAAGCATTCCTGTAATTCTGAATTGTTTACAGGATGATGATGAATAATTTTGGAAGCTAAATTAAAATGACAATGCTTTTTGTTTTCCTCCAGACTTTATATATACAAATAACAGCTTTGTGTTGATTTGGCATTGCCAGAAAGACAATGAAATGGGTGGCAGAATAAACAAACCAACAAACAAATAAATTACAGTGGGGCAATTTCAGTTTCCTTGAAACATTATCAGGAATATTTTCATTAGTTTATAGCTGACAATACAATATAGCCTAAGGAAAATGTATGACTAGAGGAAATAATGATTATTTTTCCTTGCATTCCCAAATGAGTTGCCTTGTTTTCTTCTTTGAAAAGAAAGATATGACAAAGAAATTATAGATAAATATTATTTAATTTAATGATCAAATTTATTTAGTCAGTTTATACCTCATCCTACTACTCTAGCGAATATTCAAGACATAAATTTTTATAAAAATAGAAAAAGGTTTCTATAAGCTGAAGAGTTGAAAACAAAATTAGTATTAATATTAATTAACAAAAGTCTTGCAAGAAAAATGAATCTCATTAATGATGAAAATGTTGGGCTAAATGCAACTCCTGAGAGTGTTGCCTCCATCACCTAAGGGCAATTAGGGAGATGGCCATCTCCCACATATCAGAAAAACAGTCGTCATCAGGATATCTAGGAAAAAGTATCTCTTTCACAACACTCAGCTTTTTCAGTTGATGGAATATTTGAGCTGGTAGAATCAAAAATGCAAATAGCAATAAAAAATGATGTTAATAATACAATAGATTCAAAGTAGATTGTTTTCCTACTCTACTACCAACACTTGCTAATATCACAACATGAAATTATCTAGGAAAAAGCTCAAGTTCACCTAGTAGTTCAAAACACCTTGAATAAGGAATCAAAAGTTGACATGTCAAGGCCAGGTTATCTAGAGCCATGCTGGAAATGGGGTGTGTTAATACTGGGAAAAGCTTAATAATATTTCATAAATATTAATATGTATGAACGGAATAGAACATGAACAAAACGTTGAAGTTTAGTAAGCCAATCTTAATTTGATATCTGATTTGCATCAAACATGGTAGAAATGGTGTATATTCTGTAAGAGATATACCAAATCTTTTGTTTCAAAACAATTTAGAAGGGCATATGAAAAAAGAGGCTGTGGTTCGTTGGGATTTTGTGTAAAAATCTTGGTTTGGGGAGTAAGGTTATTTGTGTACTATCCTTTAAGATGATACGTTGTATTTAATAACACTTTAATTTCAATTATATGTTTTGATATGGGGAGTCGGTTGATATCATGTTTACAAAATAGGTGATATTTGTATTTTTATAGCGACTCAACTGGAACCATTTTAATTACCATCTTGATTTACAAATATGTAAGCTTGCTTGATAATAGACAACCTGGAACACTCCTAATATTTCGAAGCAATTGTGATAGCCTTAGACCCTGCCATGCTGACTAAAAGTTATGGGATATGTAATCCCATAATTGCCATACTGATTGAAATAATAAGTACTCACTGATTAAGACCATTATAACATAATTAATGGAATATTCGGACCATTTAGTTCTGCATGAAATAAGAACATTTTTGACAATTTTTATGTAGGGTATTCTATTAGTAACATTTAAGAGATCCATTGATACTGTGGAAAAATATAAATCTGCCTACTCTAGTTTCTACCTTGCACTAAGAACGTTGCCTTTTCTTTTTTCTTTTTTAGCAAATAACACTAATGGCTTTTAAAAATATATAGACATTTTGGTTAAATAAATGCTTTATTTAACAACAGGCATGATGTAGCTACTTTAAACCAAGTTTGACTTAATGCATCTATCTATCTATCTATCTATCTATCTATCTATCTATCTATCTATCTATCTATCTATCCAACTAAATGACCATTATTTTTATCAGACACTCCCTCCCCAAAACTAACAGCTGCAGGATAATAATTTTTACAACTAAAAGTGATAAAGGAATTATTGATATTTATAGAAATAAATGAGGAAAAGTGACATATAATGATGTTTTTACCTTTTTCACAGCTGTAATTTGTCAAAGATCATAAATATCCAAGTAATTTTTGAAAATTGCTGTTCAATTTTGTATTAACTGATTTATAGTATGTATCACAAGTAATACAGATGATATATCTGAAATGATCATTCATGGATAATTTTAGATTCCTTGTATAGGAGGATTATCTACTGTAAGCCTTAAATAATTGTTTAAATTCACAATCTAGTGTATTGGAGTACACTAGTTGAGCAAATGGGCAAGAATTAGCATCACGTCAACCATTTGCATGTCTGACTCTAGGGGGCAGTGCTTATCTCCATTTCTTAGCTGAGGGAGCCAGCATTGTATGAAGACATTTCCATGGTCATGTGGCCACATAACTGTATGACAATGTGTATGGAACACTGTTGCCTTCCCATCAAGTGGTACCTATTTATCTACTGTCATTTGCATGCTTTTGAATATCTAGGTGGGAAGAGCTGGGGCAAATAATGGGTGCTCATCCCATCTCACAGCGCTCAGATTTCGAATCCGGGCTGTCAGCTTTCCAGGTGATAAGCTCAGTTTCTTTAACCGCTGAGCCATTGCGCCCCCTTAAGCTTCTGTTAATATAGTCTTATAATAAAGCAGAATTAGTTCATCTTGTCGTGTTTCCTGTCTAGTTGGCCAAGGAAAGCTTATATCCATCTTGCAAGTCTAAATGCACAATATTCATGCCTCCAGTTTTAATTACTTGATCCTTTAGGGTAGGTGTTTCTTGACTGTAGGCTCATGTCTCTCCTCTGGTTGTTTTCTAGACAACATCTCTTTCCCCAAGGGCATTTACATATTCCAACACAGATGTTAACTTTTAAAGCTCTACATGGCATGAAACTAGGTTATTTGAGGGATTGCCTATTCCCAATTTCATCTGCCTGTCTCAACAGTCCAACAGATTAGATACATTATGAATTTCATCATCTAGGGAGCTATATCTAGGGACCTAGGTTGTGGGCCTTTTCTGTTGTGGTACCAACATTGCGGAATCTTCTCTCCCAAGAGCTGAGGTCGGCCTCAACAATCCTGAACTTTCAAAGGTCCCTCAAGACCTGGTAATGCCAACAGTCCTGAGAACTTCAGAGGACAGGTGAACTTGTGAGGTGGCTTTGTTATTATAATTATTTTGCTGTCTATTTTCTTATTTTAGTTCTGCTTTTATAGTTTTTAATGTCCTTTTAATAATTATTTCTAATGGTTTTAGGTAATGTTTCATTGGATTGTTGTACACTGCCCAGATATAAACTTGGATGGGAACTTTTCATTGATAAATCATAAATTTCTGGTGAGAATCATAGGCTTCCAGTATTACAAACATTTTTTTTTTTTTTTACTGGTGTGGTTAAACTGGCAAAACAGCATTCAAAGTTTCAGGTTTTCTCAGTGACACTTTCTAACACTTTTCGGTGATTATAGGAAGTAATTTCTGAAGCCTTAATTCAACTGTAACAAGCATCTCAACAATAAACGGGGCATTCATAGGAAACACTTTAAATTTGAGTAGTCAAATGTATTTCTGCACATCACTAACATTTATTGCAATCAAACAAATTTATTGTCAAAATAAAAACTTTCTCCTCATTTGCTTTCCACTGGTTCTGTCAAACAGTTCATTAAAAATGTAGCCAGAAGTGATAATAATTTCCTCTACATAAGATTAAAACCCATTTATTTTCTTCAATACCTTAAAATAATTATTTTGTCTGCCAATGCCTTGTCTGTATCTTTATCATGGAAGACATAAGTTTTGAACAGACATTGTTAAGTTGCTGAACAGACAACATTTTGCATGTGGTCTCTCTAAACCAGGCATGTCAAACTGCCAGCCTGCGGGCCGGATGCATCATACAAAAACCGCGCCATTGCCGGCAATGGAGAAAAAGTCATGATACGTCGTGCCACGTCAAGTGATGTCGTGAGTTTGACATGCCTGCTCTAAACTGTGCTCTGAATTTGGATATCAAAATCATGTGGATAGAGTTGTATGTATCTTTTTCACAATTACTGATTGTGAGCAGGAAACAATGAAATGGAAACAATGGCCTACATGATTAATCCTGACTAGTTGTGTAACACTGTGATGTAGTCTTTCCTACCACTAGAAATCCCTTTAAGTAGATCTTAAAACTAACTCCACTGGATATCAAGTCTTGTATTGCAATCTAAAATTTAGGTTTAAAAATACTGCACCTGATCACTAGGGAAGTTGTATGCAGAATGTATACAGCAATAACATTTTTTTATCATGTTTCAGTCAATGAATGACAGCAGTTGAGGTGTCAATTCCAGTCGAATTTTGAAGCTAATATAAGAAAACCTGATGAAATCTGTGGCAGGTATTAAAACTTGCTAATAAAATATTAGAACATCAGTATATCAGGAAATTATACACACATATGCACAAAGGCAATACTTCCTTAGTTCTGCACAAAAATTAAAATGGCAGTTCTCCCCTACACATTCATATTCTGCCACATGTAGTACAAAAGATACTAAAAAAATGTCAGAGAAGCGAAAAACTGGCATTAAAACAACTAATTCAAAAAGTATCTACTGTACATCTTCATTTCCTGATTAATGGATCACAGTTTGCCCCATATCATGAAGTTCTTGCTATAAGGAAAGATGAGTGCATTTTTAAGTAGTCATTGGTGTCCTGTCCAGTACCAAAGGCTCCATTACAGCTTTCATGAATATAATTAGATAAAACCTAATAGGAAAAACTCATATGTATCTATGAGAGAGTTCTTTTTCAGTTGGAGATAAATCATAAAAATATCCCTAAGATTGTCAGTGGTGTTTTGGGATGTAAGTAGTTCCCTTGCAATTTGTCATATGGGAATATAAATCATGAATAAATGCAACAAATATATGATTGCGAGAAATCTAAATCCGTGTACCTTCATTATGTCATACATTCTAATTATGGACAAGTTGTTAGAGTTAGCATGGTTTATTTATTTTTTGCTCATCTCAAAACGTTGAATAAAAAGAGTGCTTGTGTTCTTTCATCGCAGTGGTAGGATATTATCTTCTTCACTTAAACTACCTAAATTCCAGTGTAGTGAGGAAATATATATGTACCTAAGCTCTGCACAGTGTCTCCAGGAGAAACACCTGCTCTAAGAACAATTCCAGTATATTGGCTGGGGAGGGAGAAAGAGCTTTAGATTCTTAGCACTGATGTCTTGCAGGTTTCAGCAGGAGTGCATTACATCTGTAGGCAACTCAGACATACAACACTGTTCATCATAATTCATGCCTATTTGTTAGGCAATCTCCAGATTCAGACCAGATGCTCAAAGCATATAATACGAAAAGACAAACTGCTTTTATACTTTTGTGGCATTTGCAGAACATCTAATCAAACATTATGCCAAGCTGGATATAGAATGAAATAATCCCTAGGCTTGGTTTGATCTAAAAAAGTCTGACTTTTCTTATCTACAGTGTTTTTGGGTTGTATTTGTAGAAAAAGTTGCTCAGCTGTTAAGATAAGTTGTATATTATTTTATTCAATAAATCTAAGGATATATGATTTTAAAACTCCTTCATATATAGATATTTGGTTCTCATGCAGTTACTGTATATTACCCGTGTTTCCCTGAAAATAAGACCGAGTCCTATATTAATTTTTGCTCCAAAAGATGCATTAGGGCTTATTTTCTGGTCAGGGCTTATATTTGAGGAAATACAGTACTAAATGCATCCGTCTGGCTGACAATCTTAAAGGGGGCTTGTTTTGGGGGTGGGGCTTATATTACGAGCATCCTGAAAAATCTAGGGCTTATTTTCCAGTTGGGTCTTATTTTTGGGAAAACACGGTAGGTTTGGCTCATATTGGAGCCTTTCATTATTCACCTTCATGTGAAGTACAATCACTTAAAATATAACAAAATAATAAGTTATGAATGTTTAATTATTTCTGCAATTGTTCTTTGTTTCCTTCATTGAAGATGTATGTATTTTAAAAAACCGTCCATCCATTCATCCATTGTTTGAAGAAAGCATTTTCAAGGTACTGATCATATATCAAAAATTTACATCTTTTTAGAACTTTTTAGATTACAAGAAGCATATTTTATTTGGTCTATTGATCTCTGATTGAAGAGTACATAAATGTCATACAAGAAGTGCATTTTATAGACAATTTGTAACAGAAAGATCAAAGGGAATTTTGAAAGAAGCAGCAGAAAGTAGGAGAAGTGTATTAGCAATTCAGTAACATACACAGTACAGCCACAAAAATAAATACATTTGTCTTAAAAATAAGGATTAAAAATATTTTTATATCCAGAAATCTCAAGATTTTGCTAGTAAAAAGTAGATTTAGTAAAGATGGTAAATATTAACTATGCACTGTTGTGAGGATTACACATAGGGTATACTAAGGGTTATAAATATGCTTGAAGGAATCTGTGTCTGTCTATTTAGATGGATGCACAAACATACACATATTCATATACATAATGTATACATGCGCATCTCCAACTCTTGCAATATTAATATTGTATAGATAATGCCAAGGCAAACTGATTTCTGAATTTCATATTAACACATATTAACATCCTAAAGAACCTATCTGATGAAAATTTAAGAAGCTTAGCAATGTTCACACCTCCATGAAAAATGATATCACTTTAAATAAACTTTATAAGCAAATCAATTAACAGTTACTTTCTTCCACAAGGTTAAAATAGAGGTACTTTCACGGAATGTTCCTATTTATTTTACCACATGGGCATATTTAAATTGAGTCCAGAGGAAGTTATGTCTATCCCCTAGAACACTGACTATAACAATCCAAAACAAGTCTGCTGTGCACATTATGTGGATGTTTTCATGGCTTAAATCCAATGAAGAATTTCAAAGAATAAGGTCCCACTCAGCAAAAGTGGATAGATACTAGAACTATAGTAGGTACAATTATATAGATAAAACATGAAACTATTAGGAAATGAACTACTGGAAAATTATTTTAAATAATGAAATGTCTTATTGCTTGAACAAATGTGTTGGTCCAAATAATAAAGTATTAGGGCTGTAACAAGGCATGAAAGGATGTTTCATTCCAACCTTGTTTCAAGAGAAGAATGTCTTCAAAGTGAGATAACTTGTTGATCCACTTCACTATGCACTGAGGGTTCCTCCAGCACTTCCAAGAAGTAAAATGGAATGTAGAATAGAATATTCTTTAGAATAGAATGGAATAGAATATCATAAATCATAAAATACAATCATACATCATAAGATACAAACAACAAAGTGATAAGTCATAAGAAATCAATAGGAGAAGATAATAGGAAAGATAAGAAGGATAACAGCAATGCAGCCCTACTACATGGATAAATTTCCTTAGGCGTAAGATAGGGAATTAGGTGTTTAGCAGAGGGGGGGAAAACCTTTTCTGTGTCTAGTTGTTTTTGGCATGCAAAGCCCTGTAGCAGCATCCTGAAGGGAAGGAGTTGAAACAGTTTATGTCCAGGATGTGGGGAGTCTCTAGATACTGTCTCAGCCCTCTTTCTGACTCGTGCAGTATACAGGCCCGTTGCAATTTTTTTTCCTGCAGTCATAACTAGCTGTTGAAATAAAAGTGATTCCAGAAGCCATGTAAAAGAGTTTACAAGGAGATTTGCCTAATACTGCACCTTTTCAAGATGAATATATCATTCTGCCCCATCAATATTCCATGTCCAAAAACTGTCATTACCTTCAATGTATAGTTATCTACCGTATATGCCGGCGTATAAGGCGACTTCCGAAAGCGCTAAAATCGGCGCCAAAGACGAGGGTCGACTTATACGCCGAGTCGTCTTATATGCCAGAAATACTGGTAGTTTCCGGTGTATAAGATGACATTGTAGGAATGCGGCTCGGTGACAAAGACGGGGGTCGTCTTATACTCCGGGTCGCCTTGTACGCCGGCATATACGGTATTTGTTTTCTGGCCACAGACTGAAAATAAACATAATTTATTGTGGCTATTATTTATTGTCATAAAAATTACTTTCAGAAAGTATGAAATACTTACTAGCTATTCATGCTTATTTTGCTGGAAGAGTTTTGGAATGTGACTTTTCACCTGTGTAAAATCTGATATGACCTTCAAGCTGGCAGAAGTTGTGCATTCCTGCTCTAAATCATATCCCAAACCTTGATGAAAACGAAGGTGGTACAGTTTCAGTGACTTGATTCAGTTGGTCTCTTCAATAAGATCTTTGTGTTGCTATCATCATGCTACTCCACTGAGGTTTATTATTGCCAATGTATTACATTCATAGTTGAAGATCCAAAAGAAAACACAAATGAAGTATAAGCTCCCTCCCAAAAATGGATAAAATTTAACACATTAGGGGAAACCCTGCAAATGTTAAAAAAAAACCGACCTTCTGCACCTAATTTAGCTAACCAAGCCTAAATTTACTTCGAACCCAGAATTTTCTAACAATTGAACAGAATTCAGCAATTATTGTAAGCATTGTGGAAGAATGATCTGTTGGTGGAAAGCACACAATTTTCATTTCTGGCCCACTGGTATTTTAGGAACGAGATAGAAAATTAACTTAGAGGTTATCTGCATTGTTCTGTTGCCCCATTAATTGCCTCTGGAGGCAGAAATGAATATAATTAGCATGTATTAACCTACCAAAGCAACTCTGCAGCATGTTTCTCTGTTCATCCTACAAAATATACTTTTCCTTGTTCTGTTGCTTTGATTATCCCTGTCCATTTGAGTTAGAAGTTGCTTGCAGACTAACCTCATTAGTTCATTCGCTGTTTTGTGAATAAGGCATGCTTGATCGGTTGAATGACCGTGTATTATCTCTATTACCTTTTAGACTTCCACTTTGTACTGCTGTTGCACTAAGTATAATTCTTGGCACACAAATATTACTGATTTTAAACTCAGCAAAACATTATTTTTTTTACTTACTTTGCTTTATTTTACATTTTTTTATAACTGGTTTTAGTTTTCCACTGATTTTTCTAGTCGGCTGAAATAGAAAAGCATTCACATTAGTAAATATTAAAATTTTACCTTCAAGACTGTTGGAGGGGAGGTTTATGGGATGTTACTAATCCTCTGTTCAGTACTGACATTTAATACTAGTGTTAGTGAGTATTATCTATACTGGACAAACGCTGGAAAAATTATTAAGAGCAATTAAGAGTGTATATAGGATCTTTTCATATTAGTATTCTGTTTTCTGATATATAATGTGGCTTTCTCTGGTCCAAGAATTAATAGGAATTTGAGAGGCTTCAAGTTACATCTTTAATTATAGCTTTGGTAGTGTCCCAACAATATGAAGTGTATTCTAATGGTAATAGAAGGTATCCTTACTTCTATTCTCATACAACATATGGTTTATAAAGTTTTATTGAAGTATTTTAACTGCATAAGCTATCAATTGTCCTCCTTTAGAATGATGAAATTTCAGAATAATGCCCATTGTATCTTCAGCAGTTGCTAAAACACTAGTTAAATGGGCTTCCATAAAAGATGATGTCCAGATGTTTAAAAGAAAGTCATTGCTATATTTGTTGGGCATTAATTGTCCATCTTCCTTTAATATTACTTCTGCCAAAATTACTACCTTTGTTTTATTATAATTTATCCTCAGTATTTCTCTTTCACATCCAGCAGCTAGTTTGGCCAACAATTTTTAAGGCAAATGTCGGTACAGGAAATTAGACCCAAGCCATTGAAATACATTAGTATTGAAATTTACTATACATTAAATGAGAGGAAAAAAACTTTGTGACTTCATGGCTACTACAATACCATCAATATAAAAGTTACATAAGAAGCAGCTAGTAAACTACTGTTTAACTCCTCTCTTCAATAAAATAGTGTCTGACAAAGGGCCCTTGTGGGCCTATTCTTATTTAGCTATAATGTTATTATATAATTTAATTATTGGTTGAGAAGTCAATGTTGACTGGAAAATTCTGGGAGCTGTAGTCCAAATGTCTTAAAATTACAAAGGTTGAGAAACTAGAATAGATATTTCAATATATATGATAGATTGATCCCACTGTTTATCCTCTTTTGTTGAAGCTGGATGAACTCCTGCTTGTCTGGAGATTGTGTTTGATCATATTGGTTGATGACATTCAACCCTCTATTAGGCTAATAGATAGTGTCAGCTTATTGGATGCTAGTTTTGTCATTATGTTGTTTGGCTGCCCCTGCTTGGCAATCTTTTTTCTTTTCTTTTCCCTTTTCTTTTTTGTTTGATTTTTTTTTTACATTTTTAATCTTTACCTTACCCAGGCTTACTTTGAATGGGTGGCTTCCAAATGTGATTTATACATAAATAAGCACTTTCAAGTCAACCCTATTTTCTTTGCATTTAGATTCACTCAGATCAAATTCCTTCAAATTTTATTTTATAAATCCTATATTTAATTTCAAAAAATAAACAAATGAAATTCACATTCCAAGGCTGTGGAAGATTAGCTCATATACATTAATTCCATCATGTTATTTTTAATAAAAATAAAATGCAAAATTCTAGTGCACTTTAATGCCTTTTTCTCTCACATGCAAATATCAACAATGCATATAGATACAGTTTTTAAAGAAACAACTTACGTCTAAGGACCAGCCATTAATTATTATGGACAAAACAAAAGCCTTTGCTAAATTTTAAGTGCTTTTCAGAAGTGGAGTTGCCATAACAACTTGATGCAAAAAATCTTTGGTGGTAACTTTGTATTGAATCCTATTGAAAGCAAATAACTCCACTTTTATGTTAATACATATCCAGCCTAGTAGATACCATTGGTAGAGGAGAATTAAAACTTTTTAAACAGGGAAATTCCTTTTCTGAAGTAAAAGAAACCTCTTAAATGTAAGTGTTTTCCTTTTCCCTCTTTCTGTTTCTCTCCCTCTTTTTTTAAAAGTATAATTTGTCAGACATTAAAATGACAAAAGGTCTTTGAAAGAGGATTATGTCTTCTGATGTTTCACCACTAGAATGGATTTACATTATGCCCTGCTGAAGTTGTAATCTTGAATTCTGAGGTAATGTTTTAGCCCTTTCTTTCCAGATAAATAAAGTTTTCAGTGATAGCACTTCATTTTTCTTTGGAAAGTTCTTTTATTTTTCAAACTCCTCATTTTCTCCGGTTTAAACTGTTACATCAAAGTAACACACAAATTGGATGCAGTTCTTAGGAAGGGAAGGAAAATGTAGAAAGTCAACATATTTTAATCAGATCCAATAGTCATCAAATGAGGAATTTCAGTATTCATTTGTAGGTAGGTAGGTAGGTAGGTAGGTGGATAGATAATAGATAGAAAAGCTGTTCTAAAGTATCAATTTGAAGGGATTTTCTTCTTTTAATCATGAATATACCTGGTTTTTCCCGTCTCCCTATATAAAAGCTGTATGCTTCCACATTAAGTAGTTTGTTAATCATATCAGTTCCATTTCCCTTTGAAATTCAGTGGCACAGTTTCTGATATCTCTCTTTTAGCAGTACAAATTTAATTAATATTAAATCTCATTTTAGATTCCCACCACTAACTCTTCATCTCATTATTGAATAAATGAAATTGTATTTTATTTTAAATTTCTCAAAAAAGCCAGATATACCTTCAACGAAAGAACTGTTTATCAATAAAGAAATAAGGAAGTCTTTTAAACTCAACCACTCAAATGTGATTTTTCTCTTCAACCAATTGCGAGATTGGCAAATTAATGTTGCCACCAGGTGTCACAATACCATCTGCCATTAAAAATAAGGGGTGGGGAGAGAAATCATATTCAAAACTATGAGTTCTTTTCCCTTTCCATTCTGAAGAGTAAAATTAGAAGATTGTTCTTTGGCTGTGTCAAAAAACTACAGCATGGAAATCATCTTTACAAGCAGGTTGTAAAGGAAACATTTGGAAGCAATTGAATCTCTTCACATATAGAAAGAACCCTTCATATTCCGTAGTCTATGATGACATTTTCACTCACTGCTGGTTTTGACCTACAAAGCCTTTCATGGCATGGGTCTGTTGGTATCTGAGGGACCATCTCTCCCAGTTACATCTGCCTGTCCTATCAGATCTGACAGAAAGTGCATGTTGTGGGTCTCATTGGTCAGGGAATTGCAGTTGCTGGGGTCCCAGGAGCTGGACCTCCTCTGCTATGGTGCCCACCTTGTGAAATCTCAGCCCAGGTTAGCTCTATTTCTCTTAACATTTTGCAAGTCCCTCAAGAACAGAGATCTTGCAATGGCTCCCTTGCTGCGATTAACATCTTCTCTTGCTTGTGTGCCTTTCATATATATATGTACAAATGTGATAAATAAATCACTAGGCAAAAGTATATTGGAGAAGAATGTGAAATTGATTAAAAAAAGAAGTAAGTAAACCTTAAGCAAGAGTAAACATCTAAACTGTATTTTATTAAAATTCAATCAGCCATTAAAATACTTACATGTAAGTATCTATCACAGTAACACAGAACTCTGTAGCCAATATTTAAGGTGGGTCCTTTTAGACCAGCTAATCCCATCTAACACTTTCACTGGGTATTTCCTTAATCTAGTTAAGAAGCCTGCCTTCCGCAAGATACAAAGTCCGGGATAGTTGTTCACAATGCTTCCCTGATTACAGAATATAATTACAGCTAGCAGTTTCCAGTAGAATTATTTTATTTTCAAACACAAGGGGGAGCTCTCATCATGCCGATATCATGTCTTCTTCAACCAGTGATCCAAGATGGGCATTTTGCAATCTGTGTCTTGCTGCGGTATCTTTTGAATACTCTTAATAATTCTGGGATCATCAAGATTTCAAAGATAAGAAGGTGCAACAGGTGGAAAACTATGCATTTTGTATGAAAAAGTTGCCCGATAAGATAAGTATAACAAGTAGTCAGTTGAAGAGACTAGAAATAATCAGAATATCCAAGGTGATCTGTTCAGGCCTCAAAGATTACTGAAAGTAAAGGCAGGTGAATTACCAGGTTCTGGAAATACCATGAATTCATACTCTTATATTTTTAAGTTCTGTAGGCTCCTTCTACTAGCTATGTCGGCTTTGATAAAATGAAAACTTTTCTCCTGGGGCACCATTTAGAGAAGCATCTCAGACTAGCCATTTCCTCTGTTTATAAATTGATCTGGGAGCACAGAGAATAATATCTGAGATATACTTTCAGATTATTTAGTTCTTACCCAGCAGTTATCTCTTGACTGTAGTACAATCTCATAATCACAGACTGGTCCAAACCCTGTTATTTGTGGTGTATGTCACGCGCTGCTTTAAAATCACATTTTCACATTTGAACTTTGGAACTCCATTTCCAAAGATATAGTATAGAATGTGGCTCAGAGAATATGTGATCATATATTAAATAATCATTGAGCCAGAGAAAGGGAATGACTTCTGTCTCTAATCTTGGAGAGTAATTGCCGGAATATTTTAAGCAAAATAAACTAATGGTCTGAATTTGTATAAGCTACTTCCTAAATTCAAGGCCACTGTTCCTCAGCTTTGGCAACTTTAAGATGTATGGACTTCAATTCTCAGAATTTCTCCAGTCAGCACTGATCAAAGCATTCATTCAGCTGCAATAGTCCTAGATTTTAAAATAGTACAATGAGAAAGAAACACACAAGGATAAAATTAGTGAACAATGGACATATAAAGTTTATTATATTTATATTCATCCCCCAATCCCAACAGATTATTAAAATACTACAACCATTTCCTCAGGTGATTTAGGCTCACTTTGGCTTGACTTAAAATGTTTATCATAAATTATCACTCTCAAGTGGAGGCTGATGAAAACTGTTCCTTCGGTAGTGGCATTCTACATAGGTGATATAGTAACATACAGTTATTTGTACTGAATTAAGATTAGCATCATTTTAACACTGTGATTTCAGGGTTTTTTTCTCTTTAGCATGTGAAATATTTAGCTCCGTTCTATTCAAACTTAGCTTAGAACAAACTTTCCCAAACTAGTGCTCCAGTGTAAGTGGATAACAGATCCCTGAATTGCTGGTAAATATGACCAGTGAAAAATGGAAAGGCTTAGTTGAAGAATACTGATCAAAATCTTTCTCCTGTCTCCAAGTATTAGATCTTTTAAAATTAGTAAGGGTCAGGTGGCATATAGGTACCTACAAACGTTTGAGTGCACACACATGGCCACAGCCATTATTTATTATTATTACATAATTAATTTTATTGCTGATTGTTTATTAAAATTAATGAAGAATTGGTAGAACAATTTGCCTCCAGAAGTTGTGGATGCTCGATTGTTAAAGGTTTTCAAGAAAAGGTTGGACTACCATTTGTCCAGAATGATACAGGGTCTTCTGCTCAAGCAAGGGGTTGGACCTCCAAGTTCTCTTCCAACCTTGTTATTTTATTTATTTACGTGGCTATAGGTATGCAGACATGCTTGTGTATGCAAATATGTATATGTACATATACTTCATTTAAATCTTTGATGTTTTTTCCCCTCTTGAGATTATTTTAGATTTATTGCTCTTAATTTTTAAAAGCCAAGTGTATCTAGTGTTCTTATTACTCCTAATTAATGTGAGAATAAAGAATCAGAGGGTATTCCTCCAATGAGTTGTTTTTGAAGAGTGACAAATTAATCCCCTTGGATATGACTAAAGCCAGGAAAGATCTCCTCTGTTTTGTTTCCTTAATAAATTGCAGCAATTAGTTGTGCACAACTCAAGGTCTTATGGTTCTAATACTTGTTTTCATTTTCTTTATTCTTTTTGCATGCTTCTTGAAAGCCCGATGTTTTCCAATAAATCAATGAATGAATAAATAGAGAAATATTTGCCATAGCTCAAATAATAATGTTAGATGTTAGATCAGTTTCAATATCTGTAGTCAGTTTAGTCAAAAGTGTATTTACAGATTAGGAATTTTTTGTTTAATCCCTTTGCCTGCTTCATAACATTTTAGGAGAAGGGACCACATCTACTATCCTCATCTTCCATTCTAACTATCCTGCATTTTCCCACTCTTTTTTACCCTGGCCACAAATCATCCATTGTACAATAAAGTGAGGATAGAATAATCCTATTAAGATGATACAGTCAGTAGTGTCTGTATGTGTCTATATTCACAGGCATGCAGGTGCGCAGGCACGTGTTTGTGCACACGCACACACACACATGCACACAAACACATACATTACAGGCTACAAAGGTCTTAGCTTACCCAAAAAAAATCAGTCCCGATGGTAGGTTGATGGGTTATAACTTTCGATGATCAAACATTGCATCCTTGCTGTACTGCAAAGAAATAATGAATGCTTTCATTTGGCCTGCTTAGAAATACATTTTGATTCTTCTGATCTACTGCAAGTATCTTTTATCATTTATGAAATAAATCATTAATACAAACAAGGCTGATTGCTTCAATATACAGTGATCTATTTTGTGTAATCATATGCTTTCACATGCCTTTGCTGTGTTGAATCCACTACTTATTTAACAATTATCTCTGCTAGGAGTTATGTCTTGTATGCTGTGTATAGACCCCTTATCATGAGAACGGATGGGGCTAGCAATTTCTGACTCAAGAAAACAACTTGCAAAACCAGTGGTGCTAAGGAGGTGACTGACAGACAAACCCGTATTTCCAACAAATCATAAAACTTTTCTCCACGTCTCTATGAAACTCTTCCCGCTTCCAGAAGGACTGATGGGTGTTTACATTGCCTTGCTCCCACCTCCCCCACCCTCACTGAAAAAGCAAGGTGGATTGCAGTGCCAAACAGTTATTGCTTTATTTCCTCCTGGGTGCAAAAAGTGGGAAAAAAAGTTCTTCTGGCAGAGATTGAACTCAGTTCAAAGTGTTAACCTGTTTGCTGCTTTCAATCTGTCTGGCAGGGCGCTCCAAGCGAAAGTGCTGATTCGCTGCCTGCTGGCTCATGTTTGCCTTCAACTTTCAGATGCTTGCCACTGCCCGGCACCTGAAATGCTAGAATTTTAATTATCGTCGAAAAGGGGATGGTTCTGCAACCACTTCAGACAGTTTTCTATTAACATTTGACAAGATCTCAAAGCAATTGCAACATATTTAATGAGATTACAACATTAGATTGGGGTCTGAGAATTTCTGATCAAATTCCAGTTTGCTTAATTAATGCATTCCAGCACCTACTTAACTAGATTCATAACAACAAATCATTTTGAGCTATCTCCAGTGCGATGCACCCTGCCTAGACAGTGGATAATGGATAAATGCATATATGTTTATGTTATTTCAATGGAAATCCATGTGCCTGTTGGTAATGAATTGAAGGTTAAGTGACAATTTCTCTTCACAGCCACAGCCATGTCTTACACCCTGTGAACAGAAAACTGGATTAACCTTTAATTACCCCCAGTGACCTCTCAACCCTAAAACAACATTACCACTCCTATCCAGAGTATTTGCATATACTATTTTAATGAGAGAAACATCTGTTTGCATATTTGGTGTCTCTTATATTATGCAGATGAGCTGGCATTGGGCAGAGCATAGACAATTGTGGGAAGATCTGTTTCTCACTCCCTCTCTTTTAGAATTGGGTGGGGATTTTTTTTTCCAAGTGGTGGTAGAAAATTGGTGCCCCTCCCCATCTTGCTGATGAAGTCTGACTGGTATTAATTAGAACAAGAACAGTGCCAACAGCATTACACTCAGTCCATAATGCACAGCTGCTATGTGTTCCCAATGGCAAGCAAAACACTGAATTCCATTTCTTGTTACAAATACAGAGATTGTCTTGATTTTCACAATCTGTGCAATATTTTCTATTGTCCCCGTGGTCAAAAATGATTTTAAAATCCTGAATCGTTTTCACATGGGTTGGTCTGTTTTTACATCCTTCCTCCATCAAAAAGTCTGAAGCTGATGCGGTTGGGGGAAAAGTTTCTAAACTCTGCATATATGTTACAAGGCATTATAGCTTAGAGAGAAGCAACCTAGAACTAAGGAGAAATTTCCTGACAGTAAGAACAATTAATCAGTGGAAC
This sequence comes from Crotalus tigris, assembly GCF_016545835.1. Taxonomy (NCBI): domain Eukaryota; kingdom Metazoa; phylum Chordata; class Lepidosauria; order Squamata; family Viperidae; genus Crotalus; species Crotalus tigris. The sequence continues at coordinate 1,532,527 of NW_024096460.1, read as the reverse complement.
AAGTTGCCTCCAGAAATTGTGAATGCTCCATAACTGAAAGTTTTTAAGAAGAGACTGGACAACCGTTTGTCTGAAATAGTATAGGGTTTCCTGCCTCAGCAGGGGGTTGGACTAGATGACCTCAAAGGTCCCTTCCAACTTTACTATTATTATTATTAGTTTGAGACATAGCTCCTTAAGTGTGATGTTGCTGTGTGTTGGCTTTCCTGGGTTAACCAGACAGGAAACATGACTAGATGAGATGAATCTTCTTCAGGCAATATTAACAGAATCTTGCCAAGTATGAAGATATAAGCTTCCCATCTCAATTGTTAACTTCTTGCTCTATTAAGACGGAACTTCCTTAGTTTTTTTTTCTCTGACTATTAAGTGGCTGGGAGCTCCTGCCTCCCTTGTCTGATTTCTGTTTCCTAGGCAGTAACTCTTCTCCTCTCTCCTCAAAGTCATTCCATGCATTCCATTACATTTTGTTCTATTTCCAGGAACCCACTACCTATTTGTAACATGTGCAAGAGAAAATGAAGACTCATAACTACTCTATTTTTCTTACCCCATCTGGTTTGAGACCCCAACCCAGGATTTGGGATGCTGTCATTTTGCATTTGGTGAAGTGATTCCCACCCATTTGTTATTTGTCTTTTATATTTCAGAAGATTATCTATCTGCTTTTAAAATTATTTTTCAGGTATTTTTACCCAATGTTATTTTAATTCTTCATTAGAAAAATATTCTCTGCTCCTTCTAAAACTCTCCCAATTATTACCAGGGCAAAAGATGTGATAGGATGTTTAGGGGCTACATACTGTAGGTTAGTCAATCTTCATTTTTTGAAATAGTGATGGTAACAACCTAACATGATGTGAACCTCCAAATCAGGTGTCTCTTGATCAACCACCCGGTAGAGTTAAAAGTCTGCTGGGTGTATAGTTAGTCCTTCACTTATGACTACAACTGAACTCAACTCAAACTCAAAATTTCTGTTGCTGAGACAGTTGTTAAGTGAGTTTTGTCCCATTTTACAATGTTTCTTGCCACAGTTAAGTAAATCACTGAAGTTGTTAAATAACACAATCGTTTTAAGTGAATATGACTCCCCCATTGACTTTGCTTGTCAGAAGGTTGCAAAAGGTGGACATGTCCCTGGGACACTGCAACCGACATAAATATGAACCAGTTGCCAAACATCCGAATTTTGATCATATAACCACGGGGACACTGCATCAGTCATAAGTATGAAAAACAGTAAGTCAGTGGTGGCGAACCTATGGCACGCGTGCCAGAGGTGGCACTCAGAGCCCTCTCTGTGAGCATGCATGCTGTTGCCCCACCCTGCCACCCCCTGTGGTCACCTCCTCACCAGCAGCCCCCCTGGAGAATTGCCCCCGGGCACAGCCCAAGCAGACTAGTGCAGCCAAGGACATGGCAGCCGGGCAGCAGGGGCAAGACTCTACCCTTGCATCCTGTTGTGTGCAGATGATGCTGAGGGGTGTGGGTGGAAGGCATGACTGCTTTAGCACTGCAGGACTGCCTGGGCAATCTGCAGCAGGCCATGGAGGTGTAGGTGGTCCTATGGGTGGGCGGAGCAGGAGTGGAGCAAGCGGGGCAGGCAGAGGCGGGGGTGGAGCAGGGGGCAGGGCGGTTTTGGGGCACTCGGTGTCTAAAAGATTCGCCATCACTGCAGTAGGTCATTTTTTTTCAGTTCTGTTGTAACTTTGAATGGTTATTAAATGAACTGTTATAAATAAGGGACTACTATAATAGAGAAGTGTTGCTACAGCTAGGCAATGCTAGATGATGATGATATTATTGTAAATATGGCTATTTGCTACAATATTAATACTAAAAATAAACAAAAAAAAATCTCAAATCACTTCTAAGTCAAAAGTCCTATCTGTTGATCAAACTTCACCACAGGTATATTTCTGCTAGCAAGATGATCACTTTGGCTATATTTCAATCGACATTGGAGTCTTATGTCCACAATGACATATTTTGTATATGAATGGTAGATGTACTTGTTAATCCAAGAACTTGAGGGTTTTTTCCTAAAATACCTTTGTTTCAACAAAAAATGAAACCTATCATTGTACTGTATGTGCCTCAATTTTCATTAATTTAAGGCAGTTTGCTGGAGTTTAAAGTAAGATGACAATTTTCACTGCACAGCATTAGTAAATTAAATGAATACTACCTCAATAATTAGACAACAGATACACAGGATGGACGTTGCTGTCCAACAACAGAGATTAAAAAAAGTTTATTAATTTATTTTAAAAAGGCTCAAACATTGTGTATCTTTTAAATTCAGCTCCATCACTTCCTCTGTTGAAATATGAATTGCTAAAAAACTAATGCATCTTATTTTATTGATTGCAGTCCCCTTACCACTCATTTCTTTATGTCTGTTTAAATCAAATGAATATTTCTTAATTATAGGGTATGTTTGTACTATGTGAATTTTTAAAAATGGTTTATGGAAAACATCTCAAATACTACACAATTAAGTAAGCTGCTTTTCAATTTATTTATTCAATTTATATTCTGATATTAGATTTACAACCATATTTGGAGCAGAATGACCTCAAGGCTACAACCTTGCAACTATCATTCCTTGAGTTTGCAATTTCTTGAAATGGGAGAATGTGAGCCAGCAGAAAGTAAAGAATGAACTTAATTGAACATAATTTAGTCTTGACTAAAGTCCCTTTGACATAAGATGTTTATTCTGCTCTCGAAGCTTTGCGCAAGTGCTATCATTTTTGCTCAGATAATTTATTCCTGGCTCAGCTGAGATATATGCTAGAAATAGAATAACAAAAGAGGTAATCATTTCATTTTCAACACAGACTCTCCGCAAAGCTTGTGGATAATGCAAGAACTCTTGTCCTCCCCTCCCCAGTCTCTTAGATGCTCCTTTCCCTCATCCTGTTCCATGTTCCTGTTTGTAGGCCCTTCTCTCTAACCTCCTCCCCCAGTTTAATTGCCTATTATCAGGTGGGGTATAGTGTAAATAGTTGCAAAATTGTAACTTGTTCTTTCTACTTTATAGCTTTCAAGAAGATAGTAATTGTACCAGTTAGCTTTGTAGCAGCTGCAAGAAAAGCTTTTCTTCATAAGAACTAATCATCATTTTGGTGTTTTTTTTTTTTCAAATGATTAAATATACACAACGTGGATTAAGAATGTGGATGAGGAGACTTTGTTATAGTATGTTAGGGGATAGGATACAGATTGAATAACAATTTTGCACGCTCCTATTAGCCAACTGCAGATGAGCACATGAACAAAAATGAAGTTCCCTATAGGTTCAAAGGATTTTGAAGTGTACACAGCTTCAAACTGTTTTATCAAAAATTGAGATGTAGAAATGATATGATGTAAAAGTATCCCTAATTAAGTCTTATTGGTTTTAATGAGACTTTTCTATTTATGACTACATCTAGATCCAGTGCATTGCTAGATGTAGTCATACATAAAACACTTATTAAAATCAATAGGACTTAATTAGGGGTATTTTACATCATATTATTTCTGCACCTCAATTTTTGATAAAACAGTTTGAAGCTGTGTACACCTCAAAATCCTTTGAAACTGTAGGGAACTTCATTTTGAACATTCCAAACTACATTTAAGAATACTGCCATATGGAAAGACTTCTCAGATGAAGAATCATTAGTGGAAGGAGAATAGAGAACAGCTCAAGCATACTGTAATTTTGGATCCAATGCAGAATTGTAACAACAATCCCTTGCTTCATGCATAACATAAGCTATACAAGTGGCTACTAAGGAAAATTATTTTAATTTTGAAATAACTTGTTTTATAATTTTTATCATGCCTCAAACATTCTCCTTCCTTTCTTCCTCCCTCCCTCCCTCCCTCACTCACTCTTTTCTTTTCTTTTCTTTTCTCTCTTCTCTTCTCTTCTCTTCTCTTCTCTTCTCTTCTTTTTCCCCATAGCATCCAGAGAAGAGAAACTTGGTGATAATAAATACATAGTTCTGCCAATATTCTGATCATTTTACTAATAGATCAAAGTGCTGCAAACATATTATATATAGGCCAATTATTTTTAAAGCTTTTTTTCTGACTATTTTCACTGCAAAGTCATTCTTTTTCTAGTGTTAATTTCTTTTGCAATTCCACATTTCCTGTGTAAATTAACAAGATAGTTTAACCATCATAGCTCACAGTAACATATGCATACTATAGATTTTTTGCAATAATTTTATTAAATGTTACAATTAAAATGTTAAAAGCTAGTATGAGCTAAAAATGAAAGAGTAAAAAGAAACACTAGTAAATGCAGAAAAGAAAAAAGAATAGAAGGAAATAGAAAAAATATAGTAAAGAAAAATAAAATAAATATATAAAGTTATAACTTCTCCCTTTGTCAGAACAAGTATAAATATTTTAGTAACTTATCAGCTCCTCCTAAAATATAACAAATGATCTCTTATTTCCATATCCCTTTATCTATAAAACAAAACCCTTTAATATCTTGTCACTCAGCCTTAGTCAGTAAAAGTCCATTAAGAGTTAAGAGGGATAGTAAGATATTTATTTTAACCTTGATCAAATAAACCAACTTTATATTCCTCTTCTTTACTTTTAACAATCTTGGTCTTTTATTCCTTCAAAAAATGTCCTACAGCTTGATGTCTTTTTTTTTTCTTCTTTGTCTCTGCTCGTAAAATCTTTAAACTGTAACAGGTCTCTTTTGTAAATCCAATCTGGGAAAGTTATCCAAGTCACTTTTATGGTTATTGTTTGTGCATAAGACAGCAACTGGTTTCATTTCTATATCCATATATCATCTTTTTTTCATATCATTATTGTAGCCTTTGATTTTTAAATCCATGTTCAAATCAATTTTAGTCTTGTCTGGTAGAACTTGTTCCTCTTCAATAACATAATTTGCATACAATCTATTTATAATAGCAGACATTCTTAAAATTAACTTCTGTGTCCATTTTTTCACAAATATCCTTCATTATATCTAATGTTTAAATACGTTGATTTATAAGTGTTAAAAAGATGAGTTTAAATGTACTTCTTGAATTATAAACTTCAGTTTCTTCTGCTTCCTTCTAGTATCCAATCTTTAAACTCCCATCCTATCATTTTTAAGCTGTTTCCCATGGGAAGGATTCTTATAATTAATTTCCAAATCTTATTTCAAATCCATTTGGACCCTGAGTCTGTTTATAACTTCCTAAAAACAATATCTAATCACCCTTTTGCTATTTATTCCATCACAAAGACAAACTCCCTGAACAGTATAAACATAATTGTAATTTTATTCATTCATTAAACTTATATGCTACCCTTCTCATTTTGAAAAGTGATCCATATTCACATTTCCCACCCTTCTCCCTGTAAAAACCGACTTGATGTATTGTGGACTCTAGGTAGACAAAGAAATAGACACCTATTTAGAAATAGGTGCAGCTATAAGTGTAAAATAGATATTTTAGAGAGTTGCAATATCAGCTACATCCTAGTTTATTTGCAAACATGTTCTCTTTTGGCCAGCAAATCACTATTTTGGCTCAGTTTTGAGTTTACCTTTGAATAATTTAAAATCTCATTAGATATAGACCATAGTGTAGGGTATACATTGAAATAGAAAGGTTTTTATTATTTACTTGTTTAATATTCCACCTTTGTTATTTTTATAAATAACTCAAGGTAGCAAACATATCTAACATTCCTTCTTCTTCCTCTTTTATGCGTGGAGCCTGGTAAAACAAGGGTAAGATTTACCATATAGAGCTTCTTCTATTTTGAATCATATAGCAGTTATTTTAAAATATATTTGACAAGTTAAAAAGTTTTCCGAAGATCTACTTAAGAAAGAGGTTCACAAATACCTCTGACTTCTGAATCTATGAAATAGTCTCTTAGAACAAATTTTGAATGGGACATAAATTTTAAAAGCACTATTTATATACAAGTTATATTTTTATATTTTATTTAATTCCTTTTGCATGTGATACATTATAGCATCAGTAAACAAAGCTCTGTCTTCAAACAAGCTCATCTTTGAACATTAACAAACATTTGAGATTTAAAGTGTGAAAAAAAATCACACTTCAGTGAAAGCCCTTCTTTTGTACCTTGACAAAACCCCCGGCGTTTTAAAAGTATTTTTAGCCTGCTGGGATTGATCATTCTGCTAATATGGGCAACACCATGGACTCCAATAATTAGTGTAAATTGCCTTTGAATAATACAGAGCTGGGAACAACTTTTCTTGCTTAATGCTCCTTGCAAGTACATGATGAAGAGTCATTAACCGGCCTTGGAAAAACAACTAATACCTATAAATCAAAGAAGCAAATCTGTTTTGTTTTTTTTTAAAAAAGAATGCATTTGTCTGAGTGTGAGTTTTAAACTAAATTGTTAACACTCCTCCCTGCTGTGGGTCATGGATTAGCTAGGGTGGGAGTTTTTTAAAGGATCTTTCACACTGACTAGGGGAGGCAGTGGGTTTCAAATACAAGTGTTTGCTTAACCCTAATCCTTACCTTCCTGACCAGCATTGCTCCAAGTTTCTCTCTAATTAGGTAAAGAATTAGGAAGTGGATTAATGTGTTAGGGAGTAAGGATAAAGTGATTAGGTTATCCAGTCTATAACAGTGGAATTCTAGGCACTATGGAATTAATTTCATATCTAATAACTTTTCTGTCCTCCTCCAGAAGCACTAGAGCAGGGCATGCTCCTAAGCAATAAGAATTTATCTTCTACTAATCTTACAGCTTTATATTCTCCTGGCAGAGTTTTAGCCTGTTCCTATAGCTTTATCTTTAATGGTTAGGAAGAGCCTTTCCCAAGCTGTTCTCTTATGATACTGTATCTAAGCAGTCTCTATAAATCACATCAAGATATATTGATCTGCAAGTGCTACTACAAATTTAAGAAGCTTTGCAGGTTATGCTTCTCTGTGTGTGTTTCGCAGGACAGTTGAGAGAGAAATGTGGATTTAAAATAGATTCACTGGGTGCCTTTATTTACCAGTCTTTGGAATGATTAAGTGAACGATCTCCTCATATTGAAACAGTTGATTTAGAAATATCTGGTTTTTTTCATGTGTGTTTTCAAATTTTTTAGGCTATATTTGGACGAGGATTAAGTGAATTTATTAGGATCATTTATTACTATTTTATCTGCCTGCCAAATTTTCCAAAGGTATCATTTATTCATGGATTTTACATTTCTGTAGGATTAGTCCATGATTCACCTGAATTATTTTCTCCTGCTTTTCAACCTTATTTTCAGTGTGGTTTAGAAATTATTTTGACATTCTGATAACAATAAATCATCTTTTCTTTATTGTTGCAAACTGCATGAACATACTGTTCTTCCTCTTAGGAATCCCTAACCCGGAGTCCTCTTTGTTGGTCTTGGTTCTCCCTCCTACATGAAGACCCTACCATAGAATATAATCAAAATATAGTTGTCAATGTACAAAAAGATGATTGCGCAATGAATCTGTTGGTAGCCACACACATTCCTCAGACACCTCATTACTGACATAAGTGGAAGAAGCTGACCCTCACCTTAAAAGAATTTCACAAGTATTTTTCTCAAACAAGAATAACAAAACCACTCCACCCCCCCCCCCAAACACCAAAAGAATAGTGGGGAAAAAAATAATGAAAACAAGCTTTGACTACATGAATATAATACATTGGTTGAACATTTTCACAGTGAATTGATTGAACTGATAATACATGATACCTGGAACTAAAGCATGATACCTATCTGCTTCTTAGTTGTTGTAACTGCACATAATTGTATCCATTTCTCAATTCTGGGTGCTCCCTCAGTGGACAAAAGAGATTTGCCATTGCACATTATTACTAAAGTTGGCTGAAATTTCCATCAGCATCTCCATGACTCTGAATTACAGAAGATACAACAACAACAAAGCAAGAGTTTTATAGAGGCCAGATGGATGGATGCATCTTCCTGTTGAAGATACAAGCCAAAACCATTCTTGGAAGATGATGACATTCCTCCCTAAGGAATTATTTTTGTACTCAGGATGATGTCACAGTTCTGTGTTCTCATTAATATATAAGTGCTTTTGGTGGCTATCCCGAATAGATTTTAGATTTGGTCATTAGATGGAAGCTAACATTCAGGGACCTTGGTTCAAGAGAGTTTCTTCTTAGACCAAGTGAAGATATTGTGACTTGTATTCACAGACAGCATTATAAATGAACAAACAAAAAAGAGGATAAATATGTACATTAAATATCTCATTAGCTGAAGCAAAAGCATATATTATAGTATTCTGATCAAAAAAAGTTAGGCTTGAAAGATTGTGGCCAAAAGAACTATCTTTCTTACTGGAGGATAAATACTTTCTACCATACATTTATGAACATTTAATGCAATTTAGACAATGCTGCATTTGCCATAGTGGCGAATATCTGTATTTAAATGCTGCATTTAAATATTGACAGTTATAGTTGATATTTTATTTCTAAAAAACTTGGTAAAACTGTAAAACTAATTAAAGATTTATTTAGCATTGCAAATTGAAATATCAGTCATTTGCACTTTCCACCCCAGATTCTTTATTTAAAAAGTACAGAATATTAGACCGATGCTATTAGCTGTTTTTGTAATAAAAGACTGGGCAACAAAATTTCATTACTGTATTTATGGTCAAACCTAATGTGATAAAATAATAGGTCTTCCAATGGAAGTGTCTCTGTGTCAAGGAGTAAACTTGACAATTATAAGAAACTAGTTAATGGAGTCAAATGGAATAGCAATCCAGAAGATTAACATTTGAGTTATATAATTACAAGTTCAAGTAGTTCAGCAGTCTTATCGTATTATAGTAAGCAAGGAAAGTAGAAGTGATCCTCTTTAATTTCTAATTATTTAACTGAAATCTAATGTCATCCAGTTTCATTCTTATACTCCTAAACTGAAGATATTGATATGCAGAATTCATGCACTAAGAAATAGTAGTATGCTATCAGAGTAGGACATGTTTGATTATTCTTTAAAACCAACTAAAGGAAGTTAATCTCATTGAACTTTTATTCAACAAAAGAGTTGTATGTTTCTAAGTCTAATAGGACTATAATATTCATTAAATGAATTTCTTTATACTTTTAAATGGATTAACTGTGCATCTTCTCTGTCTAATTATGCAAGTCATTCAAAATAGAATCATAGATATAATTTACTCACCTGGAACAACACACTTTCTTGGTGACAAGATGAAGATATTGAAAGAGTAAAATCTTTTTTTTGGGGGGGGGGGTTAATTCATAAACAGTGATAATGATTGCAGAGATACATTTCAATGGAAAAGTAAGAGAACTTCAGCCCCATTTATGTAACCATATTGTATGATGCTTGTGAAAGTTTTGGGCTACATCAGCTTTGCCTGATCACTAGTCTAATATTTTCAGTATACTTTTTCATCTATCCATGTAGACAATTGCAAATGTCTTTTTTGACAGAGTGCTCTTCACTGTGTTGAACAGCAACTCCATCATTGGCTCCAACACCTGAGAATAGTGCAAGTTATAATCTAATACATCTAGAAGGCAGCATATTTGAAAAGTTGTTAAAGACAGATTACAAATGATTTCATGGAGTTCCTTAAGTCTGATCTGACAGCTCTGATTATGTTTCTGTGAACAACTACTTCTGCTTTTTTCTTAAATGTATTTGATTCTGCTTTAAAAAAAAAAAAACCACCCACCCCCACACCACCAATCTATCACATTAAAATTTTGCTTTCTATTTAGGAATGTAAAAATTGGCCATCATGCTCTGTACTGTCTACCTTTGCCGATAGTGGCTAGCTTCATATGTATGCTAAGCGATGTTGTAGTTTGTTTTGTTTTGGCTTAGGGTGAATTCAGATGTCATGCTTTGAAAAAGATAGTTCTGCAAGGTCCAAAAAAGTAGTCAATTATGATTTAGTTATCAAACCTCAGTTAAAGCACACCCTAATCAGTGATGGCGAATGTTTTAGAGACCGAGTGCTCCAAAACCACCCCCCACCCCTGTCTCCTCTCTGCCCTGCCCACTGGGCCACCCACTACTCCACTGCCCACCACACATCACCCAGGCAGCTCAGCAGCGCCATAGTGACGATGCCCAGCGCCCATGCCCAGCAGTATCATCTGTGCGCAATGGGGCACAAGGGCAGAGTCTTGTCCCTGCTGCCAGGCTACCATGTCCTTGGCTGTGCTGCTTCGTATGGGCTGTGCCCAGGGGCGACTCTCCTCTGGGGGGGCTGCTGGTGAGGAGGGGGCCATGGGAGGAGGCGGGGCTGGGGAGACGGTGTGTGTGCCCACAGAGAGGGCTCTTAGTGCTGCCTCTGGCACCCGTGCCCTAGGTTTGCCACCACTGCCCTAGATTATTGAGGCAAGTGCAGTGTATGAAAGAGATCCTTCCCAGCCTTACTTGCAGATAGAGAAATAGAACTTGGGCCTTAGAAATATGTTACATTGGTTTTATCATTAAACTACACCTTAGTAATTTCAAATGACTAGGAGACACAGAAGGGATTGATTGCTTGTAAGGGGCAGATGTGCCACAGCAAAATCCATGTGATTGAAACCATGTCCTGTTTCAGGTGTGCTGATGCTTGCCAAAAGAGGTTGGTGTTTTAATTGCATGGTTGTGGCTATCATTTTCACTTTTTTGACCTCCAGTAAGTATTCCTAAGCAAGGATATAAAAGAAATAGTTTTCTGGTTGTATGCCAACTAGATGGTAATCCTTTCTTGTTTGTACCAGTTATAGTCAGGATCAGGCAGGATATAAAGTAGGAAATCAACAAGGTCACATGAAATGCAATGCAATGCTCTCCATCCATACACAGTATGTTACTTACAGTGGAATTAATAATAGGATGTGCCAAAAAGTGTCTGGACCCATTTATATTCTCTATAGCTCTCCCCAACCAGGAGCTATTCAGCTATTGCCCAATGATGAGATTTATAACAGGTGATGGAGTTGAAATCTGGAGGACACTGAGTTGTATAAAACATGGATATCATAATGAACATGAAGCTATAATTTAATAGAAATAACAGAATGACAGGGAGGGAGGGAGGGAGGGAGGCGGAAGGAAGGAAGGAAGGAAGGAAGGAAGGAAGGAAGGAAGGAAGGAAGGAAGGAAGGACATTTGAGAGCTTTTAATGGACGCCAGTGAAACATTTACAGAGTTTTTGATTACTTCTGCAAAGAGTTCATTTTAAAAGAAAAGTTTAGATATGCTCATTTGATATTCTTAATCTTAATAATCATCTAAAATTTATCTTTTCTAAGAGGCTTATTTTACAAAAATATTTAAAAGGAAATCTAAAGTGTAAAACATTCCTGGCTCCTGAGAAATGATAAAGATTTTCTAAAGGACAGAGGGTCACAGAAATATCTTTCTTGCGTTCTATATACTGATTGCCAAGTTTGTGTATTTGTGTGTGTTTATATGTGTGTGAAAGAGATTGTTAGAGATTAGTGGGGTGGAATTTATGTTGCAAAAGTTTCCAGGCACTGAAGAAGTCCAGCATGACTAGTAATTATAAGTGTTTAACAAATGCTTTAAATTATTTATTTTATAAGTGAATGCAGAAACAAACTTAGTGTCCAGGATTTCACATATTTCCCATTCCCATTTTTTATTTTCCCATCAAGCGACATTTGTTGGCCACTGAACACGTTCACTTCTAATAATAATAATAATGAAGTTGGAAGAGACCTTGGAGGTCATCAAGTCCAACCCACTGGTAGGAACCCTACACCATTTCAGACAAATGGCTGTCCATGGGGAACTCATCAAATTTGCTGATAACACCAAGCTGGCAGGAATAGCCAAAACTCCAGAAAACAGGCTTAAGATACAGGAGGACCTGGATAGACTTGAACACTGGGCGCTATCTAACAAAATGAAGGAGGCTAAAATATATAAGGAACGGTTGCTGGAATTGGGTATGTCTAGTTTAATGAAGAGAAGGACGAGGGGGGACATGATAGCAGTGTTCCAATATCTCAGGGGCTGCTCCTCAAGTTTTATTTTAAATTATTTTTTAAAAAAAATAGTTCAGTTTTCTTTTGAAAAATTGAAGAACATGTTTCCAGAGCATTTTTAAATATTATTTATGATTAGTTTATATAATATAATCATAACAAACTTCTACTACCTTCCTTTTAGGTATATGTAACTATCTTTGCCAGTCTCTACATATGTTTGTTTATTACACAATGCACCAACATTAACATTTAAAATTAACTCCTGTTTCTTGCTACTCAACCATATTATAGCCCTAATAATAGAATGAAAATAGCTAGTGTCATATGAAAGTAAGGATATCGATGAGTAATCAAAACTAAGCACATAAACTAGTTAAAGGTAAACCCTTCTCTATTTTCATATGCAGGAGATCAGCTTTAAAATACAAATGTTCTTTCATAACTGAAAAAGTGAAGAAAAAATTAAGTTGCCTGCTACTTATATATTTGTCACAAGAAAACTCCCAAGACAAAGTTCTCTGCTGAATGCTGATCTTATATGATTCGCAAACTGCCAAAACACATTTTTTCAGATTGACTTCCTAGAGCAGGGCTCTTCAAACTTGGCCCTTTTATGACTTATGGACTTCAACTCCCAGAATCCCTCAGCCAGTGTGCCTGGCTGAGGAATTCTGGGAGTTGAAGTCCACAAGTCATAAAAGGGCCAAGTTTGGAGAGTCCTGTTCTAGAGCAAATAATTATAATTTCTATCTTTTCTCCCACTAAAACAACTTGGATATAGGACAACCGTTGCCCATCTCTAAGTGCTGTACTAGTTGTGGCCCTGCCTTGAAAGGGATAAACTTACATCACATTATCACTATTTGCTTAGATAACAGCAATATACTCTACATTGGAGTCCCCAGAAACCAGTCCATGGAAATAAGCAAAGCCCCATCCACAGGTTACAGGCAGTATACAAAACCATGCCCCCTTTGGTCCACAGAAAAGCCTCTCTCCAATATAGTAAAAATCCTAACATATTTAGGTAACTAAATTTTTCACATTTGATTCAGTTCTGAACAGATGAAGCTTCTTGGATGAGAAGTGAAACATCTCCTTTTTCCTCAGGGGGAAAAAACTGTCCAGTTGCCATTTGAAACAGTACCTTTGAGGCAACTATGACCTGGATGATTGAGAATCTCCACAGATAAACTGCCGGGTCCAATGTGTGCCAATTGACAATCCAGTTCAGATTTGAGGGCCTTTTTGTGGCGATCCAAACAGAAAAGGAATAAAGAATGAGGGTTTTTTTGAGGTTTGTTGTAAAATAAAGGCAGTATCTGTATGGAATAGCACTGCTATCTCCCTGAAAGCAATGTTTAATGTCAGACAATTGGTGGTGGAATTAGTATACAAATGAATAATAAAAGGCAATAATGCAGCCTTGTTTGACTCTTCTCCTGGTAGGAAGAGGCTCAGATTTTTGCACAGAACCTGTGTTCAGAGTCACTCAAGCCTAGGCTTGTTGTCTGCTACCTGACAAGCCTGGAAGAAAATTAATGATAAATATAAGATAATTTAATTATCTCCTCCTTTCCCTGAAGGCATACTCAAGTGATTTGGATGCCCAGAGGCTATTCTACAAACACAATTAATATTTCTCTTGAAGCACCATTTGGTATTTCAGAAGAATGAAGAGATTTTATTTCTTTTTCTTTTCAAGTAAAACTTTCTGATGATTTGCTGTAATGACCTTAGTTTTATTCGCTCACATTTAAATTTTTATCTCTGCCGCTCATTAATAAAAGGAACCATGATATAGGAATAATCACACAAAACCATCTTAATTCCATCTGCTCTAAGAGGGAGGGAGGTCATTCAAGATATTAGGCCTGTCCTAATTTTGGGCAACTTTGCATGGTAATTGTTTTTTAAAGACAGATCCTGGCATAGTAGCATTTTTTGACTTTGAATGATTTTCATTAATACTTCTAAAGCTTAACTATTACTATGAAGAGTATTGGTATAAAATTCTAGCTATTTTCTGGGAAGATAAAAGGCATAGATTAAACTTTACTTTTTTTTTTCTTTCCCTTAATTTTATGAACTGTCCTTCTAAAAGTTTGGGATAGTTTACATGATTAGCATCTAATTCATGAGCAAAAAACTGTGGTGGTGATGGTGGTAGAGGCACGAGGAACATGTTCATTACTATACAATGTGCCAAGTTCAATGCACAAAAATGTATGTGGCACAGGATGGGTACAAAGGGGGAGTGAGTCTTCAAGCTACATCAGAATCTCAAGGAGTGTTGTAATCTATTTAAACATGACACTCAAATATATATCTTCTTCTTCTTGTACCATATCCATTATTGGACGTTGGCGATCCTGTTTTTATCAGCAACTGCATGAAAAACTGCTGCTGAGTTTTGTTCAAACCTGTCCCTTAGATTTTGAAGCCATGATGTTCTTCTTCTGCCTGGACCTCGTTTGCCTTCAATCTTTCCCTGGGGGATTCAATGGAGTATGCCGTATTTTTCTGGGTGTCGCATCACATGTATGAAATATTCTTTCATTTTTTAATTGTTTTGATGATTTTATTTATTAATTAAAATTTATAGACCCCCCCACTCCCGCAGGACTCTGGGCGGCTAACAGTAAAAACACAATGTAACTTAACATGACAAACAATACAGTAACATTCATCCAGAGGTCAGATTTTATAAATCCTAGGCCTGCCGGAAAAGCCAGGTCTTAAGCAGCTTACGGAAAACCAACAGGGTGGGAATGGTCCTAATCTCCGGGGGGAGCTGGTTCCAAGACGTGGGCGCCATCACAGAGAAAGCCCTCCCCCGCGGCCCTGCCAAATGGCACTGCTTGGCCGACGGGACATGAAGGAGGCCCAGCCTGTGGGATCTAACCGGACGAAGGGAACTATGAGGTAGTAGGCGGTCTTGCAAATAGCCTGGCCCTGAGCCATATAGAGCTTTAAAGGTAATAACCAACACCTTGAATTGGACCCAGAGACCAATAGGCAACCAGTGCAGCTCGCGGAGGATAGGTGTAATGTGGGTGTACCGAGGAACACCCACTATCACTTGCGCGGCTGCATTCTGGACCAACTGTAGTCTCCGAATACTTTTCAAGGGTAGCCCCATGTAGAGCACATTGCAGTAGTCCAGGCGTGAGGTGACAAGGACATGAGTGACTGTAAGGAGAGCCTCCCGGTCCAGGTAGGGTCGCAACTGGTGCAACAGACGAACTTGTGCAAAGGTCCTCCCAGCCACAGCCGTCAAATGATGTTCCAATTTCAGCTGTGGATCAAGGAGGACACCCAAGTTGCGAACCCACTCGAAGGGGGTATATTTTCCCCTGCTAGAGTCAACACTGGACAGTTAACATGATCCTTGGGAGGCAACATCCAAAGCCACTCAGTCTTGTCAGGATTGAGCCTGAGTCTGTTAACCCCCATCCAGACCCTCACGGCTTCAAGGCAATGGCCCATCACATCAGCCGCTTCACTGAGAGAGGTCGGGGAAGAGATATATAGCTGGGTATCATCAGCATACTGATGAAACCTCACCCTGTGCTGTCTGATGATCTCACCCTGTGGCTTCATGTAAATGTTAAATAGGAGGGGGGAGAGGACCGACCCCTGTGGCACCCCGCATTCAAGGGGCCTCTGCCCCCCCACCAGTACCGATTGCGACCGGCCAGAGAGGTAGGAGGAGAACCACCGTAAAACGGTGCCTCCCACTCCCACCCCTCCAAGTTGTCACAAAAGGATACCATGATCGATTTCCCTTGGGTTTCCCAGGCAGCTTATCACTTCTTCATTTCTGATCTTGTCAACCCAGCTTATATGTAACAGCCGCCTGTAAATCCACATTTCAAATGCTTCTAGTCTCTTCAGGTGGCCTTCTGTCAGAGACCAACTCTCTACTCCATAGAGCAGGATAGAAAAAATATAACATCTGACAAGCCTGATTTTCAATCTTAAGCTTATGTCATGACTGCAGAAGACCTTCAAATATATATAGCGGTTTGCATTCTTTCACCCTTGCGTGAGATTGACAACTCTCCATTCTTTTCTGGTAAAAAGTAGCTTTTTCTGTATTCTGCTTTTGTGTATTTTTGCTTTCTCCCTTAAGTAGTTAACCTTTTGATGACGAGTACCATCATCTATCAAGGATGGTGCAATGGTTCAGTGGTTAAGAGGCTGGGCTTGTCAGCTGGAAAGCCAGCACCCTGGGTTCAAGACCTGAGCACCATGTGACGGGGTGACCTCCCATCTACACTCCTGCTCCAGCCAACCTAGCAGTTCCAAAGCATGCAAATAAAATTGGATAAATAGGTATCACTTCAGTGGAAAGGAAACAATGCTTCGTGACATCAGGCTGGCCACATGACCATGGAAATGTCTTTGGGCAGTGCTGGATTAATGGCCTTGAAACAAAGATGAGCACTGCTCCCTGTTAGATAAGAATTTCCCTGCCATTCCTCAAAAATGCACAGCAAAATGTTGAAGGCAAACTCATTTCATATGTATTCTTTCCAGTGTGTAATATTTTAGAACAAAGAGCAGTGACAAAGAATAGTGCATTAATATATTTTAAAAAACACACAATAGATTTTAAAAAGGAAACTCATCATCTTTTGCCTAATTACCCCGCTAATTTTAGTATAATCATTTGAAACTGCAAGGTTCTATAGCATGGAGGAAGGAATAAATACTGAAATATGGGAGAAATTTATATATCCACATTTACAGCATATCTGTATAATTTTTTATTGGAAGTTATAACAGCAACAGTAAGAATTAACAGAACAGAGGGAAAAAAACAAGAGAGAAACAACAGGAAACGTTAAAAATGCAATAAGAAAAAAGTAGAAGAAAGTAGAAAGAGAAAAATAAAAAGAAAGTCATAAAAAGGTGAATTCCAATAACCCACATCAGTTTTAATTATATTTTAACCCCCCTCTTCCTTGGTGGGTATATGCTGAGTCTTTACATTTTTGTGCATATATTAATTTCACTGCAGTAATTCTATACTAAAATAATTTTCCATGGCTATTTTCTAACTGTTTATCCATCAATCCTAAAAGGAAAAGTTCAGGCTTCAATTGAATATTAGCCTTTAATATCAATGTATGTATGTATCAATGTATGTATTTGAATTCATGTTGGGGTTACATGTCCCAAGCATGATAAGATGTCCCTTATGTTATTCACATTTCCAACATACATTTGAACTGTCTTTATAGATACTAGACAATTTCATTGGTGTCACATACCAACATGCATATGATAAACCTTCTTTTTAAGTTTATAACGTAAGGTAAATTTCAGTCTTCTTTACCACATATTTTCCCACTTATTTATTTGTATATTGTAGTCACAATTCATAGCCCACTTTATTGTGCCTTTTAACCTGCTTTTTCTCTGTTTCAAATTCCAAAAATATTTATACATTTTTAGCAATTATTTTACATGTCATGATCAGTACACAATTCAAATCTTACCTACTTTGCTTCATACTGTCTTTTAAAGATTCTGAACTTTTGGTAAGTGGGAAAACCCTTGACAGTTCTGCCATTAATTGCTCTCTTGATTTAATTTTATTTTCTCCTTGGTGATTTTCCAACGATTCCTGATATTTTAACCATTTGTCTTTGCACACTGTTTTTTATGGAAAAAAAGTAGGTGTTTTCAGGCATAGGGTAGTTTTATATCTAGTCCATATTCTCAATATGGCATATCTTACAAAGTGATTTTTAAAATTTACATCAATTTTAACATTATCATACCATAACTTTCCATGCCATCCAAACTTCAAGTCATGGCCTATTAACCTGAAAATCAAATATGGTAGAAGCTTTTTTAAAAAAAACACATTGTATTTATATTTGAGTTTTTAAAAAATATCACTCTGTCTTGTTAATTGTGTCCTTACTTTTATTGAATAATTTCACAGTGGCTATAGAAGATGCATTTCATTAGTTCAAAGCTAGAAAATTTTCACAAGTGAGAATTGTGCACCTCAGAGCCTTTTTCATGCTATTTGTGGAAAGTGCGAATATTGTTGATGTGGAACAGAATAGAAATAGAATAGAGAATAAAAACTGTATGGACAAAGTTGGCTTTGCACTGCAAACTTATCAGAGCCAAAAGTGATAGAAAGGCGTTTCTAGTCAGTGAAGATTGCATATTTCCTAATGAAAAAAAATCTGGTCTGCATGTGAGTCACATGTTGGCAATAATTCAGTGAGGTAAATAACAATGGGGCATCTCCACTCATAGTTACATATACAGAAACATTTACAGACTTGTATGCAAGTAAATGATCTGTTGAGACAGCAATGGATAACCCATATTCAGGGGCCTTGGATTTTAGAAGATTTTGGCACTTTTCCACCACCATGTAAGGACAGGTTTGCAGTAGGGATTTATGCTGTTATTGTCTCATGCTGAGCTGACAAATGTATTAAAATGGCCTTCCATAATCCAACGCTTTGCAGATTGCTGAAGTGTAATTGCAACACGCAGTGTAGCCTTACTATCTGGGAAAAAGTTACAGTCCTAAACATAGCAAGGTGACATCAGGTATGTGAAGGCATGGGAGGGTAACATGTAGCATTGAAGACATATGCAACCCTCAGCCTACTTTAAGCAACCCTCAGCCTACTTTCTAAACAAGCCAGGAGTGCTTGCTGTGCTTGCACATGTAGGCATTTGATGCTTTAATCTATATCTATGTTATATGTACATAAAACTAAAGGTAATAGTTTCCCCTCTCCGGTCATGTTTGACTCTAGGGGGTGATGCTCATTTCCTTTTTTTAGCCGAGAGAGCCAGCATTGTCTGAAGACATTTCCGTGGTTATGTGGTGAGCATGACTGTATGAAAATGTGCATGGAACTCTATTACCTTCACACTGGTACCTATTTATCTACTCGCATTTACATGCTTTCGAACTGCTAGGTGGACAGGAGCCGGGGCAAATAACGGGCGCTAATCCCATATCACAGCATTCAGGTCTCGAAGTCGGCCTGTCAGCTTTTCAACTGACAAGCTCAGCGTCTTTAACCACTGAGCCACTGTGCTCCCATATACGTACATAAATACACACAAATGCACATACATTTAAGTTCACTTTATGTCTTCTGTGTGAATACGAGAACACAAGGTAACCTGCAGTCCAGAATGAATACATTGAAAGCTGCCAAAGTTTTTCAATCAAGAAAATATTTTCTCAAGATGCTTAGAGACAAGCTGGCAAGAACACACGGTAGGAGCAGTTTAATTGGTCAGTGCAGCTGTGTCACTGACCAGTAAGATAGCCTGCAATAATGTTAATGGAGTTAATAATATTCAGGTATCCAAAGCCTTGCAGTAGTTTGGGGAATATTGATTATTTATATGAACATTCTTAATCAATAGTACGGAATAGGGAAAATAGAATTGCTTAGAAGGTATATATGAATTACAGATGTTCCATCTCAGTGAGCTGTTTCATTTCAAGAGATGTGCACTGATCTTGTGATGAAGAAAGATGTGTAATGCAAGCACTTTGCAACACTTCTAGTAAACAATTGCTGTCTCAATTGGTAGATCCATCTTACAGACTGATTTAGACATTCATTAATGAAGATAAATACTATCATGCAAATCTGTATAATCTGTACAAGTATACTGTTACCAAATGAGGAGAGTATGATAAACTGTGAAGCATTTAAAATGTGGATATATATATATATATATATATATATATATATATATATATATATATATATATATACACATACATACATACATACATACATACATACATACATACACATACACACACACAGTATAGTCATTTCCCATTTAAGAATGACCAAATGTAATCATTTAATATAAATAGCTGATTGAAGACTTACAATAGAGCATGTCATTATTCATATTACATGATTAATACAGCAAAAGATGAGCTGATAGTCCCCGATTTTGAAAGGAAACCAAGGAAATTATTGGAAAGTTATTTGTATTAAAAGTTATGTGTCACATAAATATGCTGAGTAGTCAAGTCAATTCAAGTCTTGTGGGGTGCCCCAGGGCTCTGTTCTGGGCCCAGTACTCTTCAACATCTTCATCAACGATTTGGATGAAGGGATAGATGGGGAACTCATCAAATTTGCAGACGACACCAAGCTGGCAGGAATAGCCAACACTCCAGAAGACAGGCTTCAGATACAGAAGGATCTGGACAGACTTGAACACTGGGCACTAACTAACAAAATGAAATTCAATGGTGAAAAAAGCAAGGTTCTACATTTAGGCAAGAAAAACCAAATGCACAAGTACAGCATAGGTGGCACCATGCTCAATAGTAGTAACTGTGAGAGGGACCTCGGAGTCCTAGTAGACAATCAGTTAAATATGAGCCAGCAGTGTGCTGCAGCTGCCAAAAAGGCCAACACAGTGCTAGGCTGCATTAACAGAGGGATAGAATCAAGATCACGTGAAGTATTAATACCACTCTTCAATGCCTTGGTAAGGCCACACTTGGAATACTGCATCCAGTTTTGGTCACCACGATGTAAAAAAGATGTTGAGACTCTAGAAAGAGTACAGAGAAGAGCAACAAAGATGATTAGGGGACTGGAGGCTAAAACATATAAGGAACGGTTGCTAGAATTGGGTATGTCTAGTTTAACGAAGAGAAGGACAAGGGGGGACATGATAGCAGTATTCCAATATCTCAGGGGCTGCCATAAAGAAGAGGGAATTAAGCTATTTTCCAAAGCACCTGAAGGCAGGACAAGAAGCAACGGGTGGAAACTAATCAAGGAGAGAAGCAACCTAGAACTAAGGAGAAACTTCCTGACAGTGAGAACAATTAATCAGTGGAACAGCTTGCCTCCAGAAGCAGTAAATGCTCCAACACTGGAAGTTTTTAAGAAGAGACTGGACAGCCACTTGTCCGAAATGGTGTAGGGTTTCCTGCCCGAGCAGGGGGTTGGACTAGATGACCTCCAAGGTCCCTTCCGACTTTACTACTACTACTATTATTATTATTATTATTAAGTCAATGTTTATTACAGCTGAAGACCAGAGCAAATATGCTGAGTAAGAGGCAGTCTGAACTCTAGCTGTTGAAGGATGTTAATAATTTTGTCTTTGCTATAGTCTTTTCAATAGCCAAGCGATGGCAAGGTGTTTTCTTCCAGAAATTACTGAATTATAGCTTCCTAAGTGGCATGGACAATTATGATGGAAGTTTTGATCCAATGTCTCTTTTGAGTCTCATCCCTTGAAAACAGTATGCCACAACGATTAGAAACCAGATAATAAAGTGAATTGTTATTTATTGCATATTTTACCTCTATCCTGAAGGATGTCAGGTTATTTAAGGATTTATGCCCTTTATCTTACCAGACAAATAAATAGTTTAATTGGGAGCACATATTTTTTCAGGAAAAAAAATACATATTTTTATCTTTAATTTAAAAGTAAAAATAGTCAAATGAGCTGTCCACCACTTAAGTTACAACCTTTCTAGTAGATTATAAAACTAAATATAATAATGCTGTTGTGAACAGTGTCAGTGCCAATGGATATTAGTTCAGGATGTGTTTATTGCTGTCTTGAGCACTATCCATGCATCACTTTAGTGTCCCTTGGTTGCAGTATTCTGGATATTTGCTTGACAGGCAGCTATAAATACATCTTGCAGGATTCTTTCTTATTTTCTTATCAATGCTAAATTGAAAATGATGCACATATTTCTAACTCTAAACTTCCTATAATTGCATAGAGGCAATAACCTGGCTTGAGAAAGAGGTTAGCAGTGATTCTAAACTGATAGTGCTTGAGAAGGAATTAGTATAGGAAGTTGACAGCATCCTCTGAGTGACAGTGGAGAATGTTTCCATGAACCAGGCAAAATCTTTCAGTATCTTATCTTCTGTTCAGCGGAATATCCAGCTGGCAGAGCAGCAGGACTAATAGGCCTGGGTCAGCATGGCAAAAGGATATTATGCACTGCATTCACTTGCAACCAGGAAATTAATGGTTTATTGCTGCTGGATCACAGCATGATTTATGGTGCCCATCTACTGAAAAGAAAAGAAATCATGCTATTGAAACAAGCACTAAATCATGACTTGGAAGGAAAGGGAGAGGTTCCTTTTGTGTGTGTGTGTGTGTGTGTGCCTGTGCACACAGGAGGAAAAATATATATGCAAAAATAACATATTTTGGGGCATAAAAAGTATATGATTGGATCTGGGGATGGAATCCATACAAACATGGAACCTACTGGAAACTACATCTTTTAAGAGTCATTATGTTTGGATGATTATATGCTTTTTAATAATGTGGATTGGAAAAGCTATGAAATGATTTGTAGCAAAAGAAAACCTGTCTGTTTTTTCTATGCTTGAGGGTTATTATGGTAACTTTAGATTCTGCAAGCCAAGTTATGGGTCAGTGCAAACAAATTAGCATTCCTTCTTCCCACTGGAAGATGAAGACACAGGAAGTTATCTGTTGATTTTTATACAAGATAGTCACAATGCACATTCTTTTTTTTTTAAGAACTACAGAAAGAAAATATTCATATGTCTTTTTAAAGCATTTAGATTAGGAATGAGAATTCATTTAGTTTATGACAGAATACAATATGTCAGATAATTTCTGTTTACAGTATTTTTAATTTGAAACATAGGTGTGAAATGAAGCATTCTGGGATGAAAATTTAGAGATATAAAATAATGTATGTTGTAGAGTTAAAGTAAGAGAAGAATGGGGTCTAAATGAAAGCTACTTGATGTTATGGAGAAGGGTGGTCTATTCATATAATTATTTGAACCTATTGCACATACTGATTTTCAGTAGTCCTACATGAGCCAAGTAGCGAGCTGAGTATTTCCTGCTTTTGCTCAGGATTTTACAATCCTTCGTTATATGATCATAGTCAATCAAGGATAATGTTTAAAAGATGATACACCTATCAGACCAAAGAGCCCCTTATTGTAGATATGACTAAATATCATTGGGAGTAGATAAACCCATGTACCAAATGCAAGATAGGAAGGTTGATGCATAATAAATAAATAAAATAAAATTCAGGATTTTTCTTTCCTCAATGGACACATGCTTTTGCTGTTTCTCAGCAAACTCCATCTCATGGCAATTTCTTCCATTTTTATTTGATTTATACTCAGTCTTTTAATACTCAAGGTGGTTAACAAAATATTAAAACAAAATAAAATTACTCAATAAAAAACTAAAAACAGATTAGAACTTATATCAATACTAAAATTGTTAATCGTTCAAAAATCTGGCAAAAGCAGTATCTACTTCCAGGTTTTCTAAAAACTGAATGATTGAGGCCAGATACAACCTCTAAGGCAGTGGTGGTGAACCTATGGCACGAGTGCCAGAGGCAGCACTCAGAGCCTTTTCTGTGGGCACGTGCGCCGTCGCCCCAGTCCTAGGCTTTCAGCTGGGTTTTATAAAACCTTTTCGCTTTAGGCCTCTGCCACTGTGCAAAAAAGAGAAGGTTCAATCAAATCAATTTCAACTTCTCGCGGGAAAAAAAAGATCTTGCAAAGTTGGAATTGATTGATTGAACTTTTTAGTCCCACCCAGTCTGCCGTTACCATTGCAGCCACGCCCACCCAATGGGCCACACCCACCCAATTGGCCACACCCACCCAATGGGCCACACTCACCTGGCACCCAACAATGCATAAGTGGGTTTGGGGTTGCAGTTTGGGCACTCGGTCTCTAAAAGGTTCGCCATCACTGCTCTAAGGAATTGTGTCCACAGTGTTGAAAAAACAATGTCAGTAAAGGACACAGCTGGTTAACTAAGTATAATTGTGTAAATACACCCTTCACCATAACCACAACCTATAAAATAGGGCTAACTGAAGTTCAAGGTGCATTGAGATAATAATAATAATAATAATAATAATAATAATAATAATAATAATAATAATAATACCTTGACGTGGTTGTGGGGCTTGTGTACTCTGAGGAAGATGAGAGCTATGCCAGAGGTTCAACCATACTGGACAGGTCTCATCAGAGGAGTCAGACAAAGAGTGTCTCTCCCATAAAAAATATGGTGAGACGTAAATTGCAGAATGCCATACCGGCTCGGACGTCGCCCGGGTTAACAAGGTCCGCACTAGATATTGGAGTTCCTGGATATCTGGTGAAAAATGGGTTACAGGACTCAGGACTGTTGGCTGAGCAACCAGGGCCAGCAGCTGCAGAACTACTGGAAGAAAAGGTGTTTACCCGTCGCAGATACACAGTGATGGAAAACAAAGAAATAATGATCTGTTACTACAGATCAAGTCCAACAAGAAGAGGATATCTAAAACGAATGCACCAGTTCTGGAAAGAACAACATCCAGAATCAGAAATAACAGAACAGAGACTAGCAGATCAACGCCGATTTATAACACGAAAAAAAGTATTCACAGAAACAGAATTGGACGAACTGCAAAGGTTTACCCAGGGCAAAGAAATCAAAGCCTTACCAGAAGTAATTCAGAATGTAGAGGCAAACCAGGGGGAGTTGGCAGTGAAGGAATCCAGCAGAGATATACAACTGTTCTCATTTGGAAACCAGGCACCTCTACCTCAGGAAGAACAAAACCCTCTAACTAAAGAAATAAAAGAATTGAAACAAAGAATAACTGAGCATCTAGAACAGCACAAAAACAACAGAATAAGGCCTGCATTGAAGCTTGTTCCAAAGAAACAGCTAGCACAAGCATTAAAAGATGCAAATACTGCAATATCAAGTATAAGCACCAATTCACTGCAAGAAACAAACCAACTAATGTACAGCACAGCTGCAGTTATAACAGAATACCTGGGATGCAAAATCAACAAAGAAGAAAAACAAACAAACAGTGCACCAGAAAAATGGAAGGTTAGACTAGAAAATAAGATCAGCAAGTTAAGATCACATGCAAGCAAGCTAGAACAGATGAAAGAAAAGAAGCTGAAGAACAAGAAGACCAAAGAATACCTAATCAAGAAATACCACTTAGAAACAAGGAAGATCAAGGAAGCACTGGAAATAATAAAGCAACAAATAACAGCTATAGCCAGGAAAATCAGTAGATATGAAGCTCGAATTGCAAACTATAGGCAGAACCTCCAATTTCAATCCAATCAGAAACGTTTCTACCAATCCATCAATGGAGAAACTGCAAGGAATCAGTCAGTACCTGACAAGGAAGAAACAGTGCAGTTCTGGAAGCAGATATGGGATAACCCAAAGAAATACAACAAGGATGCGGCTTGGTTAAAAGAGGTGGATGCAAATAAAACAGAAGTTGAAATGAAGAACTAGCAATAACAACAAAAATGGTAGAAAAAAGAGCAAAGAAAATCAAAAATTGGTCAGCACCAGGTGAAGATGAACTGCATGGGTTTTGGTTGAAACATCTAACTGTTATACACCCACTCATTGCCAACAGTTCAACAATATACTACAAGGAGGAGAAATTGAAAAGTGGCTAACAACTGGGAAAACCTACCTAATAATGAAAAATCCAGCAAAAGGGGCAACACCAGGTAACTACAGGCCAATTACCTGCTTACCAACAACTTTCAAATTACTAACTGGTGTAGTAGCTGATGCAGTGCAACAGCATCTAGTTGAAAACAATCTCTTTCCACCTGAGCAGAAAGGAAACCGCCCCAATAGCAGAGGAACAAAAGATCAACTCCTAATAGACAAAATGATCTTGGAAAACTGCAAGAGAAGGAAGACCAACCTGAATGTAGCATGGATTGACTACAAAAAGGCATTTGACTCTCTGCCACATGATTGGATAATCAAGTGCCTAGAAATAACAGGAGTCAGTAGAAACATCAGAAAATTTGTGCAAAGATCGATGGCACAATGGAAGACACAGTTGCAGATCAATGGTGAGAGCTGGGAGAGGTTAATATCAAGAGAGGAATATTTCAAGGAGATTCATTATCACCATTACTATTTGTTATTGCACTGTTTCCTCTGTCAACAATACTGAATAACTCAGGACATGGCTATCAAACATCAAAAACATCTGCCAGACTATCCCACCTCCTTTACATGGATGATCTGAAGCTGTATGGAAAAACATCATCTGAAATAGAATCGCTGCTCAACACTGTCCGTATATATAGCCAAGATATTGTAATGGAGTTTGGCTTGGACAAATGTGCCACACTTACTATCAAACAAGGAAAAATAGTGAAAACTGAAGGAATCAAGATGCCCCACGAAAATAACATTAAGAGTCTGGATGAGGAAGAGTACTACAAATACTTGGGTATATCCTTCAAGCTGACAACATCAAGCACACTGAAGTCAAGAAAAAGATTAGAGGTGAATACATCAAGAGAGTGAAGAAGATCTTAAAATCCAAACTCAATGGAGGAAATACCATAAAGGCAATCAACACCTGGGCAATCCCAGTCATTAGGTACACAGCTGGAATAGTGGACTGGACTCAAGCAGAACTAAAAGCAATGGATAGGCAGACCAGAAAAATAATGACAATGAATCATGCCCTTCATCCACGCAGTGACATTGATAGACTTTATCTACCAAGGCAAATAGGTGGGCGTGGAATGCTACAAGTACATCAGATGGTTGAAGAAGAAGAAATGGCTTTGGAAGAATATCTGAAGAACAATGATGAAGATGCCCTGAAATTAGTATATCAGGAAGGCTTACTAACTACTGGAGAGACCAAACTGGCCTACAAGAAAGACCAAATGAAGAACAGAATAGAGGCATGGGAAGACAAAGCACTACATGGCCAATACATGAAAAAAATAGCTGGGAAAGCAGATAATAATAAAGACCTGGCAATGGCTAAGAGCAGGAAAATTGAAGAAAGAGACCGAGGGACTAATTCTGGCTGCACAAGACCAAGCCTTAAGGACAAATGCATACAAAGTCAAAATTGAGAAGACAGCAACAGACAGTAAGTGCCGCCTATGCAAAGAAGCTGAAGAAACAGTGGACCACTTGGTAAGCTGTTGCAAGAAGATTGCACAAACTGATTACAAGCAGCGGCATGACAAAGTAGCAACAATGGTGCATTGGAAGATCTGCAAAAAATATCATTTGCCTGTAAGCAAAAACTGGTGGGATCATAAAATAGAGAAAGTCATAGAAAATGATAAAATTAAACTGCTCTGGGACTTCAGAATTCAAACAGACAAGCACCTGCAACATAACACCCCAGACTTAACAATTGTCGATAAGAAAGACAAAAAAGTCTGGATAGTGGACGTGGCAGTGCCTGGAGACAGCAGAATAGAGAGAAAGAACTGGAGAAGATAACAAAATACAAAGACCTACAAATAGAAATAGAAAGACTGTGGCAAAAGCAAGCAAGGGTAGTACCAATAGTCATAGGCTCCTTGGGTGCAATCCCAAAACAACTGGAGCACCACTTGCATTGACACCATTAGTCAATTGCAAAAGGCGGCCTTATTAGGAACTGCTTCCATCCTGCGACGATATCTGTAATACCATCAAACATCCACATCTGCCTATCCCAGGTCCTGGGTAAGGACTCGATAGGTAGACAAAATGCCAAATCCAGTCTGAACATCTGGCTGACTGTGCGATGATCGATAATAATAATAATAATAATAGTAAAGTTGGAAGGTACCTTGGAGGTCATCTAGTCCAACCCCTGCTCAGGCAGGAAACCCTACACCATTTCGGACAAATGGCTGTCCAGTCTCTTCTTAAAAACTTCCAGTGTTGGAGCATTTACTGCTTCTGGAGGCAGGTTGTTCCACTGATTAATTGTTCTCACTGTCAGGAAGTTTCTCCTTAGTTCTAGGTTGCTTCTCTCCTTGATTAGTTTCTACCCATTGCTTCTTATCCTATGAAACTGCTCTTTCAGGAGAAGTGCAATTCTTCTAAAACAGGTAGAATCTGACCTGATTTGAATGTTTATTTACTAACAATACCTCTTCCTCTTGTAGGTATGGTAAATACAATTTCAGATTGTTATTTTTCATCCATTACATTATTGAATTTAAGAATACTGATGGCTTCCTTGATGTGGATGGTTGGTAGAAAATATGGATTAATGTACTGATAAATACAAATAACTGGTGTACTGATGGCACCCCACTCTAAAATTTGTCTCCAGTAATTTTACATAGATGTTATATACATGGCCAGAAAGATGGAACTCTGTAGAATCCCTTAGGCCAGGGATCCTCCAACTTGGCAACTTTAAAACTTGTGGACTTCAACTCCGAGAATTCCTCAGACAGCTGGCTGAGGAATTCTGAGAGTTGAAGTCCACAAGTCTTAAAATTGCCAAGGTTGAGGACCCCTGCCTTAGGCATTATAGACATCCAGAAGAAGGCACTAAGATTTTTTTCTACCGTGGTCTTAAAGGGAAGATTAAAAACATTGTTAAATCCAGCTGGATTTCCTAGGAAGTTATCATGACTGATATCAAAAACCACCAATATGTACAAGCATAATCACAGGGGTGTTTTCTCCTTACATTATTTACCGGTATAGGTCACTCACCCAATGAGGTATTATTAGTATTGCCTCATTTAGGAAGATGATATACACTCTTCCATAAGGATGCATTGTTTATTTTGCTTAACAGTCGGGCAACTTTTATCATGGATGATAGGAGAAAAAGGGAGTAAGCACAGACTCTCCACACACAGCCGGAGACAAAGAAATAAATACATATTGTCATTTTTATTGTGTTCCAGAAGAGCCTTGTTCCAGTCACAACAGTCCTTAGAAATTCACTTGTGCTCCAGCTAAAGTCTCATCTCAGTGATAAACTGAGATTTGGCTCTTGAGAAGGAATATTACATCTCTACATTTTTATGTTGTCCTGGTTACCCAAGTAATACACCATGAATTGGCAGAGTGACGGATGGAATGTTTGGTTGCCAAGATGGAATTCCCTCTTAATTTCCTTATTTTTTATGCCTAGCCTTGAACCCTGGAGTAGCCGGCAACTGAATTGAGGGAAATGAACTCCCTTCTCTTTTATCAGTTCTATGATAAATGCCAAGTCCAATGCTTTCAGATGCTATTAAATCTCAGTTAACTGATGCTTTACTAGCAATTGACCTAGCATTGAAGATCAGCTAGTCAAAAGGCCATTCCTGTAAGAACATGGCTTTCCATAAGTAACAATCAAGCAGCTTGAAGGGCCAAATGATCGTGTAAATATTTACAAAAATAATATCTAACCTTGTTCTGAGTTCATTATTAAACTCAAGTATTTCAGAGATAAGAAACATGCCAGGAAGCAGTGGTATACAAAATAAGGAACACATTCTACAACTATGATCAACTATTATAAGAAATAATTTTAAAAATCAGAATTCAATAGAATGGGAAATGACACCAAAGAATTACCTAAATATGCATTGTCGAGTAATCATAGAGTATTTTTTCATATTGAAACCTGAAGAGTTATGCAGAAGGGGGGGGGTCCATTTGCACACTGCAGGAGGCCTGACAGGGTAATGAATACTTGTATACTTTATAGGTCTGAAACAAATAATAATTATTTAAAATAATAATAATGCAAAAATTTGTTGTGAGCTCTGAACACAGCATCCTCAGTGGGATATTTAAATGGAGATCTCCTTCAGGCTTTGTCTGGTTTTATTGAATCTTTGATGTGAAATAGAAATGGTATATGTTAGGGCCCTTTGCTAGGGCCCTTTGAAACACCCAACCCTGTAGAACTGACTTAAGCAGAGCTAGGAATTCCTTTGATTTCATAAGCATCTGCAGGAATGAAGCAAAGATGGAACAAACAATGAAACAGGCATCGTGGTGTAAATTATACCTTTTATGCACTTGCATAAGACGTGATGCAAATACAAAATGGTGGTGCTTAACATTTTGTCATCAGCACGGTTAGGAACAGATGCCTGTGTTTGGTTTGGCACTGCTAGGCAGTTGCTGATAGATCTGTCGACCTTGAGGAAGAAGTCTAGGTGTATCACGATAACAGTGCAAGAAATGTTGTGTTGTTTCAAATCACTTTATGTTCAGCCGTGTGCCTGATTGATCTCACAAGATCATCTGTCTAGGGGCAATGTGCTGATATATTTCTGACTATATTCAGGTTTATTAGAAACTGTAGCAAAGCTAATAGTGTACTTTACTTTGAATCCCATGACCCTACAAACCTTATAGGTGCACCATTTTACAATTGCCCAAAACTTTTGCCTTACTGTTCCTGCCAGACATTACTTTTCCCTCACCTTGCTCTATAATATTCCACTTCCTGTTCTTTGGACTTTTTATTTTTTCTTCTCTCCAATCCCAACCCTACAGTTTGTGCAACCACTACAAATGGCTAACACATACTATTCTGAAATGTACAGGGTCTCCTGCTTGAGTAGGGGGCTGGACTAGAAGACCTCCAAGGTCCCTTCCACTTCTATTCTGATTTATTTATTTATCGACCTTCATCACTCACAGGGGCTTTTAAATACAACAGAGGAATGGCCACAAGGTGGCTGGGATGCCTTTGAAGATTTCAGGGTACTTGTTTACCTTCTTTTACAAGCAAGCCTTCCTTTGCATAGTTATCCATCATAACAAGTTCTCAGATTTTATTTATTTTCCAGCACCAAATAAATTCATACCCACGTATGCACATGCAAAAATGAATTGGGAGTGGGGGTGAATCCTTATTGTTCTGTTTTTGAGAAGAAATGTATTCTCTTACTCCCTGCTTGTGGAAGCTCTGAGGGAAGAGGATGTTGATTTAATGACTTTGTTTACATATTCTTGTTGAAAGAGTAGAAGAAAAGAGGGCAAGCACTAATTTGCACATAATGTTCTCTACCTTTCAAGGTCTGCAGAAGAGAAGCTGATTGAGACTCAGTTCGAAATTGGTTTGTGATAAATTGGGTAGGGAGAGTGAAAACATTAGTAGTTTAGACGTGTTTTAATGTTGAATGCTGTAACATTTGGATATCTTGGTTATCTTTCAAAGAAAAACACATCTGTAAACAATCACCACCAGCTGTCCCTGTCTTCTAGCAGATTTACCAATGCTTGACTGGCTAAACATCACAATTCTTCTTTGAACCTGCTAATTAATGTGTAATCTGACGTTCATTAGAACAACAGGCTTCTAGGAGGGGATACAGCCGGCTTAGCGTTCCTGCCCCCACATAGAAGAAGACCTCAAGACCTGTAGTTATAGCGAACGTGAGAGGAAAACCCTTGGAATAGCTGGTGAATGGCTGATTCTTTGCAAGAATGCCCTGCTCTTCAAACTGGCCTGTTTTAAACTGACTTTCCAAAACAACCTTTATCACTCCAGCTAGAACAGCTCCTGTCATTAATTAGATTCCATACTGATGCCTCTAACAGAGCCACCTGGGAAATAAAAAGAAAACAAGACAATACTTGCCTCAACCAAGGGAGAATTCGCAGAATGGCTGGTGGAAATCATCCCCGTAAGTGCCTATAATAAGTTTAACTATATACTGTACAGTAAATACAAAACTGGTCTGCAGAGTGGCAAAAAATAATGAAGCAATTAGGTGGACTATTTATAAGCACCTGTGACACTGATTAACACCAGCATATCTCAGGCAGGAGTTCCTGCCAGATCCAACAATAAAAATGTGTTTTTCAAGCTTGCAGCATTGAGGCAGGAAGAATCGCCCTTTCTCCCTCCCTCCCCCCCCCACTTTCCTTCCCACAAAGCTGTTTTAACAAATTGTGGATGCCAGAGTGAGAAAGTGAGAGAGGGAAGTCCAGTGGAGTTTGTTATTCCGGTCTGCCTTGTATAAACAGAGGTTTTCTAAATTAGATCTGCGTTCCAATCCATTAGGGTTAATGCAGTTTTAATTAGCAGCTGATTTGCAGCTGAGGAAAGATACCATTTCACATTCTTTTTTAGAGATTTCACACACACACACACACACACACAATGGTCTACGTGGAATTAAAGGCATTTTTTTTAAAAAAATTGCTGCAGCCACCTCCTATCGTATATGAATTCAAGAAATTCGAAGACATTTTTGCTGTTATGGCTCCCTTCCCCCCTCCCCCACTTCAAACATATTTCAACAATCAAGGATTTATTTCCTGCCATCTCCCTTGAGAATTTTTTTCCTCACCTCCATTTCAAAATAGGGTGGAGAAAAGAAAGAGGGAGGGGGGAAGGCAGAAAATTAGGAAGGAAAGAGAAAGGTGGGGCTTCTGTTTGAGAGATGTATCTTCCATAAAACGTCTTTAAACACTTGATGTTTCTCTAGGGAATAATTTCCCAAGCAGGTGGCAGCTACCGAAGGGGCAGATCTGGTTTGTATGCGCCCCACCCTTGAAAAATGATGGCAGGAAGCCCAATTATCCGATTTGGAGGCTTCAGTGTTTCTGTTCCTTATCTCTTTTTACAAGCTTCACAGTGAGGGACCACTGTGCAAGTGAGGCTAAAAGAAGGTCTTACAGGCCTAGCCCAGCAGCTGTATAGAATACAAAACTCTTAGAAGACATTCTGCCCTCTTCAGTGATTTCAGTCTGGTTTCAATGCACTCCAGGGATTTGCAGGCACAAATATGTATCTGTCCTTAAAGCACTCCTATCAGTCTTTTCCAACCACTTCTTTCTTCACATGGTGGTAGGATGCAGTTGTAGTCTAAGACACTGGAGACATTTGGGTTGTCTAAAAACTGAAGTATGAGATTCAAGATTCAGCCAAAAGAAAAAGTATTGCAGAGAAACTTTTCAGAGCTAGTGACAAAAGTTTACTAACAGAAGTGAAAGTAAAGGACAATTCCAAGAAAAATATATTGGAAAGTAATTTATGAAAGAAGGCAACCCAACCCCAAGTATTAGTCTCAGTAGGCAGCAACACCTGAGGGCTCAGAAATTGTACAGGGATAGGACAGCATGATGGAATATCAGATCTATAAGTTACATAGAGACTAAAAAGGAAAGAGAACTCTCAAAACATACAAAGTTAAATAATTGTGTTGATGGAGTCATAGGAGCTGAACTCAACTTGGGAGTTTTTACTTTTTTCACCCAAAATAAATCCTTTCCCATCTCTCATAAAGTATTAAAAACTGGCACATGGAGCATATCAATAACTCATAAGTGCCTCTTCTAGGAGAACAACAACAATATCATTACCTGGCATTTGACTATGGGAAAACATAGCTTTTTATGGCAGCCATTTCATTCTTGGTTTTAAAAAAAGCTGAACATTAGGAATGATTTTGGATTAGTCATAGCAAGCAACAGTGTTTTGGTAAAATGTAGTGGGATGATGTGTAGGTCCTTCTGAGCTCTGAGAAAGATGACATAAAACTTATTAAAAGTGTTGAAGAACATCAAAAAATAAGGTCTAAACAAACATATGTCCACAACTAACAGAAATATCAGAGCTACTACTTCCTTTCATGACCCTGAACCATAAAGCATTCATTATTATTATCAGAGGTAGCCTAAATCTGATTTAAAGTCTGGCATCATTTTTTTCCCTTGACCTTTTTGAATGTAAATGTCTGGAATACCATGACTATTGTTTTTGCTACAGACAATTAATAGAAATATTACTCTGCTTTCTTTTAGTATTTAACTAGAAAAAATATAAGGATGGTCAAGACACAATTTATAGTAACAAAACATAACTAGTCAATGTATAAAACAGTAAAATAGTCTCCACAGCTTCTATTAAAGGAAATTCTTTGTGAATTCAACCTAGAGGAATTTTTACTAAAAGATGGCAATTAGCAGACCTAAAGAATAGAAGGCATTTTATTTATAGATTGGTAGTAAAACCAAACAACCTGATCATAAGTGAAGGGTTACTTCATAAGCTC
This sequence comes from Crotalus tigris, assembly GCF_016545835.1. Lineage (NCBI taxonomy): Eukaryota > Metazoa > Chordata > Lepidosauria > Squamata > Viperidae > Crotalus > Crotalus tigris. Next base: position 1,498,651 of record NW_024096460.1, on the reverse strand, counting down.
TAGAATTTAAAGTAATGAGTTAACTAATTGACAGTGATGTATTAACTGATGGATTCTGTATTGAAATGTATAAAAAAGCTGAGTTCATGATGGTTTATCTGTGAGAGATATTTGTTCCAGATTGCTACTTGCAATTTGTATCATAATAAATACAACAGCGTTAATTGGTCTAAAGAGTAATACAGATTGTTTTCCTCCAAAATAATATCTGCAAAATTTTTAATAGTTTATTGGGGCATGAGCCTTCATAACCTAATCCTAACTGCCTTCTAACCACTGCGTGGTGGCGCAGGCATTAGAATGCACTTAGAAGGCAACATTGCAGGCAAACTTTGCCCACAGCCAGGAGTTCGATCCTGACCAGTTCAAGGTTGACTCAGCCTTCCATCCTTCCAAGGTTGGTAAAATGAGAATCCAGATTGTTAGGAGCAATATGCTGATTCTATAAACAGCTTAGAGAGTGCTGTAAATCACAATGAAGTGGTATATAAGTGCTATTGCTATTTATCAGGTGCTTGTTTCTTATTATAGAGTAAGTCCATCAACAAAGTTCTGGCTCATCTGCAGTGGATCTGCTGTAGACAGTGTTATCTTTGATAAAATGACCTGGAACCCATGGAAACTTATGCAATAATTCATCTGTCGATCTTTAAATTTCCAGAATAGTCTGTTATCAGCTTTCCATTGATTTTATACTTTTTCTAGGCCTCTTCTTAAAACCCATTAAAATCACTGAAGCACAAGAAATATATAGTTTAACTTTAAGGCTGGTATTTGTTTTCTATACAGGTAGTCCTTGACGTATGACCACAATTGAGCCTAAAATAAATGTTGCTAAGTGAGACAGTTGCTACATGAATTTTGCGCCATTTTGTGACCTTTCTTGCCACAGTTGTTAAGTGAATCACTGCAGTTGTTAAGTTAGCAACATATTATTAAGTAACCCTGACTTCCCCATTAACTTTGCTTGTCAGAAGTTTGTAAGAGATGTCACATGACCCTGAGACACAGTAACTGTCATAAATATGAATCAGTTGCCAAGGGTCTGAATTTTAATCACATAAACATGGGAACACTGAAATGGTTGTAACTGAAAAATGATCATAAATCACTTTTTTTCAGCAGCATTGTAATTACCATTTTATTAAAGATTCCTGACCACAGTCAGCAGACATAAATGACAAGTAATCACTTGCTTAGGTTAAAGAAGAGGAAAGAGAGAATAAATACAAATGTACATTTTCCTGTTGGAGATCCATGAAAATCAGAATCCTCTACAGATTTGCATTGGACTATTATTTCAAAATGTATTTGTGAATAATCTTGAGTTATGATGAGCAGGGAATTGGCTAAATTTGTTTGTGATGCTAAACTACTGTATCTTCCGGCATATAAGGCGACCCAGCGTATAAGACAACCCCCGACTTTGGCACCGATTTCCATGCCTAGAAAGTCATCTTATCTGCCAGAAACTACCGTAATTTCCGGCATATAAGACGACTCAGTGCATAAGATGACCGCTGACTTCGGCGCCCGATTTCCGTGCTTTAGAAAGTCATCTTATATGCCGGAAAATATGGTAGTCAGAGCAGTAAAATCAGAAAGGATTTTTTAAAAAAAACTCTAAGAAAATAAAGTGAAAATAAAGTAATGCATATTGGGATAAAAAATCCAAACTTTACATAAGCATTTATTGGATATAAGTGTTATTAATCAGAAATGTGATCTTGGAATCAGGGAAAATCAGTCTATAGTTGAAATTATGAAAACAAAAATGGAAAATAAAACAGCCATCCCAGTAATTGCCTTTCATTAATCTAGGACAGGGATGTCAAACTGCCGGCCTGCTGGCCGGATGCATCATAGCAAAACTGCACCTACCCCATTGCCGGCAATGGCAAAACACTCGCGATACGTCGCAACATATCATGTGACATTGCGAGTTTGACACCCCTGATTTAGGATGAGAATACACAGTTACAGTCTTCACAATCAAAAAGAGATATTGTGGAACAGGAAAAGGGAGAAAAAGGAGAACCAAACTAAATATCTTCCTATGAAGAAACATTTTATATTGAACTTTTTTAGAAAGTAACTTGGTAGCAATACAATAATGGTTTTTAAAATCATACACAAAATGGAAAGTGAGAATAGAGATATGTTTTACTCCCATTTTCACAATGTTAAAACTTGGGCATCGCCCAATAAGACTAAATTGGAAAGATTAAGAACTGATAAATGGAAATATTTCTTTAAACAATATATTCCTTTGAGGAGTTTGCTGCCATCAGATGTGGTAACAGGCTGCCAAATGAGATAACTTTTCAAAGGACTAGAGGAATTCAGGGGTTATCATTACATTTTAGTGATTTATATTTCTTACCTCTGAAATCACAGGCAGCATACCTCAAATGCCAGTTGTAAGGTCACAAGAAGGCTATTGTGATCTGGTCCATGTTTACAAACTTCCAGAAAACATTTGGTTTCCCTCTGCATGCTACAGAATGCTGGATTAAGTGATCCATTAGCCTGATCCAGAAGGACTTGTTTCTATATTCTTGTACTATATTCAGTGTCATATGAAACTCTTACCTAGTCTATAATAATATCACTATTTAAGAATCCCAGCATTGGTGACAAACTAAATGCTAGCCATATAATACATCAAATCTAACCAATTAAAAATTTAAATCTATCATTCTTTCCAAGAACATGTTAATTTAATTACCAAAAATATCTGAAAATATCAATATAAAGCTTATATTTATTCAAGAATGCAGCTATACTGACTCATTTTTTTCTTGGACTTGCCTATGTTCAGGGTCTATAAAGACAATGCCAACGAGAAGAAAGAATTCCAAATTCAAGACTAGGATAAGACAGCTGGAGTATTAATTTTTCTCAATTTGACTAGAAGAAAATTAGATAAAACTTTATTTGGATCCATCATCAAATCTCTGTAACATTTCTTTTAGAAACAGAGTCATGCAGTTTCTGATTGGATCAAGGGGATGTGGTTAGTTATCTCTTTCAAGTTAATTTTTTCATTTGAATATTTTTTCCTATTCCATGAAGCAAAAGTATCTTTATCAAATTTAGAGGATTTTGAGCAGGTTGACAAATTAGGGGGGGGGAAGGATTATATATTTCATACATATGTGTCACAGTCCTGATAAATTCATTCTGAGTTTTGCCTGCTTCTTGAAATAGTAGAACACTCAAAACAGTTAATTTGGACTGGTCAGAAATAAACCCTCTGTCCTTTATACTACTCATTGTACTGATGCTCAGCATGAATGATGGGATTGATGTTTTCTCAATGGAGTTGTGTTCATACCAGCTACCTGGGTTGGTAGTGATCTGGATCCCAGATTAATGGGATTGTTTCTCTAGATAAAAGGACAATGTGTAGCTTCTATAAAACTAAGCAGATCTTCCTGAGTGCACGGCTATTCTCATTTAAGTGCTCCAAAAGGAATACGAATGCCACATATTTGCATAGATGTTACCTCACCCTAAAACTCTGCAAATGGTCTATGAGGTCCTGAAGCCAGCTCCTCTGAAGTCAGCTGGATTGTTCATCAGTTCAATGGATTGGATCCTCTGAGTGTTGCTTTGTTTTAGGCTGAAGCCTTTTATATCACTATAATGAATGGGGCCTTTCTGTATTTGCTATACAGTTTAATTAGTTTCCTGCAAGAGCTGTTTCTGTTTGGAAAACAAACTACATTTTTGCCTCCCCTTTCTGCTTCCCACCACTGTTGCAGACACTCAGGCTCCTTGTTGTAGTTTAGCCCCATTAGCCAATGAATTAATCATAATGGCTGCCAACCTATTAAATGCCACTTAATCTGGAAGGGAATGTGGCATTAGACAAATTGGGCATGGATAGGGATGCTTGGGTTAAGCAGTCAGATTATTGCAAAATTACCCTAACACAAGCTGTGAGAATTCCAAGAATTTAAGTTTCAGATTACAAAAATTGAAAACATGGCTGTGTTATATGGACATAGGCTAAATCCTAGCCAATCAATTGTGCAATTAATATGAAAGCATTCAGGTCCTCTGGCTTCCTCTCTGGGAACAAAGTTTAAGGTTCTTCCTGTATGGATGGATATCAAAGCAACAGAATAACCACATAACACCTCACTACATGCTAGAGAAATTCAGTACTTTGGGGGTGCACCACCCTTACTTTTAGAGGGATAATTTGTCAGTCCAGAGACATGATTTTCTCTGTGTTCCGAAGTCTCCCTGCATGCAACTAACTTACAAAATCTGTATTATTGTCATATTAGAAGTATTAATCAAAAATAAATGCTTCCTTTGCTATCAATTCTATGCAGTTCTCTTTACAGCCACTAGATGGTGATTAACAACCATTCTGTTCAGCCCATTTCAAAAGCTGTTTATCCTTTGAGGAAGGATTTTCCCCACCTAATTACGCTTACATTCTATAATAAGACAAAATATGTGTTTGATCAATACACAAAGGAGAAAATCAATTCTCTTGCTACCTCTTGATATGCACTTTTTGTATTGTGATAGAATACAACAGCAAAAATAATACTCTGTTCTGTTTTAGGCCAAGTTTGCTGTTTCCTAAATGTGTCTCTGCATGTTTCTGACTTGTATCTCTAACTCACTTTTCTGCCTCTGATTTGTCCTACAGCATTCTTAGAAGTCTTCACTCACAGATTTGGAGAAAATGTCAGCTTGACAGAGCCATAAGGAAACATGTATACAAACCAAACCAGCTGCTCAAAGTTAAAAAGTTCTTACTGCTCAATATAGCATTGCCCAGAATTGTTATATGTTATGTCTCCTGCAGTCCTGTATTTTCATTTTCTCTTTCCCACCTTTCCTTCTGTTAGTAGCTGTGTGCGTTTTTCTGTGTTAGGGAGAAGTACAAACTCAAAGCGGAGATTAAATTACTATTATTGATGCCAGCTTGCTACCTCAGAAAGTCTGTGAATAAACTCCTGATATTCTGACTGAGAACTTGAAAAATACTTAATTGTTCATTTGTCATACATTATTAATTACATAAATGATGGTCAGTATTGTTCATTTTATTGTCTGCATGTTCTAATGGCCTAACTCAGGGGTAGGCAACTTTGGCTCTTTTATGACTTGTGGACTTCAACTCCCAGCAATGTGGAATAATGAACAATCACTAGAATAATGATGTGTCTGCATAATTACTGGAATAGTGCTGTGTTAGTCGTATGTGACTAACCTAATGCTCATTGCACTTGGATACAATATATGTAGAAAACTCTCCATTGTATACCTGTGAGAAATGAACCTAATATATTACAATGTGTATTTCAATGTGTATTCCTTTGTTCCTGAGAAAAGGAAAGTATAAAACTGAAGTCTGAACCTTCCCTCCGGGTTCAGAATTGCTTGTTGCTATTGCTTCTGAACCTGCGCAATAAATCTCTCTGCTAAAACCCTCTGGAATTCATAAGAGTCCTTTCGTTTTCCACAAGACCAGCATGGCTGGCTCAGGAATTCTGGGAGTTGAAGTCCCCGAGTCATAAAAGAGTCAAGGTTGCTGTTCCCACATGAAGCTGCCAATGTTTTGAGATGTTTGACAGATATTTTATTTTGACTCTCAAGAGCCTCATTAGTTAGAGGAACAGGTAGAAAAGCACTCCAGTTGTTGAGTATCCTCTCCAACAACCGTGTGCCTAATATGATTTTTAGGTATTTTAGGTTCTTTAATTTGGATTAAGACAAGTCTGAATTTTTCAAAACTGCTGTAGTTTGCTTTATGTCACTGTTATTTGATTTCTGCTTTTAGTACACATAGAAAGAGATAGGTGGTATAAAGTTTAACTGAAGCTTCATGACCTAACTCTCAAGGAAAAGATAAAAAAGAATTATATAGATAAAATGTAATTTGGGAGAGAAGAATGTCAAATTTTATGTAATGAATATTACCTGAATGAATAGATAATGAAACCACTTTTGGTAAATAGTTTTTCAGTCCTGGTTATTTAACTGCTACTCAGTGATAGTCACCATCCTTCCTCATCATTTGTCATGGTGACTGGAGTTGAGGGAACAACAGACCTCAAAGGTCAAGATACTTTGCTCTTGATCCATACTGGAGGATTTTTTGAATGCAATTGATGTCTCTGTATATATGTATATGGGTTTTCAGTTTTTTCACTGTAGTATTGTTCTTTTTCTTTTTAACCTGATCCATACACACTGCTGAATTTCATCAGTGATTGGAGTGATGCATATAGGAAAGCAGAATAGTTTTTCAGACAAAGCACTGAAGTAAAACGTAAACATATTTCTCTTAACACACTTTTTAACACTTTGTTAAAATGCTGCTGTCTTTGGGTATAATAAACCTCAACTTACTTCTCTGATCTTGAGGCATGAACTTTTTCGTGAATTATGTTACTTCTTGTCAAAGAGCATTGATTAAAAATTTGCCTCAGAGGCAATGTAGGGAAAAAATAAAATAAAAATAAGTTATTAATCAATCTAACAGGCAATTTAAATAGAGAACTGTCTTCTGTAACACATTAAAAATGATAATGAGGAATATTTCACAAGGCAATATTTGAACAGAAAAAAATAAGAAAGAAACATGTCATGCAAACTTTTTAGTCTGTAGCTATCTATGTAATAGCTGAATAATAGAAATACACTGTATGAGTGTTTTTGTTATCAAGGCTGTCTTGCCTGCATTTTGACATGATCCCAAAACTCTTAAGCCTTGGGGCTTTCCTTGCCCTGGGACAGCAATTTGCAGTGCATATTGAAGGCAAGTTTTTAGCTTAATGAAATAAACATCAATATGGAAAAGGGAAGGACTGGCATGTTATGACTTTGACATAAGGCTATGTTGCAAGATGAATTCTGAAAAGTCTTACAGACTTACAAAATATCTTACAGGAAATTTGTCTTGTTTCATATATTGAAAGCAAAGTCCAGAAACAAACAATAAAGTGTTTTTATTTGAATATATTATCATTATCTTTTATAAAAATTCTTGCTTGTACCTTAACCATCCTTCCTGTAATGTGTAGGATCCAGATGAATCATGACTTAGAACATACTCTTTGAATTAGTCTTAAATTATTCATGTCAGATTTTTTTTCTATTGATTTCGATGGGCTTATTTTGACCAAGTCAGATGTAAGAAAATCAACCACGGAATGCATATTTCTCCTCCTCTTCCTTTTTTCCTCTCCTTTTCTTGGTTAGTTTTGAAGATGATTAATGTCCATGCAATGACAGCAAAGAAAAGGACAAGGAACTATAGGTTTCTTTCAGAATGGAAATGGCATATTCTACCAAAACAAAACAATCAGAGCATGGGTATTCAGGATTCTAATGGAATCATTCTCAAACATTCATATCAAACAACGTACAGTTCAGAAAAATCAGTCTAAAATAATGCAGCCTAAAATATTATATATAGTTTAATGCAACTATATATATACATGTTTGTCTGTACATTCCCAAATGTTTTGTAGACAAAACTGTATATTATATATAGTTATATTAGAAGAAAATATATTGGAAAAAATTTACAGCAATATACTAAAGTATGTTGAATATAACAGCAGTCCAAGCTTTTCAATGGTTTTTTTTTTAATTGAAAAGCAGATGGAAAAATGCATTTCAGAGGGAAATTAAGCTAACTTTTAAAATCATAATCTGGATTCCAGAAGCGGTGAATGCTCCAATACTGGAGGTTTTTAAGAAGAGACTGGACAGCCATTTGTCCGAAATGGTATAGGGTTTCCTGCCTGAGCAGGGGATTGGACTCGATGACCTCCAAGGTCCCTTCCAACATTATTATTATGGATCATCGCACAGTCAGCCAGATGTTCAGACTGGATTTGGCATTTTGTCTACCTATCGAGTCCTTACCCAGGACCTGGGATAGGCAGATGTGGATGTTTGATGGTATTACTGATATCGTCGCAGGATGGAAGCAGTTCCTAGTAAGGCCGCCTTTTGCAATTGACTAATAGCAAATTTGTCAATGCCAATGGTGTTCAAGTGGTACTCCAGTTGTTTTGGGATTGCACCCAAGGAGCCTATCACTATTGGTACTACCCTTGCTTGCTTTTGCCACAGTCTTTCTATTTCTATTTGTAGGTCTTTATTATTTATTATTATTATTATTATTATTATTATTATTATTATTATTATTATTATTCCTAATCTGGCTAATGAAATGTCTGCAAGAAAAAAACCAAGCTCAGAGAGCAACAAGGACCCTTCACTTATGACATCACAATAGCCTGCCTTTACTGCAACTTCTAACATCTTGTACCAGTACAACCATGTCAGCTAGGAATGGGGGGAGCTGCACTCTGACACATTTGGAAGGAACACCAGGTTGAGGAAGGCCACTATCTAATATGTTGAAAAAGGACCAATAGCTTGTCAAGATGCAGCTGCAGTTCAGCTGCCATTTAGCTGTGTTTTTGCTCCAAACACAGGAGTGGGGTCTTTCTTTATGCACTTTACTCAATGCTTCTGACCTTGCTGGAGGCTAAGCAATCCCCCCCCCCCCAGCTGCATGCATTGAGGAACCAGTGGTGTCCTGTCTTGATTCCCCTTGGGATGCAACTCCTTTTCACCGATTGGGCATTCCTGCAGGTGGGGAGGTTTTGTTTGTGTGCTTTACTATATTTATTTGTCTGAATAATCAAGCCAGGTCCTTCATAGTCATCTTCTGATTTCACAGTCTAAGAATACGAAGTATTCGGCATCTAGATTGTTTCCAGCCGTCAGATGTAACTGATATTTATGTTAAAAAAAAAATAATGCTGAATTATTTTATTTTTTCAAGCAATGGGAAAGTGGTTTTAATCTCACCTCCAAGAAAAAAAAGAAAAGAGTATATGAATACACACAGACACACAGAAGTCACCTTACAGAAGTATACACTTCTTAGACATTAAATAAATTAGCCTTACCAATTTATCCATGCGATATAATCAGATTGTTAGTATTTAAGTAATTTTACTTAAGAATGGAGGAAAAAAAGGAGTCCAAAATATAAACTAGAATGTGCAGTCTAAAATTCTAAATAATTCTCCAAACAGAAGACCGGTTGCATTAAAATGCTTGCTCAGACAAGTCAGTTTTCAGAATACATTATAGATGCAACAGAGAGGATGCTGTTCTAACCTTTCAAATCTGCAGATATGAGAAGCGGCTATTTTATAAAATCAGAATTATTTGCTGAACACATACATGAACAATAATTTGAGCTTATATAAATGTACATTTTCTAATAACCTTACCTGGCTGAATAGGTTCTCTCCATAATTTTTAACACATAATTTTCTGTGTTAAAATTTAAGCTGTCAAAACTTTACCTAAGTTGAATAGGTAAAGCAATTAAATCAGCAATTAAAATTGTAATCCCTCCTCCAAAACTGAATTACAAATGACTGTTGGAGCCTGGTGTTGGACTATTAATTTTAGAATTCTGTGAAAGACCACAATTTAGCTAAAATAAAGGAGGGGTGGATCCACTGCACGTTTTAGGAACAAAAGTAGTCCCTAAAAACTCCATAACTGCAAGAGTGGCTAGTTAAGAAGCAATGTTTTTTAGTTATATAGTTTCATGGAATTCAGTAAAGGTTCTCTGACTTTTAACATGTAAAAATATAGAGATGTCTTTATTTGCATCATTTCATTAACTTTACTTTGATACAGTCCCTGTACAATCCCTCCCTGTAAATTTTTTAAATAGCCTTACTTTTGCTAAAATAAACTGTTTCATAGTGCAAGGAATGTTTCTTCAGCCCACCACCTCCTTTCCTGTAAATACATCTCCAAATTCTCTTTAAAGTGGAAACAGCCTTGAGTTTGTAAATATATTGCGGTTGAAAAAGAGTTAAAAATACAGTCAAAGGGATTTACTTTCCTCATTTCTTCCTGTGTATCATGACCTTTGCTTTTTTCAACTTCCTCAATTTGGTCTTAGTAAATTGTCCTAGAATGGCATAACACCTGCTTTGGGTACTTGAGAAATTGACTTTTCCTGCAAATTACCCTGATCAGTGACCTTGTCTGGCTACTAAAGGGGTTTGGAGAGCAGGGCAGCTTTCTGTGTGGCCATCTCCCACCCTCCCCTGACTATATAGTCCTTTGAAGTTTAGTTATCTCTCTCATGTATAATTCTAACTGTGGAAAAAATGCCAAAAGGCAAATATTATCTAAGAACTGAAAAATACCAATCATGGGACATATTGGAGACATCTCAAAAAGTCTGTTGAGAGAGTGACTCTTCTCATTGTTATATTTACGACATAATTACCTAGTATTTAGAACTATTAAATAAATGTTTAATGCTTAGATATTAATTGAACATGAAACTCAGATATTTATTAGAGCCATGCAATAAAAAGTATTTTTGTTTAAGAATTTTGATTTGGAAAAAAAAAGCTATGTTCTTCAATATTCAGTAGGTGCTTTAACCACAAACATTTTACCTTGTGTTGTAAAAATATATATAAAAAGTTATATATTCTCTAATTTTATTTTATTTTTTTAAAGAATCAGGGAACTGTTATGGATTGTTATTTCCATTTAACAGGTGTTAATCCTCAATGGTTGTCCCAAAGGGAAGCTTTCTGAATAGACAGCAATTTCTTGGATTCTTAAGGTCTCACAAATTGGTTCATGAAAGAAAGTTCTGAAGTCACTTTAAGGTCAGATGACATGAGAACCTTTCAAATATCAAAGGAAATCCTATTGTAAATGTAAACATAGATGAACCATTAGACCCTGTCCTGAGCTTGTCAAGATTCAGGGGCAGATTTTATTCAATGAAGGAAAAATATTTTAGAAGTTACAATAGAAAAGATATTTGATCCTATTTTATATCCATAATCTCAATCTTATTTAATTTTTCAAGTTATCCAGCATATAATAATTTGGGAAAATTGATTTTACTCAAGATTTGGTCTGCTAATCTATTTAATTATGATGCATTTAAATTTTCACGTTTCTAGTTATAATATAAAGTGCATGATATCATAAAAGTACTAACTTCATATGATAATGGGGCAGCGTGATCAGACAGTGGTTAAAGACACTGAGCTTGCAAATGCAAGTAGATAAATAGGTACCACTTCGGTGGGAAGGTAACAGCGTTCCGTGTACTTTGGCATATAGTCATGCTGTCCGCATAACCAGGGAATGATCTTCTGACAACACTGGCTCCCTCAGCTAAAAAAAAAAAAAAAAAAAAAGAGGTGAACGCTGCCCCCTAGAGTCAAAACCAATTGGACAAGAAAAACCTTTACCTTGTGATAAAATTAGCATGAAAAAAATAATTGTTTTTTTAAAAAAAATCAACAATCAAAGCATTAAAATGTGTACAAGAGCATGATGTTTAGGGACCCTAAATTCCTAAATTCCCCTGACATAGGAGACAACATTCATCCCTCCTATTTTCTTCCCAAATTCTATTGCTTTCTGAGAGAAAGAATCCCTGATCAGAACAGCGTTTTTCAACCTTGGCAAATTTAAGATGGGTAGACTTCAACGCCCAGAATTCCCAAAGGGAAGCTGGCTGAGTTATTCTGGGAATTGAAGTTACCCGTCTCAAACTTGTCCAGGTTGAGAAACACTGATCAAGAAGGTTCTTAAAGGGATGAACTAGAGCAAAAAGGATTGATGACGCAAAGGAAATATTACCTGCTTTCTCTCCCCCCTCTCTCTTTCTCCCTCTCTCTTCATGGGAGGCCCAAGGAATTGTTAAAATACTTCACTATTGGAGCACTTGGTATCCAATAAACTTGAATTGCTGTACTAAAATTTTAAATGCCTGCAAAACCAAAAGGAATGGTTTGATTTAGTGTCAAAATAGTACGATTGGGTTGAGAAAACTTGGTTACAGTATATGTTTTCTTGTTTCCTACAATATCTAATTCAGGCATGTAACCATTAGTCTAGAAGAAAAATGTTCTGGAATACTGCTGGACGGCTGTAATCCACATGCCCAAAGAGAAATGGACCACAATTCTAGGATACAGCACTTTTTTAATTATTTTCCCATTTGTCTTTTTTTTTTTAAATGGTCTTTTTTGTCAAAAATTGCTTTTTTTAGATAAAGAACTGTAACCAAGGAAAAAAGGGTACTACAAAAGTTTGAAAATATTTGGAACCTTCACTAAGTATATGAACTGATCAAATGATCACAATATTATATTCTCTATTTTACAACTGGATTATCATACAATGTTTGGAGGATTTTTATTAATAATACATATTCTGGCTTTAATTATTTACAAGTGTCCATTCTACCAGCCAGTGTTATCAAGCAGGAGAAGAAATGTTAAATTGTTTTCCAAAGGTAATGAGTAATAGGACTGTACAGTAATATAATTGATTTAGAAAAAATACTTTCAACCTAATCAGAACCTGATGATCTAATCAGACATTGTCCATCTGAAACAGCCTGCCTTTTATCAGATGTCTGCCCAAAACGTCACTGTTTAATGAACTAATGCCATTTTCTTTTTAGACTCCTGCAAAGTCCTGAAAAAGATAAGCTTTTTAGTTAGGTAATAGCACAGGTAGGTTGTATTCAAACTTACATAGGGTCTTAAACAATTCTTCCAAAGTTCTATTGAACTGTTGGCTTGGCACCCAGGTAGCCAGTAAGGAGTCTTTAGGATTAGAAGGCAATAGGATGAAACCAGAATGAAATGCCAAAAAGAATTTTACTGAATAGCTATTAAGAGAGTCCATGTTCTTTCATCATTCCAAGAAAAGCAGACAATGGACCTCTTGAAGCCAAGAGTAGCATAGGATCCTCCTAGGACAGGCAACTCGCAACGTCACATGATGTCGTGTGGCGTATCACGGCAATGGGGTGAGCGCGGTTTCAGCGTGATGCATCCAGCCCGCGGGCCAGCAGTTTGACATCCCTGTCCTAGGATTTTGGGTCTACATCAAGGTTCGAACAGTTTGTGAGCTTTTACCACCTTGTGATTTTTATGTATTTATTCAATTTGTACAGCCACCTATAGAAAATTAGTGATTCCGGACACTGAACAATCATAAATTACACTTTTCTTAAGAGACAAGGAATATAAGCAATAGTCTGGTACCACACCTAATCAGACAGTGGAATCTCTGCCAAGAATGTTTTTAGGAAAGGCAGACTCTGTAGCGGATAATACTTGAGATTAGTATAATGACATATTTGGTCAATCTCTTGGGATATGAACCTTTCCTTATGAGAACTTTGGTCTTAAGGGAAGGATACTATTTTATGCTCATCATTTTCAAATGTTTTATGTCAGTTAGGAAAGAATGAACAAAACAAAATATATTTTGCATTTTTAAAAGCTGTCAGGTGAGGTGCAAAACACCTTTGAATAGCCCTTATTCATTTAGCTCTTACTCCTGCAATATTCACATAATTTCTATAATGCCAGCCTGAATTGAAAAAAATGAATTGGTCTACCGCAGGCTCACATTGCTCTATACGATGTATAATTTGATTGAAGTTTTAATGCAGTTGATATAAAAATTAACACCCAATGTCATATATAACAACAACAACAACAACAACAACAATAATAATAGTAATAATAATGCTACAAGTACATCAGATGGGTTGAAGAAGAAAAAATGGCTTTGGAAGAATATCTGAAGAACAATGATGAAGATGCACTGAAATTAGTATATCAGGAAGGCTTACTGACTACTGGAGAGAACAAACTGGCCTACAAGAAAGTCCAAATGAAGAACAGAATAGAGGCATTTATTTATGAGACTTATTTATTTATGAGACTTATATACCGCTTTAAGTGCAAGCACTCTCTAAGCGGTGTACACCAGTAAGCAATGTATATATATATTTACATTGCCCCCAACAATCTGGGTCCTCATTTTACCTACCCCGGAAGGATGGAAGGCTGAGTCAACCTTGAGCCGGTGAGATTTGAACCGCTGACCTACTGGACACAGTCAGCTAAAGTGGCCTGCAGTACTGCACTCTAACTGCAGGCATGGGAAGACAAAGAACTACATGGCCAATACATTAAAAAAATAGCTGGGAAAGCAGATAATAACAAGACCTGGCAATGGCTAAGAGCAGGAAAATTGAAGAAAGAGACCGAGGGACTAACTCTGGCTGCACAAGACCAAGCCTTAAGGACAAATGCATACAAAGTCAAAATTGAGAAGACAGCAATAGACAGTAAGTGCTGCCTATGCAAAGAAGCTGAAGAAACAGTGGACCACCTGGTAAGCTGTTGCAAGAAGATTGCACAGACTGACTACAAGCAGCGGCATGACAAAGTAGCAACAATGGTGCATTGGAAGATCTGCAAAAAATATCATTTGCCTGTAAGCAAAAACTGGTGGGATCATAAAATAGAGAAAGTCATAGAAAATGATAAAATTAAACTGCTCTGGGACTTCAGAATTCAAACAGATAAGCACCTGCAACATAAACCCCAGACTTAACAATTGTTGATAAGAAAGACAAAAAAGTCTGGATAGTGGACGTGGCAGTGCCTGGAGACAGCAGAATAGAAGAGAAAGAACTGGAGAAGATAACAAAATACAAAGACCTACAAATAGAAATAGAAAGACTGTGGCAAAAGCAAGCAAGAGTAGTACCAATAGTCATAGGTGCTTTGGGTGCAATCCCAAAACAACTGGAGCACCACTTGAACACCATTGGCATTGACAAATTTGCTATTAATCAATTGCAAAAGGCGGCCTTACTAGGAACTGGTTCCATCCTGCGACGATATCTGTAATACTATCAAACATCCACATCTGCCTATTCCAGGCCCTGGGTAAGGACTCGATAGGTAGATAAAATGCCAAATCCAGTCTGAACATCTGGCTGACTGTGCAATGATCAATAATAATAATAATAATAATAATAATAATAATAATAATAATAATAATAATAATAATGTTGGAAAGGTCCTTGGAAGTCATCTAGTCCAATCCCCTGCGCAGGCAGCAAACCCTATACCATTTCAGACAAATGGCTGTCCAGTCTCTTCTTAAAAACTTCCAGTGTTGGCGCATTCACCACTTCTGGAGGCAGGTTGTTCCACTGGTTAATTATTCTAACTGTCAGGAAGTTTCTCCTTAGTTCTAGGTTGCTTCTCTCCTTGATTAGTTTCCCTCTATTGTTTCTTGTCCTGCCTTCAGGTGCTTTGGAGAATAGCTTGACTCCCTCTTCTTTGTGGCAGCCCCTGAGATATTGGAACACTGCTATCATGTCCCCCCTCATCCTTCTCTTCGTTAAACTAGACATACTCAATTCCAGCAACCGTTTCTTATATGTTTTTGCCTCTAGTCCCCTAATCATCTTTGTTGCTCTTCTCTGTACTCTTTCTAGAGTCTCAATATCTTTTTTACATCGTGATGACCAAAACTGGACGCAGTAAGTGTGGCCTTACCAAGGCATTGAAAAGTGGTATTAATACTTCACGTGATCTTGATTCTATCCCTCTGTTAATGCAGCCTAGCACTGTGTTGGCTTTTTTGGCAGCTGCAGCACACTGCTGGCTCATATTTAAGTGATTGTCCACTAGGACTCCGAGATCCCTCTCACAGTCTATTGAGCAAGGTACCCCCTATACTATACCTGTGCATTGGTTTTTCTTGCCTAAATATAGAACCTTACTTTTTTCACCATTGAATTTCATTTTGTTAGATAGCGCCCAGTGTTCAAATCTGTCCAGATCCTTCTTGGTTGGTATTGTACTAGCCTGGGCTTTTATTATCTTGCTTTTCAAAATTTCACAAGCTTCTTGAGTTGTTTTCCCCTTGAGGATTCTCATCCATGGAATCCTTCCCAAGCCCTCTCTAAGTTTATTGAAATTAGCTCTCTTAAAGTCCAAGATTCTAGTTGGACTGTGTTCTATTGCTTGTGCTTCCATAATGTTGAATTCCAATATTGCATGATCACTTCCCCCCAAGGTTCCTGTGGCTTCAACACCTTCTATCATTTCATCTCTGTTAGTGAGAATTAGATCCAATATGGCTAATTCCCTAGTTCCCTTCTCTACTTTTTGGGAGACAAAGTTGTCTGCTAGGTTTGTCAGGAATCTGTTTGATCTTCCGCTTGGTGCAAAGTTTGTCTCCCAGTTGATGTCAGGGTAGTTAAAGTCTCCCATTACTATTGTGATGTGCTTCCTACATACCTTAGTTAGCTGACTAGCAAAAAGTTCATTTATTTCCTCTGTTTGGTTGGGTGGCCTATAGTATATACCTATGGCAATGTCATTTCTCCCCCTTTTATATTGATCCAAATGCAATCAAGACAGTTTTCATCATTGTTGCGCTCTATTTCTGTAGAGATGTAGTTATTTCTTATATAGAGAGTAACTCCACCTCCTCTTTTATTTGGTCTGTTTCTTTTAATAATTAATAATTTAGCTGTGTGTTCCATTTGTGGATAAAACCCACCATGTTTCCACAATGGAAACAATATCATATCTGCCCTCATTAACCTGAATTTCTAGTTCACCCTGTTCATACTCTGTGCATTGGTATGCAGACATTTGAGTCCTTTATGACTGACTCTGTGTTTACTTTCTACATAACCTGTGTGGTGCCTGAGTTCCCCTATTTTCTTACCACCTGTTTGATTACTGCACTTTGTGTGGCACTCGCTATTAAAAGCTTGATTTTGCTTGACAGCAAGGTTGATATTCTTGTCCATACACACATCTATGTTATATGCATTGATAGCCCTATAATTTTTAGATTGCCGGGGACAGGGATGTTCTGTATCAATTAATTCACTCTCCCCGTTGTTCATTTTAAATATTCCTCCAGAAAATATGTGAATTTATTGCCGAGTAACTCAGTCCCTTTCTTTGATGGATGGAAACCGTCTCTTTTGTACATTTTTTCATTGGACCAGCTACAGATATCGTGACTAATATAACCAAAGCCTTCCCCTTTACACTACTCCTTTAGCCGCATATTTATTTACTGTACATTCAATCAATTAAAGCACACATCACATCTTGAATCTGTTAACTTTCAGATGAGTGCCATTAGACCAAAATTAGGCTTTAAGTAGCGTTTACACATTTATTTACTGAAGATAATTATTTAAACAAAGGACCATTCCCAGCTAATTGATATGAAGATATGAGAAAAGATGCAATTAATCATTATTGTATGCAATTTTTTTATTATTCATTTATGGCACGCAGCTTCGGGAATAACAGACAGTGACACCACTTCAGGCTGCATTAACAGAAGCTCTGACTCCTTTTAAAATGGAAAATATTAGCCAACACACACCAGCACTGCATGATTTTAACTGTTTGCTTGACAAATCTTTAGGCTAGGCTGGAAACAAGGCTAGGAAGGATATGTGTGGAAGGGAAACAGTATAGGTCGGTAAAAGCCATGATGTCACAATTGCTCAAATGATGCAAATTATGTAATTTGCAATATGTTATATAGGAAAATCAATGGTGCATCTTAATGTACATGCACACACAGTTCCATTCACTCACACATAAACACCAGTGGGAAGCAGAATTGTGGCCTCAGGTCAGAAGTTGTAAGTAAATTGGGATTTGTCCAGACAATTGGGAACTTTTTTTGACTCACCAATAGGATCCTACTCAGAACCTTACTATGAGATCTTTGGGTTCACTGTGCAGTCAAACAGATATTCAGATTGGATTTTATCCATCTATCATTCTTTCCAAGGACCCGAGATAGGCAATTGTTAATGTTTTATAGTGTTAGAAGTATAATCTCAGGCTGTAAGCTGTTCTGATTAAAAATGCCATTTGCAATTCAAGATATTTTTTATTATTACTGCATTCATTATCAATTTCAATGCAACATATAACATTAGTATCTTAGTAGTAACATTAGTAATAGTAACATTAGTAGTAGTATTAGTACCGCTTTATAAAATCCTAGTGAGACCACACCTGGAATACTGCAACCAATGTTGGTCACCATACTACAAAAAAAGATGTTGAGACCTTGGAAAAAGTTCAGAGAAGAGCAACCAAAATGATCAAAGGCCTGGAGACTAAAACATATGAAAAACGGCTACAGGACTTGGGTTTGGCTAGTCTAAAGAAAAGAAACAGGGGCAACATGATAGCAGCATTCCAGTATTTGAAGAGCTGCCACAAAGAAGAGGGGGTCAAACCATTCTCCAAAGCACCAGAGGATAAGACAAGAAACAATGGATGTAAACTGACCAAAGAGAGAAGCAACCTGGAATTAAGGAGAAACTTCCTAATGGTGAGGACAATCAACCAGTGGAACAGCTTGCCTTCAGAAATCGCAAAGAGACTAGACAGTCACTTGTCTGAAATGGTATAGGTTCTCCTGCTCGAGCAGGGGGCTGGACTAGAAGATCTCCAAGGTCCCTTCCAGCTCTATTCTATTCTATTTCTTTCTTATTGAGAACCTTTCACAGCTAACAGAAAAAGCCTCCATGCATGGAGAGGACTTTAAAAAACAAAACAAAATGAAGAACTGATTCTGATATTATCACTTATTTTGTCTTCCAGAATATTAACCTTTGACTTCAAAATATATTCAAAATCCTGAAATATGTCTACATATTATATACCTTTGTTTTTCTTGGGAAACAACACATATATTTGAGGGGGAGGGAAGGGGGTTCATCCATGGAAAACATTAAAAGTGGGGAGGCTATTCTCAAATACCTATGGAATATGGAATGGTGGAATGTGCTGAAAGATTATAATTCCACAATAGTAGTAATAATAATAATAATAATAATAATAATAATAATAATAATAATAATAACGTTGGAAGGGACCTTGGAGATCATCGAGTCCAACCCCCTGCTCAGGCAGGAAACCTTATACCATTTCGGACAAATAGCTGTCCAGTCTCTTCTTAAAAACTTCCAGTGTTGGAGCATTCACCACTTCTGGAGGCAGGTGGTTCCATTGGTTAATTGTTCTAACTGTCAGGATGTTTCTCCTTAGTTCTAGGTTGCTTCTCTCCTTGATTAGTTTCCATCCGTTGCTTCTTGTCCTGCCTTCAGAACAAGCAGGGGAGGTAACAGTCTGCAAGAAAACTATCAAGCTCAGAGAGCACCAAGGATCCCTCATTTCAACCCTGAGCTACACGTATTCTCCTTTATTGATCTCGTAAGTGCTTTTAAATGTGTAACCATTTCATTTGGTCAAACTGTTCTGAGAGGAGCTAATGTCCCCGATTGTTTTGCTCCTTTTGAAATAAAATTTAAGATCTGAGATCTGGCTTAGATTAGTTTAAGATCTGAGTGATCTTCAAATGTGTTATGACCAAAACTTAATTTTGGATGGAACAAAAACAACAACAAAACAATTCTGTTCTAGCTGGAGAGTTAACTTAATTTTAGTTAATTGAAGGTTAACCATTTCATATTAAATTTACCTTTTTTCTGCGATCTTATCAATTACTTTTTGGAATATGTCCCCTGGAATCCCCATTTAAAAACCAAGCAAAGCCCTCAATCCAGAACAATACAGAAAGCTGATGTAATGAATAGGCATCCATTGCACATTCACTAACAATCAGCACTGTTTGAGTGTCAGTATATACTCTGTCTAAGGCAGAGGTCCCCGACCTTTTGGACACCAGGGACCGGTTCCGTGGAGAGAGGTCTTTCTGCGGACCGGAAGGTGTGTGGTTTTGTGTGTTAGCAGCATCTCGCGGATAGGGCTTTGCTTGTTTGTGTGGCCCAGTTGCTGGCATGCCGCGGCCTGGTACTGGTCTAAGGACCGGGGGTTGGGAACCCCCATCTAAGGCAGACTCTTATTGACTGAGCCATGGATGAAGATGAAGTGACATTTTTTTAAAAAACAGTAGAAGTCATGAAGATTATCATCAAGATATAGAATTGTGCAAATAAAACTTTTTCACCCCCAAAATAAAAAAGGTGCAACAGAAATTTAACACATAAAGTTTCTTCTGTAACTTACACTTCCATATTGCTAACAATATTTTCTCCTGAAATATTTCTCACGTTTCTGAGATTCCTGGATTTTGGAATAATAAGTATGATATTCCCCAAATGATCTTTAATTCTTCTTGATTTTTAAAATTAATAAATTACTTCAAAAAAAGTATACCTGTCATGAATAGGGGTGACTGATTAAATTGGGATAAACAGATTTTAAAAATGTGGCAAGACAGTGATTTAAACACCAGTTCCATTAATAATTGGTAGACTGATGGGGATATGGAAGGCTACATGAACCACTATGAAGCAAAAACACCCCAAATATAATAGTGGGTGTTTGTTTGTGTTATTGTTATTCTTCTAAAAATGAGAACATTTATTTCATTTAATGGGTGTAAACATCTAGTAGCCCCAAATTGCAAAAGCATAAAGTGGTAATGTATACAAATACTATTATAGGTATCTGGAAAATAAATTATATTTATTTTATAAAAAATAATATGTTTAAGAAAAAAGAATCAGGTTTAACAATGACATCATGGGTTTTAAAAGAACTATAGCAGTTGCTGTTCATTTTATAATTTAATTATCATATGGACACAAACATTTGTTCCAGGGCTGGGTGCTTCACATCTGTTAGTGAAGATTTGATTATGGCTACACAAATGCACCAGATTAGAACATCTTGTTGGTGGAATTCAAACCACCTGGATATTTTAACAACATCAATAAGAAAAATTCTCTTCTTCCAAATCAGTAAATCCAAGTTATATTAAAAAGAATTAATTAATGAGTTCCAGAGAGGCAAAACAAACATTTGACAATGAATCATATTATCAAAGTGTTTGTGTGAGATCCTTCTCAGCTTATGTTTAGATGTCAAATTATATTACCAAAACTAAACAATCCACTTGACTGATTTCTTAATGCAATAAATGTCAGTGTTATATATACTTGTTTTGGAAGTTATGGGATAAACAGTGGCAGAAAATTTTAACTATAGCAATCCTTAAAACAGTGGGTGATAACATTGCTTGTGAATCCAAGTACTGCTTTTAGTTTTTCTATATTGTTTTTGCTTAAATACAGTTACTTAAAACACAGGAATTTCTGACCTAAACATCCATACTTTTGAGATGAGTTTTCTTTCCAACATTGCAGTTACATGTATAGAATTACAGGATTCTGTATTTGATTGCAAAAATAGAGAAATAGTGGCAATTCCTCCCTTTTCTATTTGCTCAGCCTCCATAAACAAATGTCATCATTTGTTTACCCAATTTACCCAATCACCCAATCACTTCTTTTGAATTCTCAGTCGAAACTGCTTGTTCTGCTATTCAGTGCCTAATATCATCTATCTATGAAATTCTCCAATTTCGCTCACTGAAATATAGCCTATGCAGGAGAGGCTGAGATATTTTAAGGATGGATTTAGACCTTGTTTGCAATACTATTCTCTGTAATTCTGTACATGTGACTGTAGTGTTGAAAGTCTCGTCCATTTTATCATCAAGGAAACCTGCTACAAAGGTTTCAGTTCATCTGAAAAGTTTCACCTCATGTGTCGAAATTATAGTCAGAATTAGTAGAAGGCGATATGGTCTAGTCATTAGCATTATGGAAAAGATTACTTGGCCCTCCCTTTTAAGCAGGATGGCGTGTGACCCTTAAAATCATTCATATTTACTGCTATCTTGCTTTTCACTGTGGAAACTGACTGAAAGAATGCATTACTTTTATAGGTAGAAATATATAAATTATGTATGTATCTTGCAATATTAAAAGATAACAGTATTATAACTACAATAAGTTCTGTATATCATCTTTCCTAAGCAATTAGGTGCCAAGTTGTACAGTAGAATAGTACAATAGAAAACTTACAAAGGAAGACTTTAAACTGGACTGGATCTATATTCTGAAGACTCTACTCATGCTCCTTCTTCCCAGTACACAGTGCCCAGGAAATGAGGGGTGAGAGCATTAAAAAGGCAAGATGGTACATATCACAATTTCCTTTTTGTGTTTTTTTTACCTTCTTCCATAGCACACACACCTAAAAATACTAAGTTATTATAGTTTCTTATTTCATGCACGAAAAGACTTTCAAGTTTAAGTGCAAGTCATCAAGTATAGATGAGTACATGTGAATATGCATATAGTATATGCATACCTAATACTGTATATGCTTCTCCCTAAAGTGTTTCATGGTTGATAGATTATCATTTGGAAGTAAGAAGGAGGGTTCCATGGTTGACAGATTATCACTTGGAAGTACACTGTGTATAAATAATTTTCAGTTCTATGCTGGCTAGCATAGGTAAAATATCCATTTATTTCTATGGATTGAAAATAAGGTAGAATCGAATAGAGTAATAGGAATTTGTTTAGACATGATCTGATCCAAAGTTTAGCATATTTATTATTAGAAGAAACTAGCAAAATCTAAATAGTATCATTAGCTAATAATAAACATAAAAAGTTTTCTGATTGAAGTTATTAAAAATTAAATTGTGAAATTAGACAAGTATGATGATTTGATTGTAAAGGAATTTAAACTGGGGCATGATTAAGTACAAAATAATAAGGATAATTTCTGATTTGCTAGCCTGAAGCATTGTGAACACAGTAGCATTTATAATAGATGTTCAGAATATGTTATTTATCAGAATAAGCATGCTTCAGTGGATTTCTGTATATTGTGATGTTTAATTCTTATAACATTTTACATATTAAAACAGCTTTTGGTGATTTTAAAGTGATCTTTCATAAAGCTTATTATTAACGAATTTACTTGGCTAACCTAAGTGAGAGTAATATATTAGATAGTTCCATCTGTCAACTGAAGAAATACCAAGCTGTCAAGCACCACAAGAATAAGCATGTTTAAAAGCTTTCTGAGGCAATACAATTAATCTATTTAATTTTTACATAATAAATAGAACAAATGAAATTATGCACATTTATATTTGTTTAAATTATTGTCCAAAGCAACTATGTTGTTAGAATTGGGGAAAATATATTCCTAAGGATGTGTAGTATGGTGAACACTTAATTGTCAATGCTATGTTTTGACTACAGGTAAGTTGTTTGTAGAGACCTGTAAATGTCCTAAACTCCAGCAGATTGCAATCTCTGATTAGTCCTGCTCTAACTGTTGTGATCCATTAAGGTTTTATCCAGTAAACTCTATTGACAGAATGGATTTCTCTTTTCAGCTTTTCCTATGTTTTCCCCATATCTCTCAGGAAAGAAGAAGAAACTTCAGCCTTTAGGACCAAAACTGCCCAGCTGCAATACCACTAGTATTATAATAATACATTTTAGAGACTTAATCACAACCCATCAGAATTTTAAAAATAAAAACAAGTAACCAAGCCAATCCCTATGCATATGTACAAAGCATCTGAACAAAGACTATTCCATATGTTCAGAAAATCCATGAAAGCAGTTCATGGTCCATGGACAGTAGACAATGCCTAAAACATTTGTATCCTATTTTTATTTTTGGGACAAAGTCAAAAAATCCAGTGGACAAGAAAAGAGCATTTATTACACTTACTGGCATTCTATCCAATGCGGCAGTAAAAAAGAGAAGTTTATGCAGTGCATAACATATTATCAGTGATCTCATCATAGACAATGATATCATCAGAAGGTACATCACATGGGATACTGGCTTTCCCACTGTTGTTCTGGAGAGGGCATATTTACATGCTTTTTAAAAGTGTCACATTAAATGTTATAATTTATGGCCTTTAAGAAATCCACATCATGTCATATACATAAGCCTAACATATACTAGGGAATGTAAATTAATATAAATGGGGAAATGATTACCTACTATTTTAAAATCCATATTAAATGGGAGGTATACTTCTTGTAAAAGAGAAATTTATGCAATAATAATATAACAAGAAATGAATCAACATAATGGGGTAAAAAAGGGACATATTGAAAGAAAAAGCTGGCCAAATATTGAGAAAGAGGAAAGGACTTGCGTCTCTCTCTCTCTCTCTCTCTCTCTCTCTCTCTCTCTCTCTCTCTCTCTCTCTCTCTCTCTCTCTCTCTCTCTGTGTGTGTGTGTGTGTGTGTGTGTGTGCATGTGTTTTACACACAAGAGAGAAGGCACACAGAGAAGAATTAGCACAAGGGAGCAGAGGTTTAGTAAGATTAATACTTGAGCGGAAAGATCAAAGAGGAAAATGGAAAATATAATGAAGGCAGATAAAAAAAGACAAAACCATGAGGAGACTTAAAGGTTAAAGATATTTAAACATACAAACAATGGAGGAAACCAGTGGAGAGAAATATAGCATGACTGAAGTACAAAGTGTACAATTTTTAACAAGTAAAAGAATTGAAGCAGAAGATGTGAAAATAAGAGACACAAAGACCGAAAAACAAAATTACATATATTTCTGAATGTTACAAATGTGGACTGCAACAAAACATTGCAGCAGTGTGAAATGGTTTTATTTACTGATCTATTTGTCCATCCATCCATCTGTCCATCCATCTAGCCCTTATTTTGTGTCTCCATTTCATTTCTCAATCCATCTGGCTAGCCATATTCGCCATCCAATGCTTTTTTCACAGTCACTAGGTACATGCTAGCCTTTTGGGGCTATTTTGGGGTACTCTAAAGTTTATTTTTGCAAGCCTCAAGATGTTTCCAAACTCTCTTGCAAGTGCATGTGACACTCCAACCACATCAACATTCACACTCACCTCTCAACTAGAAAAATCAGAGGAAACATAGATAGACCATTGCTGAGGTCCTAATTGCTTATGCACATTTTCAGTCAAGAGATGGACAGATTGGCCCAGAATGTGGCAGTTTCTGCTGCACTAACTTTCACATACCCGAAAAATCTGGGGGAAAAAATCATGAACATTTATGTGCATTTGGGGACCCACCTTTTGCAGATTTCCCAGTGATGCAGAGAACATATATTGGTCAACATATGGTATACATGTATAAGGTTTGTTCAGATGTACATGGTTTCTGATAAACAAGTCATCATGCCACTTTATCTCCCATTCATACACTTGTGTTTCTTTGAATGTCTATACATGGATGTGTACACAGATGAAGTTAAAAACAGGTTCAGGTAGCCAATCTAAAATCTTAAACTTCTGGAAAGAGAAAAAAAAATGATGGTTACATAAAAATGCATTCTCATATTTGCATACTGAAAGATGAAAGTCAAAGAGAAATATCTTCAAGACATTCGTAAATATCAATACTGTAATTAGAGCTGAATAGTGTGATGTATTCTGAAAATATAAACCTTGTTCTGTTAGTCATGATGATATAGCATGAATTGTTTAGAATTGTCTTGTAATCTTAGCTATTGATTCAGTGATAAATCCCCTTTATGACATCATTCTCTGCACATTTTCTTTAAAAAGGGTCTTATCCTCCTTAACAGAGTGAATCTAGAATAATGGTTAGAATGTCAGATCAGATTTGGAGAGATCCAGATTCAAATAGCAATAGCAACAGCAATAGCACTTAGACCAGCGGTTCTCAACCTGTGGGTCGCGACCCCTTTGGGGGTCAAACAATCCTTTCACAGGGGTCACCTAAGACCATCTGAAAACACATATTTCCAATGGTCTTAGGAACTGAGACTCCACGCTCTTCTACGAGGCAATAGCTCCCCCCAGCAACCGGCAGCCTCCCCTAACCACCAGCAACACAGGAGGGGTGGCAGTGACAAGAGATGACCCCCTGACATCCAGCCAGTCTTTGCCGCCCAGCTGGCTTTCAGGGATTCCCCTCAGTGCCCGGCGAGAGGGAGAGGCGGCTGCGGCAGAAGGCAGTTCCTCCGGGGTCTGGCTAATTTGCTGCCGACGCCCAGCTGATTTTCGGGACTCTCCCTGTGTCCAGTGAGAGTGAGGGGCAGCTGAAGCAAAAGGCGGTCCCTTCGGCATCCGGCTGGCATGCCTCTGATGCCCAGCTGGTGGTAGTGACTTCCCCGGCATCCATGTCAATGGAGGGAAGTGGCCACAGTGCATGGCAGCCTCACTGACTCCCAGCTGGTCTGTGGAAGTGGGGCAGCACCCCGGGGCAGCATACTGACATCAGCTGGCCGCTGGTTGCTCCTTTCCTGTCCCCCACCGGTTCACGTCAAGCCCAGGGGCTTGACACAATGCTTATAAAGTTTTCAGTGAGCCATTTCCAAAGCTAGGGACAAAGCTAGAATTCAGAAATAATCGCCCATTCAAAGCCATGCAAGAAATGCGTGTGTGTGGGGGGGAGAAATAGAAGAAAGAACGTGTGGAATTAAAAGCACTTCTCCTCCTCTCCCCCACTGAGGGGGCTTTTTCCTGCATCCCACGTGCATTTTGCAAGGGAGTGGGGCGTTGGCGCCGGACATGTTCCACTCCGTGCAGTCCCCCAGGCAAATGTGGCAAGTGATGGGCAGCGTGAGAGACAATGTAACACTCTGAACGTTCTGAGCCATTGTGACATTTCGAATCCTGCGAGCATGAAAGTACCAACCCACAAAGCTGCAAGCACCGCAGCAAGGATGGAAAGGGGAACCCCTCGCTCTTCCAACTCTCACGCTGCTTAAGACTTCGTGTACGGCGAGCTACTGAGGCCAATTTCCTCCATGAGAAGAGAACGCTTTCCCTCTGCTTCCCCCCACCCGAACTCTCCTCCTCGAAAGGGGTGGGGCTGAGAGACAGGAGCTCCTTGAGTGCCACGGTGGGTGGTTCTTAGGGAAATTACCCTCCTCTCTGACTGTTTTGAAATAAAATAATAAAATATACTAAGGGCAATTTGGGATTCATTTCACTCCAAATGCAAAGCTAGGAGATGTAGAGAATGATCGGAAAGTTGTCATTTCTATAACTGAATCTTTTTTGAATAACCAGGAAGAAGACAATCCTAAATTGTCGAATAGAATAGAATAAAATAGAATAGAATAGAGACCAGACCAAAATAGAGTAGAGTAAAGTAGAGTAGAGTAGAGTAGAGTAGAATAGAATAGAATAGAATAGAATAGAATAGACAATATGGAAGAGAGAACAGAATAGACAATATGGAATAAAGTAGAGTAGAGTAGAGTAGAGAAGAGTAGAGTAGAGTAGAGTAGAGTTGAGTAGAGTAGAGTAGAGTAGAGTAGAGTAGAGTAGAGTAGAATAGAATAGAATAGAATAGAATTATGTTCAATTTGTAACAATGAAAATACATCCTGCATATCAGATATTTACATTATGATTCATCACAGTAGCAATATTACAGTTATAAAGTAGCAACAAAAATAATTTTATGGTTGGGGGTCACCACAACATGAGGAACTGTATTAAAGGGTCATGGCATTAGGAAGGTTGAGAACCACTGACTTAGACTTATACACCACTTCACAGTGCTTTAGAGCCCTCTTATGCAGTTTACCGAGTCATCACATTGCCCCCAACAATCTGGGTCCTTATTTTATTGACCTTGGAAGGATGGAAGGCTGAGTCAATTTTGACCGGTCAGGATTGAACTCCTGACAGTGGGCAGAGTTAGCCAGCAATTGTGCATTCTAACCACTGTGCCACCACAGCTCCTTGCTTTTCTCTGAAAAGAAATTCAGAGTTCCAAGTTCATCTTGGCCTGTTTCAGCATAACTTTACTTGTTCACTTATTTTAAAGATAAAAATAAGTTGGGTAGAAGAGAACTTGATGTTAGTTTATTGTGCATCAATTTATTATTGTCCTTAAAAGAAAAAAGATGATATAAAAACAAAAATAAATAAATAAATAAAAGACTCAATGGAAAGCACATTAAAGTGTACTCAGATGAAAAGTGCTGGGGGGGGGAGAGCTGGAAGAAGACAAATTTAATTTATACCCATCTCTTTTATGGATGTAAAGTTGAACCACCACCAGGGAAATGAGGCAAACATTCATGTGATGGCATGATCTTTAATTTTCAGTTTTACATCTGTATCAAGACTCCTGTTATCCTTCAAACTTCATTTCTCTGATGTTTGTGCTACAGTCCTGCAGTAAAAAATGGACACATACTGTGCAGAAAGAAAAGTGTGCATAAAATTCCTATCCTTATTAAAATACACTGTATCTTAATCTTATGCATATTTGCCCAGAACAAAAAACTGTAATGTATTGGCCACAACTGTTTTAAATCACTTGCTTAATGTCTGACCTACATTGCTGTATTGTTTAACAGTTGCTGTTAGTGAAAGCCAGACTGGCTGTCTCCAAGCTGATAATGAGGTTTGGGGTGGGAAACTGTTGCTTTAAACCAGTGGTTCTCAACCTTCCTAATGCCGTGAATAGAATTCTATTCTATTCTACTCTACTCTACTCTACTCTACTCTACTCTACTCTACTCTACTCTACTCTACTCTACTCTACTCTACTCTACTCTACTCTACTCTATTCTATTCCATATTGTCTTTTCTGTTCTCTCTTCCATATTGTCTATTCTGTTTTGTTCTGTTCTATTCTATTCTACTCTACTCTATTTTGGTCTGGTCTTCTATTCTGTTCTATTCTGTTCTGTTTTATTCTATTCAACAATTTAGGATCGTCTTCTTCCTGGTTATTCGAAAAAAAATCAGTTATAGAAATGACAACTTTCCAATCATTCTCTACATCTCCCAGCTTTGCATTTGGAGTGAAATGAATCCCAAATTGCCCTTAGTATATTTTATTATTTTATTTCAAAATGGTCAGAGAGAAGGGTAATTTCCCTAAGAACCGCCCGCCGTGGCACTCAAGGAGCTCCTGTCTCTCAGCCCCACTCCTTTCAAGGAGGAGAGTTCAGGTGGGGGGAAGCAGAGGGAAAGCGTTCTCTTCTCATGGAGGAAATTGGCCTCAGTAGCTCGCCGTACACGAAGTCTTAAGCAGCGTGAGAGTTGGAAGAGCGAGGGGTTCCCCTTTCCATCCCTGCTGTGGTGCTTGCAGCTTTGTGGGTTGGTACTTTCATGCTCGCAGGATTCGAAATGTCACAATGGCTCAGAATGTTCAGCGTGTTACATTGTCTCTCACGCTGCCCATCACTTGCCACATTTGCCTGGGGGAGTGAACGGAGTGGAACATGTCTGGTGCCGACGCCCACTCCCTTGCAAAATGTGCGTGGGGGAGAGGAGGAGAAGTGCTTTTAATTCCACGCGTTCTTCCTTCTTTTTCTCCCCCCACTCATTTCTTGCGTGGCTTTGAATGGGCAATTATTTCTGAATTCTAGATTTGTCCCTAGCTTTGGAAATGGCTCACTGAAAACTTTATAAGCGGTGTGTCAAGCCCCTGGGCTTGACATGAACCGGTGGGGGACAGGGAAGGAGCAACCAGCAGCCAGCTGATGTCCGTATGCCACCCCGGGGTGCTGCCCAACTTCTGCGGACCAGCTGGGACTCAGTGAGGCCACCATGCACTGTGGCTGCCTCCTTCCATTGACACAGATGCCAGGGAAGTCCCTACCACCAGCTGGGCATCAGAGGCATGCCAGCCGGATGCCGGAGGGACCACCTCTTGCTTCAGCTGCCCCTTGCGCTCACTGGACGCAGGGGGAGTCCCGAAAATCAGCTGGGTTTGGCGGCAAGTCAGCCAGACATCGGAGGAACTGCCTCCTGCCGCGGCCGCCTCTCCCTCTCGCCGGGCACTGGGGGGAATCCCCGGAAGCCAGCTGGGTGGCAAAGACTGGCTGGACGTCAAGGGGTCATCTCTTGTCGCTGCCGCCCCTCCTGTATTGCTGGTGGTTAGGGGAGGCTGCTGGTTGCTGGGGGGAGCTATTGCCGCATAGAAGAGCGTGGAGTCTCAGTTCCTAAGACCATCGGAAATATGTGTTTTCCGATGGTCTTAGGCGACCCCTGTGAAAGGATCGTTCGACCCCCAAAGGGGTCATGACCCACAGGTTGAGACCCACTGCCCTAGGGAGAATGTGCACATATATACATGTGAAATTTGGGGCGAAATTTTTAAAGTCTCAAATTGATATAAAAATGGCACAAATCAAAATGAAATTGAAAAAAAAAATGAAATTAAAGGAAAATAAAATTCTTAAATGCATCCAAGTCCTCCATGGAGAAAATAAAGAATTTTTCATAAGGATCAATAGTCTGATCAAGCCCTGACCCCATTCACCTGCTGTAGTCTTGCATTATGTTTTTGCTACTGCAAGAATATAATTGTATTGTTTAAAGCCACTATTAAGAATATCTTTCAAATTTATTGTGCTGAGAGATATAGAAATCACAAAACTACTGAACTACTGTTTAGTCTGCACAGAATTTGAAAGTTAAGAAACTATAAATTATGGTCGTGGTCATAACTTTTCTCTCTCTATATATAGATGATAGATTTTTGTACTTGAGAACAGTTGAGCTCACTTGATAATAATCTGGTCAGACAGAAGTCTGGTTGATCTGCCAGTTTGTGGTTCATTATAATAAGCTTCTATGTACAATTTACTTCTAGCCACAGTGGAAAAGGGAATTTATCCCACAATGTGTGTTGCATTACATAGGATTACATGTCATATGAGTGCCATGACGCCCTGTAGTTTTGCAGAGGCTGATAAAATGCAACACATTTTTCTCGATTGTAGTTTCTGCAAAATGCGGTGACATGGCATGATGAAATACTGTACATTATGTGTGTCCATGTTTTAATAGTTCTGAATCAGCAAAATGCAGGGCAGCCATTCCCAATTTGTTAGTTCCACGTTTCGGAAGAGAATATCACGGGAGCCTTATGATCTGTACTATGCTGGAAATGCTAAAAAAAAAAAAAAAAATTCTTTGGCATTCTAAGAATTCTGAGCTCTCAGGCTGGCTGGATTGCATAACAGATGGATGATATATAACATCGTTTTGTAGCTGCACCCAGTATGACAGAAAGACCCGTAACACACAAAAACTGTAAGAAGGATGTTCAGGTGGTCCTGGGCTTATGATCACAACTGAGTTCAATCTTATATTCATTTGCCCACTGCATGAGCTTGTGCATATGAACACAAACCTATATTGTATAAAATTATCAGGCCTTTCACTTTTGCATTTATTTTATAAGTTACCATATAATTTGGTGCTCTGTTTTTGATGTGAAGGAGTTTCTGAAATAGAACATAGAGAAGAAAACAATGGAAATAGAAAAAAGAATGCCTAGTACGCCACTTATGATAATAATACTTAATTGTCCAAGTTTCTAAAGTTTAAGTATCATATTAGAAACATTACCTACCTTTTAAAGTGTGTAACTGTGTGGATTAATAAAGATAATATTAAAACATTTGTAATATTGAAAATCTTACATGTCTCTGTGCAGCATTGAAATTTACTATTCAAGCAGATTAGCTTCTAAAAGTCAGATAATCCTCACTGCTGGATAAATATATATCTTATACAAATTCCTGCAATATATACTATGTAGACCTTCCTGAAAATTGAATTAGTTCACTTACATGAAATTCATTTTGATAAATTTTTATAAACTGTGTTAATGACCTTATTTACAAAATCCTTTTGACAGTTATAGCCTTTAATTCTGGAACATTTTAGGAACAATAGCCAAAAATTAGACACAGAAATTTGATGAAGTTCAGAAACCTGGCATCATCACTAGATAGTGATACAATTTGGAATAGGCATTATAGTTGCTAAAACTAAGAGATTAATTTACCCCATCTCAAGAATGCATCGTAAGCGGTGGAAAACTAAACAAATGAAGGTGTGAAGAGTCACTTTGAAATGTTCTCTAGATTACAAATGTAAGCAATAGATTTTCATTAGGTCCATGCTAATAGCATTACATGTAATCTACATTTGAAGTCCAGGATTAAACTCCCACCACTTGTAGTGGAACAGGATTGTACCATGTGTGATTTGAGTGACAATATTTTTGGGCATTAGTCCTTGATTATCCTTGTACAAAAATTAGACAATCAGCAATTTCTCTATTCTGTAGTGGACGATTCCAGTGCTACTTTGCTCCTGGATGCACCATGAATTGCCTTGAATGTGGGCACAGAGAAAGCAAGGAGACACTGCTTTTCCATTGCAGCACTGATATTATGAAATAGCCTCTCTCAAGCTGGCTCCTTCTTTGCTGGTTTTACACAAGCTTCTAAAAACAAAACTTTATCAGAGATTCTTCCCTGATCTGAGTTGTTGCATCATTTAAAGCCAACATAGTGCTGGGCTGCATTAACAGAGGGATAGAATCAAGATCACGTGAAGTATTAATACCACTTTACAATGCCTTGGTAAGGCCACACTTGGAATACTGCATCCAGTTTTGGTCACCATGATGTAAAAAAGATGTTGAGACTCTAGAAAGAGACAGAGAAGAGCAACAAAGATGATTAGGGGACTGGAGGCTAAAAGGAATGGCTGCTGGAATTGGGTATGTTTAGTTTAACAAAGAGAAGGACGAGGGGGGACATGGTAGCAATATCTCAGGGGCTGCCACAAAGAAGAGGGAGTCAAGTTATTTTCCAAAGCACCTGAAGTCAGGACAAGAAGCAACGGATGAAAACTAATCAAGGAGAGAAGCAACTTAGAACTAAGGAGAAACTTCCTGACAGAACAATTAACCAGTGGAACAAACTGCCTCCAGAAGCGGTGAATACTCCAACACTGGAAGTGTTTAAGAAGAGACTGGACAGCCATTTGTCCAAAATGGTGTAAGGTTTCCTGCCTGAGCAAGGGGTTGGACTCGATGACCTCCAAGATCCCTTTCAACTTTATTATTATGGATCATCGCACAGTCAACCAGATGTTCAGACTGGATTTGGCATTTTGTCTACCTATCGAGTCCTTACCCAGGACCTGGGATAGGCAGATGTGGATGTTTGATGGTATTACAGATATCGTCGCAGGATGGAAGCAGTTCCTAATAAGGCTGCCTTTTGCAATTGACTATAGCGAATTTGTCAATGCCAATGGTGTTCAAGTGGTGCTCCAGTTGTTTTGGGATTGCACCCAAGGAGCCTATGACTATTGGTACTACCCTTGCTTGCTTTTGCACAGTCTTTCTATTTCTATTTGTAGGTCTTTGTATTTTGTTATCTTCTCCAGTTCTTTCTCTTCTATTCTGCTATCTCCAGGCACTGCCACGTCCACTATCCAGACTTTTTTGTCTTTCTTATCGACAATTGTTAAGTCTGGGTTGTTATGTTGCAGTTGCTTGTCTGTTTGAATTCTGAAGTCCCAGAGCAGTTTAATTTTATCATTTTCTATGACTTTCTCTATTTTATGATCCCACCAGTTTTTGCTTACAGGCAAATGATATTTTTTGCAGATCTTCCAATGCACCATTGTTGCTACTTTGTCATGCCGCTGCTTGTAATCAGCCTGTGCAATCTTCTTGCAACAGCTTACCAAGTGGTCCACTGTTTCTTCAGCTTCTTTGCATAGGCGGCACTTACTGTCTGTTGCTCTCTTCTCAATTTTGACTTTGTATGCATTTGTCCTTAAGGCTTGGTCTTGTGCAGCCAGAATTAGTCCCTCGGTCTCTTTCTTCAATTTCCCTGCTCTTAGCCCTTGCCAGGTTTTATTATTATCTGCTTTCCCAGCTATTTTTTTCATGTATTGGCCATGTAGTGCTTTGTCTTCCCATGCCTCTATTCTGTTCTTCATTTGGACTTTCTTGTAGGCCAGTTTGGTCTCTCCAGTAGTTAGTAAGCCTTCCTGATATACTAATTTCAGTGCATCTTCATCACTGTTCTTCAGATATTCTTCCAAAGCCATTTTTTTCTTCTTCAACCATCTGATGTACTTGTAGCATTCCACGCCCACCTATTTGCCTTGGTAGATAAAGTCTATCAATGTCACTGCTATTATTATTATTATTATTATTATTATTATTATTATTATTATTATTATTATTATTATTGATCATCGCACAGTCAGCCAGATGTTCAGACTGGATTTGGCATTTTGTCTACCTATCGAGTCCTTACCCAGGACTGGGATAGGCAGATGTGGATGTTTGATGGTATTACAGATATCGTCGCAGGATGGAAGCAGTTCCTAGTAAGGCCGCCTTTTGCAATTGACTAATAGCGAATTTGTCAATGCCAATGGTGTTCAAGTGGTGCTCCAGTTGTTTTGGATTGCACCCAAGGAGCCTATTACTATTGGTACTACCCTTGCTTGCTTTTGCCACAGTCTTTCTATTTCTATTTGTAGGTCTTTGTATTTTGTTATCTTCTCCAGTTCTTTCTCTTCTATTCTGCTGTCTCCAGGCACTGCCACGTCCACTATCCAGACTGTTTTGTCTTTCTTATCGACAATTGTTAAGTCTGGGGTGTTATGTTGCAGGTGCTTGTCTGTTTGAATTCTGAAGTCCCAGAGCAATTTACTTTTATCATTTTCTATGACTTTCTCTATTTTATGATCCCACCAGTTTTTGCTTACAGGCAAATGATATTTTTTGCAGATCTTCCAATGCACCATTGTTGCTACTTTGTCATGCCGCTGCTTGTAGTCATTCTGTGCAATCTTCTTGCAACAGCTTACCAGGTGGTCCACTGTTTCTTCAGCTTCTTTGCATAGGTGGCACTTACTGTCTGTTGCTGTCTTCTCAATTTTGACTTTATATGCATTTGTATTTTGTATTTGTATTTGTATTTAATTTTATTTTTTTGCCGCCCAATCCCAAAGGACTCAGGGCGGCGTACAGAGATTAAAACAATCATAAAACAATAAAATAATACAGTCATACCGCGAGTCCGATCATATCCCGCCCCCCCCGGGGACATCAGCCCCAGGCCTGCCGGAACAGGAGAGTTTTAACGGCTTTCTTAAAGGTCGGCAGGGTGGGAGTAGTTCGAACCTTGGGGGGAAGTTGATTCCACCAGGTCAGAGCCACCACAGAAAAGGCCCTTCCCCAAGGGCCCGCCAGCCGACATTGTCTGGCCGACGGGACCTGAAAGAGGCCCAATCTATGGGACCTCACCGGTCTCTGGGAACTGTGCGGCAGAATGCGGTCCTGTAAGTAACCTGGCCCTATGCCATGAAGGGCTTTAAAGGTGATAACCAACACCTTGAATTGCATCCGGAGACCCACAGGAAGCCAGTGCAGCTCACGGAGGATAGGTGACACGTGGGCGTACCTTGGCGCGCCCACAATTGCTCTCGCGGCTGCGTTCTGAACCAACTGCAGCCTCCGAACGCCCTTCAAGGGTAGCCCCATGTAGAGCGCGTTACAGTAATCCTGTCTTGAGGTGACAAGGGCATGAGTGACTGTGAGTAAAGCCTCCCGGTCCAAATAAGGCCGCAACTGGTGCACTAGGCGAACCTGTGCAAAGGTCCCCCTGGCCACAGCCGATAGATGTTGTTCCAAATTTAGCTGTGAGTCCAGGAGGACACCCAAGTTGCGTGCCTGCACTGAGGGAGGTACATTTGCCCCCCCCAGGACTAAAGATGGACCATCCAGTTGGCCTTTGGGAGGCAAAACCCAGAGCCACTCGGTCTTGTCAGGGTTGAGTCTAAGCCTATTCACCCCCATCCAGACTCTCACATCTTCCAGGCACTGGCACATCACGTCGACTGCTTCACTGAAAGGACACGGGGTGGAGATATACAATTGGGTATCATCCGCGTACTGATGATACCTCACCCCGTGTCGCCGAATGATCTCACCCAGCGGTTTCATGTAGATGTTAAAAAGGAGGGGGGACAGGACCGAGCCCTGAGGCACCCCATGATCGAGGCGCCTAGGGGTCGATCTCTGTCCGCCCTCCAACACCAACTGCAACCTGTCAGAGAGGAAGGAGGAGAACCACCACAATACGGTGCCGCCCACCCCCACCTCTCTGAGACGATGCAGAAAGATACCATGATCGATGGTATTGAAAGCCGCTGAGAGGTCAAGAAGCACCAGGATAGAGGAATAACCCCTATCCCGGGCTCGCCAGAGGTCATCGGTCAGTGCGACCAAAGCAGTCTCAGTGCTGTAGCCGGGCCTGAAACCAGATTGAAAAGGGTCCAGAGAATTGGTTTCATCCAAGGATCGCAAGAGTTGAGACGCCACCACCTTCTCTACAACCTTCCCCACAAAGGGGAGGTTGGAGACAGGACGAAAGTTCTTCAAAACAGCTGGGTCCAGGGAAGGCTTCTTGAGGAGGGGCCTCACCACCGCTTCCTTTAAAGGTTGCAGGAAAGACCCCTCCATCAAGGAGGCATTGATTATTGCCTGGAGCCAGCCTCGTGTCACCTCCCTACTGGCAGAAACCAGCCAGGAGGGGCACGGGTCCAATAAACAGGTGGCGGCATTCATTGCCCTCACCGCCTTGTCCACTTCATGAGGAGTCACAGGCTCAAACTCACTCCAGATAACATGACTAAGACCAGCCCCTGGCAACTCGGCTGGCACTGCCCAGTCGGAGTCCAGGTCTCTCTGAATCTGAGCGATTTTGTCCGAAAGAAACTGAACAACCTCCTCAGCTCTCCCCTGCAAGGGTTCCTCCGCCTCCTCCACTTTAAGAAGGGAGCGGGTCACCCTAAACAAGGCGGCCGGGTGAGATTCTGCGGACGCAATAAGTGCGGAAAAGTGAACACGCTTTGCCGCCCTTATCGCCAATAAATAAGTCCTAAGATAGGCTCTTAATAGTGATCGGTCAGATTCAGAGTTACTGGCCCTCCAACGTTGCTCTAGACGTCTCTTGTGGCGCTTCATCTCCCGGAGCTGCTCAGTAAACCAAGGTGTCCTCCGGGGACCACCACCACAGAGAGGTCGCAAAGGCGCAATTCGATCCAGGGGCCCGGACGCCGCCTCATTCCAGGCCGCAACCAGGGACCCGGACGAGTTGTGGACAAGGGAGTCAGGTATTTCCCCAAGCTCCTTCTGGAACCGATTTGGGTCCATTAGGCGCCTGGTGCGGAACCACCTAGTCAGCTCCCTCTCCCTCTCCCTCTCCCTCTCCCTGTCCTTAAGGCTTGGTCTTGTGCAGCCAGAATTAGTCCCTTGGTCTCTTTCTTCAATTTTCCTGCTCTTAGCCATTGCCAGGTCTTGTTATTATCTGCTTTCCCAGCTATTTTTTTAATGTATTGGCCATGTAGTACTTTGTCTTCCCATGCCTCTATTCTGTTCTTCATTTGGTCTTTCTTGCAGGCCAGTTTGGTCTCTCCAGTAGTCAGTAAGCCTTCCTGATATACTAATTTCAGTCCATCTTCATCATTGTTCTTCAGATATTCTTCCAAAGCCATTTTTTCTTCTTCAACCATCTGATGTACTTGTAGCATTCCACACCCACCTATTTGCCTTGGTAGATAAAGTCTGTCAATGTCACTGCGTGGATGAAGGGCATGATTTATTGTCATTATTTTTCTGGTCTTCCTATCCATTGCTTTTAGTTCTGCTTGAGTCCAGTCCACTATTCCAGCTGTGTACCTAATGACTGGGATTGCCCAGGTGTTGATTGCCTTTATGTATTTCCTCCATTGAGTTTGGACTTTAAGATCTTCTTCACTCTCTTGATGTATTCACCTCTAATCTTTTTCTTGACTTCAGTGTGCTTGATGTTGTCAACTTGAAGGATACCCAAGTATTTGTAGTAATCTTCCTCATCCAGACTCTTAATGTTATTTTCGTGGGGCATCTTGATTCCTTCAGTTTTCACTACTTTTCCTTGTTTGATAGTAAGTGTGGCACATTTGTCCAAGCCAAACTCCATAACAATATCTTGGCTATATATACGGACAGCGTTGAGCAGCAATTCTATTTCAGATGATGTTTTTCCATATAGCTTCAGATCATCCATGTAAAGGAGATGGGATAGTCTGGTAGATGTTTTCGATGTTTGATAGCCATGTCCTGAGTTATTCAGTATTGTTGACAGAGGAAACAGTGCAATAACAAATAATAATGGTGACAATGAATCTCCTTGAAATATTCCTCTCTTGATATTAACCTCTTCCAGGTTATTACTATTATTATTATTATTTAATGTTATGTTTTGTATATTTGTAAGTGATTCATTTTATTTTGTTTTATACTGTGTTTTATACATGGGCTGCTGACAGTGGATGGCAATAGTATATAATTACAATAGAAGGATAAATGATAAATTAATACTTTCCTTCATTTTCTTAGAATTACAATTAAACTCAGAGGGAATGGGAAATTCTGAGTGGTGGAGCTGATTAAAATCATTGTCCCTCAGAGTGAATATCCATTTGGACTTTGATTTGCTATTAAATTAACTATCTACTCAAGGCAGCGATCTAGTAGGAAAATATCTTAGAGCTCAAGGAACAGCAGGAGTAATTGGAATAGAACAAGGCTTTGGAAAGCCTAGATTCTTGGAACTAGGACAAATGGGTTGATTTTGTTCTGTGGAGCAATCAGTTCTGTGTTATTCTTCCATCTTTTCCATACTGTCATTCGAGAAGGATTTGAACTACTTGGCACTCTGCCTTCTATGCCCTTGGGCATTAACACATTGCTGGATCCAGTTGTAACATTCCCAGTTTCTTGGCAGAATCATCCTTGACTATACCAAGCCAAAAATAGCTATTTAAATAATTTTAAGCTTTTATAAATGTCTCTTCTCCACTAATTGAAGATAGACAAATCATGGGTGATCCTTAAATAGAATCACAATGCAACCAGAAAATTCTCTGGTCAAGAAGCAACATGAAAAAAAAAAATGATCTAGAAAGAATGAAAGCTCCATTTCTGGCTTTAATTTAGACTCTCTGCCACCATTTGGAAAATGTTTTTTTTCTTAAGTATATGAAGATAACTAGGTCACTGCTATGAAAGCTGTCAGCTTTAATCATGTGGAAATTGACTTCAAGCTATACTTGGAAGAATATAAAACCATGTGTTTGATTTTTATTTTAAAGAATAGCAGCAAGGGTTCCCATTATCACCATGCCAAGCAAATAATCAACCCAAGGCAGAAAATTACCTCCCTTTTCCTTTCCTGTCAACTTTCTAGTTTCTAGTTTTATGTGTACTGCTTGTAGATGGGCTAAATCAGCTATTTTTTTCTGACCTTCCTCTATTTCATTCTTTCTAGAATGGACCCATTATTGCATCACAATAATGTAGTGCTGCTTTTGTCATTTTGATGAAAGCACTGGATCCTGCAGATGTCTCTGGTGAGTACTAGTGGTTAGCTATTTATTACCTATGAAATCACAGCAGCATATCATAAATTCCAGCTGAAAGGGTACTATAGTAAAAGAAGGCTATTGGCATTGTGTTCATGCTTATAAACTTCCTGAGTGT
This sequence comes from Crotalus tigris, assembly GCF_016545835.1. NCBI lineage: Eukaryota > Metazoa > Chordata > Lepidosauria > Squamata > Viperidae > Crotalus > Crotalus tigris. The sequence goes on along the minus strand of NW_024096460.1, from coordinate 1,459,496 downwards.
AAATATCCATATTGAATATATAAGAATATTGTGTTTTTTATTTTTATTTTTTACTGAAGTAAGTTATTTAGGTTGGGTTACAGCAGGTGAGAAGAGACAAGAATGAGATGTATAAAATTATGCACAATATGGAAAAAGTGGAGAGATCTTTTCTGTGCTCTTTCTCTCACAATATTTGAAACTTTAATTGAAACCAAGCATGGTAAATGGATTTTTAGAATGTACAGTGTATAGTGAAAACAGGAGATCTCTCACTGTTAAATATGATGATAACAATGTAGATGTTTTTTTTAAATAGCCTGGAAGAATTTATGTTATGAGTGGCTACCAGAGGTGTCCAGAATGTGGTGAAATATCAGTCCTTCAACACAGACCAGACTGTGTTATGCTGCTGGATACTGTAGAAAGAGGTTGATAGACTGGATGGGTCATTTACCTGACCTAGGAAGTTTCTTCTTATGTTCTTTGATCTGGATGATTAGATTGTACTGGGGAATATTTGAAAAATATCAGGTTATTGCATTATACTATGGCTATTCTTGAAGTGAGTGGAGAAATGGGAGACAAGGGTCCTTACTGACATAAAATAGCTTCCACACAGTGTTTGAAAAACAAGAGAAACAAAAGAGCTTGGCTATACCCATAGAAACTTAAATTTATTCATTCAGTTGACGTATCCTACTTGGTATGATCAAATTGTCTGTCAGGTTCCGCGGTGGAAAACAGTGATTATTAATATTAAAGATAGCACTAGCATAGAAACACATAAAAATAATGTTTCCAGAACAACACACATTAAGTAATGAAAACAAAGAAAAGGTACACATAGCAAATCCTCCCTTCTCACATGTAGCTGTACCACTGTTCAAACGCAAATCACATGCTGCAACTTGCCTGCATGAATCTAATAAATTTCTCACACAATTCTGTATGGATGATGATCCATTTTACTCATAAAGAAAACATATCAAAGTAGTGAATCCCATTTGTATTCCTTAATGGTGTTATTTCCACAAGATTGAAGTAACAGACCTGTAATTTCTTAGCACTTGATGTAGGAGATATATTTGATTTTTTGTAGAGTCTTTGAAATTAGCAGTGTTTGCTGGAGAGTGAAAGTGATGAGGTATAGTCCAGCTCTAAACAATATCGAGCAGGTTATGCTGCATAAAGAAAGACAGTTTTCATCTTGCTAACAGCCTTTCCATTTATTCTAATTATGAATTAGTAATTATAGTAAATTATATTGGTTTATGATCCAAACAGATAACCCAATTAATCTATCTGTCTGTCTGTCTGTCTATCTATCTATCTATCTATCTATCTATCTATCTATCTATCTATCTATCTATCTATCTATCTATCTATCTATCTATCTGTATGTGTATGTATGTGTGTATATATATATATATATATATATATATATATATATATATATATATTTTCTGAAGTTTTCGCGGGTATTTGTATGTAAGTCTTTGGTTGTTTGGGTTTTCTCCCGCGTAAAATTGGAAGTGTCTTGGCGACGTTTCGACGAAGTCCCATTCGTCATCTTCAGGCTGGTGTTTTCAGCTTTGTGCTTTGAGCAGCAATCTCAAAGCACGAAGCTGAAAACACCAGCCTGAAGATGACGAATGGGACTTCGTCGAAACGTCGCCAAAACACTTCCAATTTTACGCGGGAGAAAACCCGAACAACCAAAGACTTACACACACACACACACACACACACACACACACACACACACACACACACATATATATATATATATATATATATATATATATATACATATTAAAATCAATAAATAGTTGAACACCAAGAGAATAAAATTATACAAAAGTTAAAAATGTTAAAACTTTTATTTACTAAACCTAGCTTTCGTCAAGAGCTCTTGACATCATCAGGGTGTAAACGGCAGTTGTTGGGAGGGCTTATATGCAGCCTCCAATCATTTGCGCTCGGCTCTTGGATCGTGTCATAGGTCCCAGCTGTGTGCGTTGTAATCCAAGTATGTGTCCTGCATTGGGGTGTAGTTGTTTCTCATCCTTTTTACGTATGCTGTTACATGTGTCTTTCTCGCTAGTTCTAAAGTTAGCTGGGGTATTTCCCCTTTCCTTGCAGTTAGTGCATGTTTCACTAGTTTCCCATTTGTGATTCTGTCTGTCACAGGCAGTAGTTGCTGTTTTCTGCTTCCTTCTAGTTCCTCCAACCATCCCCTCCGAGCCACGTTCCAATCCTCCTGTTCTCTCAGATCGTAGCCCCCGTGTGCCATCCCGTCCTGCACCACTCTCCCTCCTATTCCTTTCCATCACTCCCTTAGATCCATCAACATTCTCCTCCCTACATTCTTGGGAGGAGTCGTTCTGGAGTGTGTGCATATCAGTAAGGCATCGCCTAGCTTGTAACCGGTCAATCCGTTGCTCACTCCATTTGGGGCTTCTGTCCTCATCCTTCATCGGAGAATCTCTCAGGCACGCTCCATTCATAGTCTTCTGTCCTCCCAAGGGATCAATCACCACAGAGCTATTCCCCTCCCTCTCACAAACCAGCCCAACTAGTGTAACGAGAGTGTCTGTTTCACTCCCCGGGGGGGTAAATCATTCCCCCCGGCATGTGTGATGTCAAGAGCTCTTGACGAAAGCTAGGTTTAGTAAATAAAAGTTTTAACATTTTTAACTTTTGTATAATTTTATTCTGTTGGTGTTCAACTATTTATTGATTTTAATATGAACATACCCAAGAGTCATATTTTTACTTGCATAGCTGATTATATATATATATATATATATATATATATATATATATATATATATATATATATATATATATATATATATATATATGTTTTCTGAGGTTTTCGCGGTGTATTTGTATGTAGGTCTTTGGTTGTTCGGGTTTTCTCCCACGTAAAATTGGAAGTGTCTTGGCGACGTTTCGACGAAGTCCCATTCGTCATCGCGAAGCCAAAAAATAGCAATGCAGTTCACCATTTTAAACCCCCTACTACTCAGACTAACCTGAGCACAACAAAGCCCCCACCCAAACAGAACACTCCCCCAGCCAATCAGAGCACAGCCAACCCCCCAGCCAATCAGAGCACAGCCAACCCCCCAGCCAATCAGAGCACAGCCAAGCTCCTAACCAATCAGAACACACCTCCATCCAATCACAACATAGCCAAGCTCTCATCCAATCAGTTCATACCCCCACTGGCAGTTAAAAGGAGGAAACAGCTACAATCACACATTGCTCCTAGAAGCACGAAGCCGAAAGCACCAGCCTGAAGATGACGAATGAGACTTCGTCGAAACGTCGCCAAGACACTTCCAATTTTACGTGGGAGAAAACCCGAATAACCAAAGACCTATATACAAACACCCGCGAAACCTCAGAAAACATATATATATATATATATATATATATATATATATATATATATATATATTCCATCCCTTCTTATTCCATCCATCCATCTATGCATCCACCATTTTGTTTAATCTAAAGTAAGTGTGAAAAATGGTCATAAATCACTTTTTCAGTGCCGTTGTAACTTTAAATGGTCACTAAGCAAATTATTGTAAGTCGAGGACTACCTGTAAACAAAACTGTACATTACAAATTACATTTGAGTTGATCTAATCAAAATCTACTAAAAATAATAAATTATAATTAATTTCTTTTATTAAAAACTCTAAAAATGAGTATCTCAAAAACCACTTAGCTAATTTGTCTGAAATCTGGTAAAGCTTCATCATCTCAGAAAGAAATACTACTTCTATAAATTTTATCCAATTCTGACAAATGAAAAAAAATCCACTCATACATCAATTGATAAAAACCAATTATATCTATGTGTAGCTTAATTATTTGGGTTTGAATTCTGTGTGCTGCTGAACATCTTTAAATCTACCTGTGAGAAGTAATACTATTTTTCAAGTCAATGAACTGAAATATCCCTACTTTTACAAGCTTTGTGGAATACTGAATAGAATAGGTTTTCATCTAGCTTTAAAAATCGTAATGAATCTTTTAGTCTTGTCCTAGTCACGATGTCATTTCCAAGAAGGTCTTCTGTTTGAAAATCACCACCTTCTAATTATTTCTTCATGGGGAGCAGGGTATCTGAAGAAGATTTTAAGGTTTCAATTCTATATCATGGACATCACAAATATTTTGTTTGTGTATTTGAAAATCAAGACTCAACCATCTGGAATAAATTAAGAATTAGAACATATGTAACAATTGAATATAAGAAATTATGTTACTATTATATGTATTTTAAAAATGCTTACATAGAATTTGATTTAAACAGTCTTTGTTTTTCTCCTCCATCCAATCAAATAGTAGCAAATGACATTTTTCAGTGCTTTGCTCTAAATGGAATCCTACTGTCTCCAAAGGATTAAATATGCATTTTGGGAATGATTCAGTTTGAAGCAACAATTAGGAATTCTGGTTATTAGCTTTAGTTGTTTTGTCATTGTATCCTATCCTGGAATAAAATGATTTTATAATTCGTAATCTCTAGTCTTGATTGCTACAACACATTCTATATAAGACTTAAAAAAAACTTTAATCAGCACAGAACCCTGTAGCCAGGTTGATCTGTAGAAGAAATCGAATTATACCTGTCCTAAAGCCATTGCAAGAGCTATTTTGGTATAGTAGTTAAGACATCAGGCTGGAAATAGAAGATCACGAGTTCTAATTCCGCCTTAGGCTGGGTAACCAACTTACTCTCAGTCCTAGGAAGAAGGCAATGGGAAATCATTCTGAAAAACCTCATGAAAAAATGTCCAGCTCATTTCCAAGAATCAAAGAAGATTAAATGGGACAAAAAAATGCCATTGTACTGGCTGCCACTGTTTGGGTGAAATATGAAATAATGTTTATTACCTCTGAAGTCTTCCATGGCTTGGATCCATGCTACTTTAGAGAAGGACTGTTTTTATATTATCTCCCATCATGGAAATCCTCAGAGATTTACACTCAGTTTCTGTAAATAAATGTTGTGGAGATTCAGGTACAAATCTTCTCTGAAGTAATCCTTTCTTCTTAGCAAACCACTTAGCAAGCTTCTTAAAAGCTTCCAGATTCAGTTCGGAGTAGGGTTGTGTCTTAAGTCAATCAACCCAATAAATAAATGGCCCTAAAATAGTCCTTTATAAGCAGGATTTTAGATTCTTAATTTTAATACTTTGTTTTAGTAGTTTTTAATATTATTGATTTTAATATGTTATTTTACAATAAATTGCTAGAGATCTTACTAAGTGCAGTTAATAAGTTTAATAAATATTTTAAAGAAGCTTAATTTAAAGACACTCACACACATAATATTTCTAGCTTTTTCCTAAATGCTGCCTTTTTCTTTAAGAAATTTTAGAAGGGATTGAAGTTGCATTTATGTATGAAATGACTTCTCTTACTGATTTATTAACACACAATGTTTCAGAATTTTTCTCAGAAATATATGAAAGAAATCTGCGGCCATGTAATCTTGTGTGATTCATTCATGAAAAGCATGTCTCAAAATCCATTTTAAGGCAAAGCATACTGTAATTAGTTACAGTTGAGTTTTCATCCCAAAAAGATAAATCAATACAATTTTGTATTTGTGGCTGGTTCTCTTGATATTGGCCTGCTCCTCAAGAGAGATTTTACTAAATCAACCAATCAATAAAACCCTGAAAAAAATAGAAGTTGTAAAGTGTTCAACACTTGTAATTTTTCTCTATTTTGAAAACAAACATACGGTATCTACTTTATTTGCTGATATACAGAAAAGTCTCAAGCTCAAGGTATTAGTCAATCTGATCCTGGATCAAATATACAGGCTCCTTTGTGGCTTTATATTCTAAAGCAGGGGTCTTCAAACTTGGCCCTTTTATGACTTGTGGACTTCAACTTCCAGAATTCCGGGAGTTGAAGTCCACAAGTTATAAAAGGGCCAAGTTTGAAGATTCTTGTTCCAAAGTCTTTCACAAACATGCTGTTGCAGATAGTTAGGGAGGACAACAGAGACTGCCTCTCTCAGCAGTCTACCTCTCCTGGGTTCCACCTTTTCCATAAAGTACTACAACTCCACCATGTTTACTGGAACTCTTCTCATGGCTGCTGCAGGCCAGAAATTGTGCTACATAGCACAACATCTTATCAGTTGCATTATGGCTCTAAACAGCACAACGCCTTCTCAGATTTTTACTACTTTATTCACTGTAAATTTGAGGAACTCTGGGAGTTGAAGTCCACACAATTCCCACACAACTTAAAATTGCTAAGGCTGAAAAACATTGATGTAAAGGATGGCACAGTCATCATCAGGATTGGTTCATATTGGCAAATTTGAACTAAAATGATTACATATATAAATTTGTGAGGGAAGAATCAGTGAAGCTTCTGCATATGTATGTCCTGATCTCAAGTATGATTTGCGAGTGTAAACTAGCATGCAGATGAAAATGGTTGTCCAGACATAAAAAAGGATTTTTTTCTAAAATCCCTAATTTAACTTTCAATTATGGGATACGAAGAATGTTTAATAGATCAATAGTTAGAAAAAAATTGAAATGTTCTTTTCATAATATGTCAATATATATCTTTCCCCCCCTCTCCTTCTCCCCCTATCTCTATTTCTCTCTCCTCAGACAGACTAAATGATCAATGAAATTTATGTTTCAGAAGATTCATATTGCAGCAAAAGCCAATGTCAAATTTATATTAATGGTATTCAAACTAGTCATGGTAAATTATCATGCAAGTAATCTTCAGATCACAAAAGACAGCTCAGTCTTAATGATGGTTCAATATAACAATAGCGCTGAGACTTATGTACCACTTCATAGTGCTATACAGCTCTCTGTAAGCGATTTACAGAGTCAACATATTGCCTCCAAAAATTTAGGTCCTCATTTTGCCAACCTTGGAAGGATCAAAGGCTGAGTCAACTTTGAGCCAGTGAGAATCGAACTGCTGACAGTCAGCAGAATTAGCCTGCAATACTGCATTCTAACCGTTGCACCACCACAACTCTGAATATATGAAGGAAGTGAGAATAAACACCCACAAAAATTAGAGATCATTAGGAAATTTGCCTGCTGAAGCTTCTAATTCTGCCCAGTCTCACTGTTTGAGATATGGAGATTTGACATCAGCGACTTGACAAGACTTTTCCGTGAAGCACCAACGAAATGGAATGTCCAGCAAAATGAAACTTGCTCCACAAGTTTGGGCTGATTTCGGCTAAGCAGCAAAGCTATCCTTTTTCTAACAGCTTTTTATTTTGTGTTGCTTTTGCCTTTGTTTGCCTTGAGTCCATGGTGCTCTCTGAATTTGGTTGTTTACTTGCAGATGTTTTCTTAACCAACTAGACAACATTATCAGTAATAGTGAATGTGGCATTTTCTCTGTGTTTATTTATAAAAACGTCTTCTGCTAATGTTGGTGGGGATGTAGTTTTCTTCTTAGTAGTTCCTTGATTAAGGTGATGTTTTCTGCTTGATGTTTGTCTGGTGGTAATCCCTGCTTATCTGGGTGTAGACTGCTGGAGAGAATCCTAGATTTTTTTTATGAGCCTGTGAGCCAAGAAAAGATTGTATGGAGATGCCTGTCCAATTAGAACATTATTATGTAGTATGTACTTAGGATAAATAATGAATCAACATGATACTTTCAGACTCTTCTACCTGTAAATATTTTCTTTATGTCTCTTAAACTCTTATGCTTGCTTGATTTTTATATATATATATATATATATATATATATATATATATATATATATATATATATATATATATATATTTTTACATTTTTAGGTTTTGCTAACAAAGAATAAAGAGAGAATGGTATAGCTATTTCGGGTTCCTTTAACCCTCATCAGCCAAACTTACTCTTCTGAGATTCGAACCTGGGCTATCTGCATGTTAGGCAGATGTTATAACCTCTAAGCCACGGGTTCTCTCCCACTTTGTTAGCTACCAGGAGAGAGACAGGGGGAGGAGCATATCGCATCCTCCATGCTCCTCCTTCATGCCACCTGGTGCGACTCTCAATCTGGTTGCCTCTCTTTCAGTCTTCTGTAACGCCACTCTCCGGGAGCGCGTGACCACCCCCATAATGGCATGAAGGAGGAGCATGGAGGATGCGATATGCTGGGAACAGTGGGGGGAAATAAAATTGTGGATGAGATTGGTGGCAAGGATTGTGGGGGGATTGAAGGAGTGACAGGATTGAAGAATGCAAATGAGTGCGATGCATGCCGGAGGAGTGGAGGAGAGAAACGTCCCAAGGAACACAGAAAGAAGAATCAATTAAATAGTGCAGAGCACCCTTTAATTTTGAGAAACACACGTTGCCTATATGACTCAGGAACTAAAGGGAGGGAGGAAGTAGGTGGTTGTGTGGATGTAAGTAAGAGCTATAAGAAAGAATCACTGAAGGCTGTAAGTGAAGCAAGGATTAGTCGGCCTGGACCTGTTACAAGGTCCATGCATAGAGTTTAGGCATGGCTATGCTTGAAAGCAGGTTTCCTCACTAGCTAGCTTGTATTCTGACAATGATGGCAGATGCTAGCCATTGAAAGCTAGGTGGATGTAAGTAAGAGCTAAAAGAAAGAATCACTGAAGGCTGTAAGTGAAGTAAGGATTAGTTGGCTTGGACCTGTTACAAGGTCCATGCGTAGAGTTTAGGTGTGGCTATGCTTATAAGCAGGTTTCCTCACTAACTGGCTTGTATCCTGACGATGATGGCAGATGTTAGCCATCGAAGGCTTGATTTTATTTATTAAAACCTTGGTGTTTTACTTCCTGGTGATCGCTTTCCTTTTTTACTGAAATATATATATATATATATAGACACACACATACATACAGTAATTAAATGGGAACGTCTTATGCATAAGGATGTACAATAGTTTTCAGACTCAGGTCTTTGAGCGTTGTCTCAGAGTTGCATTTCAAGAAGTGAGACATCTCTCACAAGACCTCAAATTACCATAACTTTGGTAGTTTAGAATATAGGAATTATATAAATTGTTTAAATGAGAGGCATCTTTGGGTGACGGGTAGTAGGGAAAATAATGAAACCAGCATCATATTGTAAGAGTTTTTACCTTTTTGTATGTGCATTATGACATGCTGTGCATGTATAAAAAGGGCCACATTTTGACAAAATTGCCTGATTCTGCAGGTACCTCTACTCTCAGCTCTTAACTTTCATTTTTTAACTTCCGTAAAGTCTCCATCTAAACACAGCCTCTGTTATTTGGGGATTTGCCTTGCCACAAAAGGCATTGGCTCCTCCTCTGTGTCTATAGGGAGAGGCCACAGGGGCAAAGAACAAAATGTGTGTGATGATTCCATCATACACATGCTTTGATTTATGCACTTGCACCGGATGCTTTCACTTAAGTACTAAGTACTTAAGGGTAATAAAGATGTGGGTAGAATATGATGTTCAGGATCATTAACAGGGCCTTTCATTCCATTGGCCTATGCGACCTTTTTTTACTCTTGCTATCCTCTATTCTGTGGTGCTTCTTGGGCTTCTGTTTTACTGGTTTGTCCTCACTGGTTGCAGAATGCCTGAATCAAAATAATGATTTTCTTTTTTAAAGAGATACTTGCCATCTCTCAAAACTAGTCACCTTAAATCAGTGGTTCTCAACCTTTCTAATGCCGCGACCCCATAATACAGTTCCCCATGTTGTGGTGACCCCCAACCACTTATACATCACTGGGTGCCAGGGGCGTGGCCAAAGAAAAGGGGGAAAAATGGCGGACAGCCTTGTTTGGCGACCCCCGTGAAATGGTCGTTCAATCCCAAATAGGGTCCCGACCCACAGGTTGAGAACCACTGCCTTAAATGGATTTTGTAGAAAGTTATAGCCTAGTATATTAGCTTTAGTTCAGTCTAATTTATTCACCCTTCAAATTGGAATTTTGTCTTTTTTTTTCTATAAAAAATTCTCATGGGTGTGGTTCCTTTAAAAAAAAAACATGTAGGAATAATGAGTGTGTCACAACTGCCAAAATGGTTTTATAAAGCAAACTCTTAGAGGGAGAATCATGTTCCTGATAATTTTGAGGTTTAAACCTAGGGGAAAAAGCCAAGAATCAAGCTTAGATAACTAGTTTTCTCCAGCTAAATTCTTTCCATATGACTGATCAAAGGAAGTATCTTTACACCAGGATTTATTTCTTTGGTACATCTAAAATTCTATCAGCTATCTCTCTGTACAAATGACTGATTCTTTTAGTCAACACTTATAAGAATTAAATATTTCACATTAATTGATCAAGGAAGATGTTCTTGCTAACTCAGCTTTCCCCAACTGGTCACTCTCCAGAGGTAGGAGGAATATATAGATATATCTCCTAGAAACATGTATTTTTCTGCCTAAGTCTGCTCTTGAGAAATCAAGGAAAGGACTGCTGCAATTGGGATAGGACCAAATCTGACTGTTTCTAAGATATTTTTTTCTCCCGGTTGAATTCTCAAGTATTATAAAAATAGCTCTGTGATCTATTTGTAAAAGGAAGGGTTATGAAGATGTCAGAAGTCCAAACATCTGGACTGCAGCGAAAGAGGTGCTGAAACAGCTCACCTGATATTTCAAATTAGCTCTGTCCAGATGGACCATCCTAGGGGAACTTGTTTTATTATGCCTCAATTCAATAATTGGCCTTTTCTTTGTATAATTTCTTTTCAGGGAAAATAGTATGCAACATGCTTATGTTAAATAGATGCAGAGACATATTTATACACACACCACACACACACATAAATATACAGATAACACAAATACTTGGCTTAGGAGCTATATATATGAACTTGTACCATATGGAAACTACTTGAAATTACTCTTTGTGACAGCTGCTACCAGGCAGTGGAATGTAAAATTTCACTTTAAAAATCTATTTATTTTCTCCATGCTAGTTTCTTGTAGCCTGTTAATGGTGGCCAAAACGAAATAGTGGCTCTGCATAATGCATGCAACTAACTGTTGAAAGCAATTATGATGAAGACAAACTGTTCACACACAGTCATTATGGCTAGGAGGTTTGTAGTTTAATAACTATGTATTTATTGGACAACCTATTTCTCTCTAATCCCTCATTCTGCAATAAAACTTTGGCATCATTTATTTAAATAGCTGAGCCATCAGAGAGTGGGACATTGATAAAAATCTACTACAGCCTTCATCCAACTTGGCATCTTTCACACATGCATGAATAATCATTTCTATCATTCCAGTTGGCACAATGGGAGTTGTAGTACAGCATATCAGGGTGATGCCAGCCTGAGAGAAGGCTGATCTAGTGCTTCCTAACACATCTATAATTGTGGATAATTTCAGTTTTAAGGGTGTTTATTTACATTTTTGCTGCTGCTAAACAAAGCAATTGCCACAGACATATTTTAGTCAAAGAAAATTTGGAGATTCAAAAACATTACATAGAGATAAATGTTCAATTTTCCATTCAGCTGCACCAGCAGAATTACACAAATAATCTTAAAGGAGTAAAATCTTGGTAGCTTTCAATAATTAAATAACTGTGGCCACCAGGTACATTGTCATATTGTAGTTTATGAAGCCTACTGCCACCTTTGGAATAATTAATGGCAGGTCTTTCTGCTGCTGCTAACTGGAACAGGTGTCTCTCCTTAAAAATTATATAAGGAAATTTTGTAAGGTCTCTAAAAACAAATCTATAGAGAAATCTATATAAAATTGATATAAAGACAGGAGTCTGTATAACAACACTGAGATCTGAGCTGAAGTTCCCTTTGCCTGCATGCTCAAGCATCTAGGAATGGAATAGGACTAATATTTGTAGATGTATAGAAGATTCCATCAATGATTATCTAGGCTTTCTAAATTAATGTACCCTTAGCTTTATTTTTGCACCATTGAAAATGAGCAATTTTTCTGTGAATGGGACTTCCTTTCAATAGTCTCCTTAAGATTGTGCTATAAAGTATTTGCCTAAAAACAAATAACAAGCTTCCCAGCAAGCTGGAATTTTTATGCTGATTTGGTTAAACTTTCATAATAAAGTTGTAGCCAAAAGCCCTGAAAGCACAAGGAAAATTGTTCTAAGGTAATAATGCAGTCCTTTTAAGGAATTCACCAAGACTGTGTCTCAATGAAATTGAACATTAGAATACAATTACAGAAAAATATCAGATAAATATTTAGTATATCAGTCAATTATCAGCCTTACTGATTTTATAAACAGCCAGAATATTTAAATAATGCTATTTGACTTCTCTGATAATTTGGCAATTGCTTGCTTCTAATTTTAGTCAAAACAGTTTTCTGTACTAAATCCAAGGAAAACACACTTGGAAGACTTTGCAATTAAGGTTTGATACTGATTTTCATAAGAAACTGAACCTCTTTGATTATTATGATTTAAAAACAGCAGGTAAAGGGTTTTTTTAAAAAGGTTTTTATTAAGCAGAAAAGGGAACTAAGATAAACTCTGAAAATTTACAAGAATTTTGGAAGCGTTAGGATATCCTATTTTTCGAAAAGTGGTCTGAAGGAGATCAGACACATGTCTTATGATCATACTGTACTTCGGAGTTGGAAGGAAGGCGCTTTTTGTGGTGAAAGGAAGGAAGCCGGTGACATCACCATTGTCTGGAGCAGTGTTTCCCAAACTTGACAATTTTAAGGCATGTGGACTTCAACTCCCAGAATTCCACAGCCAAAATGCTGGCTGTGGAATTCTGGGAGTTGAAGTCCACATGCCTTAAAATTGTCAAGTTTGGGAAACACTGGTCTGGAGGGTGCCCAGTTGTGAACTCCATTTCATGTCCCCATTAATGATCCCACTGAAGTCTTATGACCATGAGATTAATTCATCACAATATTCTTTTTCATGTTGGACAGCTCAGAATGTGTTCAAGAAAGACGGTCAGATTTTTTTTAATACTGTGAAATAACTTTAATACTTATTTATTTGTCAGGTTTAGAAGGCCTATCCACCTTTATAAAGACACTGTGTATGTAAAACATTAAAAATAGTAAGAGCAATAAAATAAAGGAAAAATGATGTATATCCAAGGAGAAAACATTTAAAGTAACATATAAAAATCCTATGAGGGTCTTGCCATTCCCCCCAATCCAAGGCCTAGAGAAAAAGCTGGGTTGTCAAAGACCTTTTACATTTAATCAGGGTGGATAGGCTTATGAATCTCCGGTTGATGATGTTCCAGAGAACAGGTGCTGTGACAGACAATGTGGACTTTCTGGATCCAGTGGTGGGATTCAGTCTATTTGCACCAGTTTGGCAGAACCAGCAGCTAATTTTTGTTGCCCAGGCCCAGAATGAACTTCCGGAAGCGGCATCCACACAGAGAACCAGTTGCTCACATATTTGAATCCCACCATTGCCTGGATCCCAACAGGTGGCATATGATTTGGACTTACTCTTACTATCCTATTTTAGTTTAATATTTTCTTTTTTAGTAATATTGAAAAGAGACTTATGGGTTAAATATGTGAAGGTAGTATTAAATTATACACTGAAAGTTTGGCATTTGTTGATCGCTATTTATGTAAGAAAGAATTTCACTCTGTGATAAAGCCCTCTGCTGTTCCCATTTAAAACACATTGCAAGTATCACTAGAAATATTCTTTAAAATTTCTGGCTGTAAGAACATCAGAATTTAAATTAGTAAAAGATATTGTTTGGGTTTCCTTAGTATTTATCTTGCATCATTATAGTGTTTGCTGTTTCTGCACAGTACTTGCCTAATTCTTACAGTAAAATTATCAATAAATGATATAACAAGGGATTTGTTTATCATCGCCTTATTACACGGCCTGATAGTGATTAAGGCTGGGAGGGTACTATTAGTCCTAAGTCACCCAGCTGACTTCTCTCCATATGGGAGACAACAGCCTGGATTCCCTGTTCTAGGTTAGCACTTCAAAAATTCTGGGAGTTGAAGTCCATGAGTCATAAAAGAGCCGAGATTACCTACCCCTGACCTAAACCATTATACTACGTTGGCTCTGCTAAGTGATTTAAAAATTATTTTACTGATAACAAAACACAGATTATAACATCAGAGTTGGAAGGGGACATTTAGATTATTGAGTCCAATTCTACCCAGTAGAGTAATCTAATTTGATTTGTTCTTGACAAATGTGCACTTTGACAAATGTCCACTATGCCTTTGCGCAACTGATTCCACTGATGAACTGTTAGGAGGTTTGTTTTTTCTCAGTGCCATTTGGAATCTGCTTTACTGTAACTTAAATTCCTTATTCATGTTGAACATATTGGGAGATTAGAAACAGATAAAAATGAAGTCTTCATGTAATCTGTGGTGTTGACTTGCTCAGGCACAGACACTAAAAGTAGAGTGGGGAAAAAGAGAGATGCTTGGTTGTAAATGTAATACGTGTAAGTCAGATTCGCTTCCCTGATACTTTAGATAATTTTTCACAAATTCCCATCTGCAAGACAAATTATTTATTCTGAATGTTTATTCTGCACCCCAGTTCATAGTCTTAAGCCAGACTTGGGCATCTTTATGGCCTTGGGACCACATCTGCTTGCATTGGTGGTAGTGGTGGGATTGGTGAGGCTTCAGAGTGGGGCATCAATGCAGAGGCAGGGGTGGGATGGAAGCAGTGACCATGGCAATGGAGGGACAGGAGTGGCAGGGGGTGGAGCAGCAGGGGATGGCAGTGGCTCTCCACAATAGTTTATGAAGAGAAGGATGAGGGGGGACATGATAGCAGTGTTCCAATATCTCAGGGACTGCCACAAAGAAGAGGGAGTCAAGCTATTCTCCAAAGCGCCTGAAGGCAGGACAAGAAGCAACGGATGGAAACTAATCAAGAAGAGATTAGACACTTAGAACAATTAACCAGTGGAACAACCTGCCTCCAGAAGCGGTGAATGCTCCAACACTGGAAGTTTTTAAGAAGAGACTGGACAGCCATTTGTCTGAAATGGTATAAGGTTTCCTGCCTGAGCAGGGGTTGGACTAGATGACCTCCAAGATCCCTTCCAACTTTATTACTACTATTATTATTATGGATCATTGCACAGTCAGCTAGATGTTCAGACTGAATTTGGCATTTTTGTCTACCTATCGAGTCCTTACCAAGGACCTGGGATAGGCAGATGTGGATGTTTGATGGTATTACAGATATTGTCACAGGATGGAAGCAGTTCCTAGTAAGGCTGACTTTTGCAATTGACTAATGGCAATGGTGTTCAAGTGGTGCTTCAGTTGTTTTGTGATTGCACCCAAGGCGCCTATTACTATTGGTACTATCCTTGCTTGCCTTTGCCACAGTCTTTCTATTTCTATTTGTAGGTCTTCGTATTTTGTTATCTTCTCCAGTTCTTTCTCATCTATTCTGCTGTCTCCAGGCACTGCTACCTCCATTATCCAGACTTTTTTGTCTTTCTTATCGACAATTGTTAATTCCAGGGTGTTATGTTGCAGGTGCTTGTCTGTTTGAATTCTGAAGTCCCAGAGCAGTTTAATTTTATCATTTTCTATGACTTTCTCTATTTTATGATCCCACCAGTTCTTGCTTACAGGCAAATGATATTTCTTGCAGATCTTCCAACGCACCATTGTTGCTAGTTTGTCATTCTGCTGCTTGTAGTCAGTCTGTGTGATCTTGCAGCAGCTTACCAGGTGGTCCACTGTTTCTTCAGCATAGGCTGCACTTACTGTCTGTTGCTGTCTTCTCAATTTTGACTTTGTATGCATTTGTCCTTAAAGCTTGGTTTTCTGCAGCCAGAATTAGTCCCTCGGTCTCTTTCTTCAATTTTCCTGCTCTTAGCCATTGCCAGGTCTTGTTATTATCTACTTTCCCAGCTATTTTTTTTTTAATGTACTGGCTATGTAGTGCTTTGCCTTCCCATGCTCTATTCTGTTCCTCATTTGGTCTTTCCTGTAGGCCAGTTTAGTCTCTCCAGTAGTCAGTAAGTCTTCCTGCTATACTAATTTCAGTGCATCTTCATCACTGTCCTTCAGAGATTCTTCCAAAGCCACTTTTTCTTCTTCAACCATCTGATGTACTTGCAGCATTCCATGCCCACCTATTTGCCTTGGTAGATAGAGTCTGTCAATGTCACTGCGTGGATGAAGGGCATGATTCATTGTCATTATTTTTCTGGTCTGCCTATCCATTGCTTTTAGTTCTGCTTGAGTCCAGTCCACTATTCCAGCTCTGTATCTAATGACTGGAATTGCCAGGTGTTGATTGTCTTCATTGTATTTCCTCCATTGAGTTTGGACTTTAAAATCTTCTTCACTCTCTTGATGTATTCACTTCTAATCTTTTTCTTGACTTCAGTGTGTTTGATGTTGTCAGCTTGAAGGATACCCAAGTATTTGTAGTAATCTTCCTCATCCAGACTCTTAATGTTATTTTCGTGGGGCAACTTGATTCCTTCAGTTTTCACTATTTTTCCTTGTTTGATAGTAAGTGTGGCACACTTGTCCAAGCCAAACTCCATTGCAATATCTTGGCTATATATACGGACAGTGTTGAGCAGCGATTCTATTTCAGATGATGTTTTTCCATACAGCTTCAGATCATCCATGTAAAGGAGGTGGGATAGTCTGGCAGATGTTTTTGATGTTTGATAGCCATGTCCTGAGTTGTTGTTGTTGTTGTTGTTGTTGTTAGTCCCGGTTTCTCATGTGGGAAAGTTAATTGCCTACTTCTGTCTTAAATTGTAGAGTGATGGTGGTTGAGGAGCTTTCTTCTTTACAGGAGTTTTGATGCAGGTCAGTGAGATTTCTTCCCTGCCTAAAAACTATTGCTTCAGTAGTTCCACTCTGCTAATTGGTCAGAACACTGTAGCAGAACTTTCTTATGTAGGATCCAATCTGAGTCAGTCACCAGGATCAAATTCTTCCAAGCTTTTGGAGCCCATCCTCAAGGAACTTCTCTCTCTCTTCAAAATGTGTGAACTTTCTTATCCCCCAAACCTATTACTTTCCATCAGTCTTCTGATGGTGATTTCAGATTCTTCCCAGTTAGAAATGGTTCCTTCTATTCTCTGCTGCTTTTTTCTTTCAAGTCTCTGATGACCCCTCTCATTCAACTCTCCTTTGCTATTAATTTTCCCTCCAACACCATTCTGATCTGATTAATGGCACAATTTTGGGACTCAGTTATGACATCTTCTAATTAATTGAAACAGTTTTTGAAATGTAAGAATGTCTATACCTGTTAGATGGAATGCTTTCAATCAGTACACTGTCAAAACATTTAACTGTGCTGTAAAATATATGCACTTTTTCATAAAATAAAAGCCAAACAATACTGAAATTGCTACAGCCTTTGACATCTATAACAATTTATATAAGAAACATCCAAGTGCTGACTCAGCCCTATTCTTTTGGAAGAGAAAGATTTGTGATGAGTGCTGGTGCTCTACCAGCATAGATTTCTTCACATACATCTTGTCTCTAGTAGAACACAACTATAATATATGTACTAACCCACAAGTCTTAAGCAACATCAGGATGAGCAGGATTCATAACCTATATGCACATGATTATATACAACATCCTATTTAGACTGAAAATGGATTGAAGTGGCTTCATATCTGTTTTTGATATTCAAGTGCCTCTGGTGAGAATTTGCTAACTCACATTTTTCTAGATAAGTGTTAACTTGGCAAATGAATTTTTTTAAAATCCAGCTGCATGACTATAAATATCAAGTGTCATAAACAAGCAAAGAATGTTCCACCTATTTTGAAGTCAGATGGTTTCACTTAAAAACCAAAAGTCAGAGGTCAAAGCATGACCTCACCAAATTAGGCTCAACTGAGAGAAATGTTTAGCACAACAAAAGGAAGTAATTTGAAGTACATTAAATGCAAATGAAAGTGCCGTGTGCAAACTTTAGGAAAAAACTGAGAAAAGCAAACACTTGTGGTGGTAGTTGGAAAGATGAAGTTTGAGATTTTAGCAATGTTTCTATTCTTGTAATCCATTTATATGCAATGGGATAAATATTAATCTCACCGGTATACAAATGCTTATATTATATTTATGTTCAAAGTTTTCCATTATTCCCTGAAGGGATTAAGCTGGATCAGAGCTGAACTTTGTGACTATTCCCGCTTCTTTATTGGTTTAGATACCAAACAGGTCTGGTCACCACAGTAATTTGCTTTAGTATATAAAATAATCATTTACTTTTAATCTAGGGTCACAGTGTTAATACAGCTGTAGATCTACAGTTTGGTGGTTGTTCCTAATATTTGTCCGAGAGAGCTTTAAAAAAAAAAAATCTGACTTTCATTTTCAGTGTAGAGATGGGATACAATATGTACCAAGAAGTTCTGGGTGAACCTTCTAAGACAAATATTGAAAGAAGCATCATGTCGTTATACAGATCTCACACAAATCAAATCAAATTGCTTAATAACTGGCAACTATGAGGCATTGATAAGTACTGGGGGACTATCTGTCCTTCATCAATTTTTTTCCTTCACAATTCTGCTATCAGAAGATGATATGGTAGAGCATGTATCTGTGATGAAGAGAGTCCCAACACTCAAGTGGTTGAAAATGACTTGTCAGCCACTCAGGGTAAATAATATGTCAACTCTACAAATGAATTTGGCTGAAGCCATTTTTGTTTTCATTTTTGGTTGCCACAGATTTGGAAGGGGGGAAATGAGTGTTTTTAGCTTAGTCAAAACAATAAATTGTTCTGTGGGAACCAAGGTCATTGCTGGCTGCATTTTGGTGGGCTAAAGTTTCTGTTAGAAAGCCCCCACAAGTAGTTAATTGGGGATTATAATTTATGACACGTTACTGGATGGGAAGTTCAACTTTGTAACATTGTAACCTAAGGGGGGGGGACTTCAGTCTTGGGTTCATTTTTGATCATGCTGATACTATGTAGCCAAATAAATATGTTTTTTTAAGGAAACTTTTTTGCCTTGGAGTTCTTTTTACTGGTCTCATCTATTAGAACCATGCCATAATACTGAAAAAAGGTCCCAGATATTTGTGGCAATAGTGCTGTAACTCTCAGATATTTAATCATACTCAAACACATTAGGTACATTTTTACCATAAAAATTTACAGTATATTTATTATATTATTTACTAAGGTCATCTTTAAGGGCCACAAGACCCTTTGTTTGTAGGGATCCAAGAAATAACACAACTCTAATTTATTTGTTATGCAAATAAATAGGAGGATTTGCTCAAATCAAAAACTACAGGTAGTCTTCAAATTATGACAACATTTGAGCCCAAAATATCTGTTGTTAAATGAGACATTTGTTAAATGAGTTTTGCCCCATTTTACAACCTTTCTTGCCACAGTTGTTAAGGGAATTATTGCAGCTGATAAGTTAGTAGCCCGGTTGTTTAAGTGAATCTGGCTTCCCCATTGAGTTTGCTTGTGAAAAGGTTGCAAAAAGTGATCACATGATCTTGAAACACAGTAATGGTCATAAATATGCATAAATAAACCACTAAAAGCTAATACAATACTATAAAATTAAAGCACTAGGACTTTTCCATTAAAATGTCTTAATATTAATTCTAATATTGTGGATTGAAAGAGAGCATCCCAACCCCAAAACACCAACATCTCTATATAACTTTCTGGCCTTTCAAACCTTCCTTGCTCCCACCACATCCTTACACACATTCATACATTGTCTTTTGTTTATTGCACTTCATTTTCTCTTTCTAAGCATCTTATCACCTTCATCCATGTACAGCTTTCTTAGTATGCCCTTTCCTCCAGTGGTGGAATTCAGCCACCTCAATTACTATTTAAGGTAATTCCTCTAGCTACTTGGAAACCTGTCTGGTTTTCAAAGAAGCTTTGCCTCTTCCCAAAGGAAGAATAAAAATGATTTTCTTGATGCGTTTTTTTTAATGATCTAATCATATGGGTTCTCTAACCAATATCTGATCAGAACGAGTCTCAGGAAGATTAAAGCAAAGGCTAGGCCCTGGGCTAAATATAGTCCTCCAAAAGGCAGGAGTACTTCCTTCCCTTCTCAGATGGGAATTGACAAGAGAGATTTACATCAGCTAATTATTTATATAATAGGACCTTCTGGATCCCATAAAAAGCTTTTCTCTTGGCACAGTGTAATGACTTTAATGCTTTTGGGGATCGCAGGATATATATTTGAATTAATATGTCTTTCTCAAGCTGCAGAAATGGAGCTGATGATTCACGTGTTATTTCACTGCCCATTCTGTATGAATGATCACTTCTATCTTACATCCTTGAAATAAGTCCCAGAAGGTTAAAGGAAGATTAAACTATTTATTTTTTTTTATCTGACAAGGTCGCAGAGAGACCACCCAGAAAGCAGCCAGATTCAGCTTAATGGTCATCTTATTGTATAATCAGTTGTAAGAATATGTTCTTGTTAATAAATGGGATGCTTTCTACTGTTTAAAGTAAAAACAAAATAATTGGAAGAATCTTACATTTCTGCTGAAGTTGTATGATGGATGATTTTTCTTGTAAAATGGTCTTTTTCACTAATAACATTTGTTGCAGCACCTGCCCTCTGGAATAGCATCCTCCTGAGATCTGTATAGCCCCAACCATGATAATGTGTAAGGAATCTTAAAAACCTGGCTACTTCTTGAGGCTTTGGACAAGAACAGATGTCCACCTCTTATAGGATTTTGTCAAATCATTAAGTCAGTTGGGCTTAATGGTCTGAGAAAGACTCTTAGGATGGACCTTCCTTAATTGATTAAATGGTTAAAGGTGAGAAATTTGAACTTTCAGACTTGCAAGGTTCTGTTAATGTAGCCTTACATTAAAGTAGAATTAGCTCCTCTAGTCGTGTTTCCTATCTGGTTTACTTGGGAGGGCTGAAATCAATCTCAGGAGTTTCAGGGTCCTAACTTCCTGCTGCCAGTTTTCACTATCAGATGAATTAGGACAGGCCCATCCTAAATTTCTTTCTCTAATATTAATCCCTTGGGGACTCCTCCTTCATTTGTCTGACTGGTTTCTAGAGAGCATCTCTTCCCTTCATTCCCCAAAGCATCTACACATCCCATTACAGTGCCTTAAAAAAGATACTTTTTTCCCTTAGGTATGTACAGTACTGTATAAAACTCTATATGACTTTATAGTGTCATATAATGTTTTAGTATTTGCAGTAAAGAATAAAGTAAACATTTATTTCAGTTACTAATCATATTTGGGGTATACTTTATTTTGCCTTATTCTTAGTAAGACACCTGTGTAGAGTAGGATGATTTTTCTCATCTTCAACCCAATTAACCTTGACAAACAGATACTCCTTAACTTTGAGACAGTCTCATTGCCATCTGGCATAAACAAGAACTCCTTAACCTTGATGGCTTCATTCTTGGCAGGACTTCTCAACCTTGAAGGTCTCATTCCTGGCAGGAAGGCCAAGCATTCTAAGATAAGATAGATTTATCCTCCTTGCCCTTGGTAAATTCCAGTAAGATGAGACCACTGAAAATCAGATATGCTTAATTATAGTTCAGCAAGCTACTCAGAAACTTCCATCAGATGGAACTTCAGTGCAGACATAGGAGGGGCATGCTGCATGTTTCCTGGCTTTGAAGAGGCCCAATTACTATTATCTTTTTGGGGTATACTGACTGGCAAAAGGGCATTTCTTTGTTTTAATATATTCTTGAATATTTTTTTAATTGATGTTTTGTGTAATATTCTTTGACTTCTATCTTGGGTTATGTTATATTCTTCAGTATTCCTACATATTTTTCTATTGCCGACTCATAGTGCGTGATCATTGCTCTTTTCTTATACTGTCTCAGAATAAAGACTTAAACACTTATTTTGATTTAGCTTTGCTTCTAGATTTTGTAGAATTTAAAGAACCTATAGAGCCAGTAATCCAAGTCTGATGAACTGGAGAATCCAGAATCAAATGAGGAATATCCTTTGAACTGATTATCTTCTAAACCAAAAGTCACTATCATGAATGGATTAAGTTTGAGACTATTCCTCCCATCCAGACCCTAATAATTTCCAGGCATCAAGACAACATTTTAACTTTGCTTATTCAGGTTTGATGTTTGAGATACACTGTGATAATGCTAATATTGATACACTGGTAATGACCTGAGTATACTGCATGTATGTATGTATTAAATAAAAGTAGACAGAGTATCAATCCCCGTGGAATCCTAAACTATAACTAGTCTCCACTGCCTGGAATGTCCGTTTAAGATGGAAAAGAACCAATGTAAAGTCATGGCACTTAGTCCAAACCCTTGCTAACAGTCCAGAACTACTACAATTAATAGTATTGAAGGCCACTGAGAGACCAAGCAAGTTTAACAGGGTTACAGTAATTTTATCCTGCTCTCACCAAGGGTTATAAGTGCAATGAATGTGACCTTAGTGCCATACCCAGCTTCAAAGTCAGAATGAAAAGGATCCAGATAATCCATTTCCTCCAGTGCATATTACAGGTGTTTCATCATCTTCTCAATGGTGGGGAACTCATTAAATTTGCGGATGACACCAAGCTGGCAGGAATAGCCAACACTCCAGAAGACAGGCTTAAGATACAGGAGGACCTGGACAGACTTGAACACTGGGCGCTATCTAACAAAATGAAATTCAATGGTGAAAAAAGTAAGGTTCTACATTTAGGCAAGAAAAACCAAATGGACAGGTATAGTATAGGGGGTACCTTGCTCAATAGTAGTAACTGTGAGAGGGATCTCAGAGTCCTAGTAGACAATCACTTAAATATGAGCCAGCAGTGTGCTGCAGCTGCCAAAAAAGCCAACACGGTGCTGGGCTGCATTAACAGAGGGATAAAATGAAGATCACATGAAGTATTAATACCACTTTACAATGCCTTGGTAAGGCCACACTTGGAATACTGCATCCAGTTTTGGCCACCACGATGTAAAAAAGATGCTGAGACTCTAGAAAGAGTACAGAGAAGAGCAACAAAGATGATTAGGGGACTGGAGGCTAAAACATATAAGGAACGGTTGCTGGAATTGGGTATGTCTAGTTTAACGAAGAGAAGGATGAGGGGGGACATGATAGCAGATCTCAGGGGCTGCCTAAGTGTTCCAATATCTCAGGGGCTGCCACAAAGAAGAGGGAGTCAAGCTATTTTTCAAGGCGCCTGAAGGCAGGACAAGAAGCAATGGATGGAAACTGATCAAGGAGAGAAGCAACTTAGAACTAAGGAGAAACTTCCTGACAGTTAGAACAATTAACCAATGGAACAATCTGCCTCCAGACGCGGTGAATGTTCCAACACTGGAAGTTTTTAAGAAGAGACTAGACAGCCATTTGTCTGAAATGGTGTAGGGTTCCTGCCTGAGCATGGGGTTGGACTCGATGACCTCCAAGGTCCTTCCAAACTTATTATTATTATTATTATATTATTATTATTATTATTATTATTATTAATATTATTAATTATTATACCAATCATTCACACAGTCAGCCAGATGTTCAGACTGGAAAGTGTTTTTTTGGGGCCATTTTGTCTACCTACGAGTCCTTCCCAAGGACATGGGATAGGCCGAAGTAGATGTTTGATGGTATTATAGGTATCGTCGCAGGAGGAAGCAGTTCCTAATGAAGGCGCCTTTTGCATTGATGACTAATAGCAAATTTGTCAATGCCAATGGTGTCAAGTGGTTGCTCCAGTGTTTGGGATTGCCCAAGTAGCTCTATGACTATACTGGTACTACCCTTGCTTGCTATTGCCACAGTCTTTCTATTTCTATTGTAGGTCTTTGTATTTTGTGATCTTCTCCAGTTCTTTCTCATCTATTCTGCTGTCTCCAGGCACTGCCACGTCCACTATCCAGACTTTTTTGTCTTTCTTATCGACAATTGTTAAGTCTGGGGTGTTATGTTGCAGGTGCTTGTCTGTTTTAATTCTGAAGTCCCAGAGCAGTTTAATTTTATCATTTTCTATGACTTTCTCTATTTTATGATACCACCAGTTTTTGCTTACAGGCAAATGATATTTTTGCCAGATCTTCCAATGCACCATTGTTGCTACTTTGTTCATGTCGCTGACGTGTTAATCAGTCTCGTGCAATCTTCTTGCAACAGCCTTATCAAGGGTCCACTGTTTCTTCAGCTTCTTTGCAATGCGGCACTTATGTGCTGTGCTGTTTCCTCAATTTTGACTTTGTATGCATTTGTCCTTTAAAGCTTGGTCTTGTGCAGCCAGAATTAATCCCTCGGTCTCTTTCTTCAATTTTCCTGCTCTTAGCCATTGCCAGGTTTTATTATTATCTGCTTTCCCAGCTATTTTTTGAATGTATTGGCCATGTAGTGCTTTGTCTTCCCATGCCTCTATTCTGTTCTTCATTTGGTCTTTCTTGTAGGCCAGTTTGGTCTCTCCAGTAGTTAGTAAGCCTTCCTGATATAATAATTTCAGTGCATCTTCATCATTGTTCTTCAGATATTCTTCCAAAGCCCTTTTTTCTTCTTCAACCATCTGATGTACTTGTAGCATTCCACGCCCACCTATTTGCCTTGGTAGATAAAGTCTATCAATGTCACTGCGTGGATGAAGGGCATGATTCATTGTCATTATTTTTTTGGTCTGCCTATCCATTGCTTTTAGTTCTGCTTGAGTCCAGTCCACTATTCCAGCTGTGTACCTAATGACTGGGATTGCCCAGGTGTTGATTGCCTTTATGGTATTTCCTCCATTGAGTTTGGATTTTAAGATCGTCTTCACTCTCTTGATGTAGTCACCTCTAATCTTTTTCTTGACTTCAGTGTGCTTGATGTTGTCAGCTTGAAGGATACCCAAGTATTTGTAGTACTCTTCCTCATCCAGACTCTTAATGTTATTTTCGTGGGCATCTTGATTCCTTCAGTTTTCACTATTTTTCCTTGTTTGATAGTAAGTGTGGCACATTTGTCCAAGCCAAACTCCATTACAATATCTTGGCTATATATACGGACAGTGTTGAGCAGCGATTCTATTTCAGATGGTGTTTTTCCATACAGCTTCAGATCATCAATGTAAAGGAGGTGGGATAGTCTAGCAGATGTTTTTGATGTTTGATAGCCATGTCCTGAGTTATTCAGTATTGTTGACAGAGGAAACAGTGCAATAACAAATAGTAATGGTGATAATGAATCTCCTTGAAATATTCCTCTCTTGAGATTAACCTCTCCCAGCCTCTCACCATTGATCTGCAACTGTGTCTTCCAGTGTGCCATCGATCTTTGCACAAATTTTCTGATGTTGTTCTACTTACTCCCTGTTTGCTATGCACTTGATTATCAATCATGTGGAGAGAGTCCACTCGCCTCTTTGGTAGTCAATCATGCCAACACTAAGGTTGGTTATTCCTTCTCTTGCAGTTTCCAAGATCATTTGTCTATTGCGGGAGTTGATCTTTTGTTCCTTGCTATTGGGGCGGTTTCCTTTCCTGCCTCAGGTGGAAAGTGAAAGAGATTGTTTTCAACTAGATGCTGTTGCACTGCATCAGCTACTACACCAGTTAGTAATTTGAAAGTTGTTGGTAAGCAGGTAAGTGGCCTGTAGTTACCTGGTGTTGCCCCTTTTGCTGGATTTTTCATTATTAGGTAGGTTTTCCCAGTTGTTAGCCACTTTTCAATTTCTCCTCCTTGTAATATATTGTTGAATTGCTTGGCAATGAGTGGGTGTATAACAGTTAGATGTTTCAACCAAAACCCATGCAGTTCATCTTCACCTGGTGCTGACCAATTTTTGATTTTTCTTGCTCTTTTTTCTACCATTTTTGTTGTTATTACTAGTTCTTTCATTTCAACTTATGTTTTATTTGCATCCACCTCTTTTAACCAAGCCACATCCTTGTTGTATTTCTTTGGGTTATCCCATATCTGCTTCCAGAATTGCACTGTTTCTTCCTTGTCAGGTACTGACTGATTCCTTGCAGTTTCTCCATTGATGGATTGGTAGAAACGTTTCTGATTGGATTGAAATTGGAGGTTATGCCTATAGTTTGCAATTCGAGATTCATATCTACTGATTTTCCTGGCTATAGCTGTTATTTGTTGCTTTATTATTTCCAGTGCTTTTCTAAGTGGTATTTCGTGATTAGGTATTCTTTGGTCTTCTTGTTCTTCAGCTTCTTTTCTTTCATCTGTTCTAGCTTGCTTGCATGTGATCTTAACTTGCTGATCTTATTTTCTAGTCTAACCTTCCATTTTTCTGGTGCACTGTTTGTTTGTTTTTCTTCTTTGTTGATTTTGCATCCCAGGTATTCTGTTATCACTGCAGCTGTGCTGTACATTAGTTGGTTTGTTTCTTGCAATGAATTGGTGCTTATACTTGATATTGCAATATTTGCATCTTTTAATGCTTGTGCTAGCTGTTTCTTTGGAACAAGCTTCAATGCAGGTAGCCTTATTCTTGTGTTTTTGTGCTGTTCTAGATGCTCAGTTATTCTTTGTTTCAATTCTTTTATTTCTTTAGTTAGAGGGTTTTGTTCTTCCTGAGGAAGAGGTGCCTGGTTTCCAAATGATAACAGTTGTATATCTCTGCTGGATTCCTTCACTGCCAACTCCCCCTGGTTTGCCTCTACATTCTGAATTACTTCTGGTAAGGCTTTGATTTCTTTGCCCTGGGTAGACCTTTGCAGTTCGTCCAATTCTGTTTCTGTGAATATTTTATTTCGTGTTATAAATCGGCGTTGATCTGCTAGTCTCTGTTCTGTTATTTCTGATTCTGGATTTTGTTCTTTCCAGAACTGGTGCATTCGTTTTAGATATCCTCTTCTTGTTGGACTTGATCTGTAGTAACAGATCATTATTTCTTTGTTTTCAATCACTGTGTATCTGCGACGGGTAACCATCTTTTCTTCCAGTAGTTCTGCAGCTGCTGGCCCTGGTTGCTCAGCCAACAGTCCTGAGTCCTGTAACCCATTTTTCACCAGATATCCAGGAACTCCAATATCTATTGCGGACCTTGTTAACCCGGGCGACGTCCGAGCCGGTATGGCATTCTGCAATTTACGTCTCACCATATTTTTTTATGGGAGAGACACTCTTTGTCTGACTCCTCTGATGAGACCTGTCCAGTATGGTTGAACCTCTGGCATAGCTCTCATCTTCCTCAGAGTACACAAGCCCCACAACCACGTCAAGGTAGTGCCTCACTGGGGGTAGTGCCTCACTGGGGGATTATTACTATTATTATTACTATTATTATTATTACTATTATTATTATTATTATCATCATCATCATCATCTTCCTTTCTGATCAATTGGTGACTGGCTACACGCCCAAAATTGCCTGGTTTAACTTCTTCTTAAGAGGAAAATGCACCACTGCCTTTTTCAACACAGGCTTGTTTCTTGACCTTGTCTACCTCAAAGACTGATAACAGGTGGCAGAACTATGTTACTGAGAACCTGCCCATTTTCTTATGACTAACAGGTTCAAACATATCCCAGATAACCTTAGAAGATGTGGTATAGCCACTTCAACAGGACCTGTCAAAAATATTGGCTTGAATATGAACTTTTGCTGGTTTTAATTAGATTTGCTCTTTGTTTTCTGTCTTCTATTAGCATCACTCCAGATACTTCCTCTGCTGACAAGCAAGAAAAGATAACCCAGGCCCAATCCTAACTATTCTAGGTGGCCACTAAAGCTTTGGTAGAACCATTTCCCAGAGACTCACAAAACTCCCCAAGTTCCCTAAGGGTGTGAAATGGATCCAGTAGATCAAATAAGACTATTCTTCCAGTATAGATTGGGAACACTGGTTAACACCACCTGTTCTCAATCAGTCTATGGCTTCACCAAAGCAGTCTGAGAAACCTTGATCAATAACTGCCCGTTAGTATTAACAATTCTGAGTCAGATGAATGGAAGATTTGATTTGATATAAGACTTGATGTTTATGAACTAAAATGAAGCTGGCATTTTATTTATACGAAGTTAAAATATGTTTAATTTACTTTTCTAATTAAAAATGCTCATGGCAATAGACAGCTGGGGATTGGAGAATGAGATTTTGACATTTTTATTGATTGTAGTCTAAGTCTGGGTAGCAGCAGTTCATGCCAACCATTAAACAGATTTGGCTCTATTGATTCAGTTAGCATTACACAATGTCAGGTGGGTGAGTGGTTGGCAAAAACAAAAAGCTTGTGGAATGTGCATTTAATGGTCCCAATTACTGTAATTTTCTTAAGTGAAGTGTGCTGCAAGATATTTTGCTTTGCTCTGCATATGATCTCTCTCTCTCTCTCTCTCTCTCTCTCTCTCTCTCTCTCTCTGTGTGTGTGTGTGTGTGTGTGTCCATGTGTGCCTCAATAATGATAGAACAGTTAATGTCTTACAACAGAATGAAGCAATGATGTGAGTCTGTCTGACCTCATATATGTTGTTCTGTTTTCCAGACGCTTAAATAATACAAATGGAATGTAGGGATGGCAGCAGCTCTAAACAAAAGCTCAAGGGGGAGGGGGGGAAGAAAGGTAAAAAATGCTGCTGCATAAAAAGTAATCATTGCCATCTACATTTAAGTATGCCTTTATATAAGTCTTGGAATATAGAGAAGTCAGCATACCAATCTTTCCCAGATCCATATTTTTTCTTTAGTATTCCATGGAGATTGACAAAGCTCAGTCCTCACTGGGTTTATGGTTTTAGAGGAAGGAAAATGGCTTCAGAGATTCTCTCCTCATTTCTTTTGCATGTCTGAAAAGTTCCCCTAAGTTTGCTGACATTCTATGTGAATAATGTAAAATTCTATTTGAATCCTTGGTTCAGTTCAGAAAACATAAACTATTTGAATCAGTTTTCCAAATAATTTTGGTTCAGAGCTCAACTCATTAGGTTAGGCCAATGATGGCAAACCTTTTAGAGACTGAGTGTCCAAACTGCAACCCAAAACCCACTTATTTATTGCCGGGTACCCGGTGAGTGTGGCCCACTGGGTGGGCGTGGCTGTGGTAGTCATGGCAGATTGGATGGGTGTGGCCAATGTTGCTCGTGAGGAGGGATGCCTGTGGGGGCCGGGCAGGGTGGGGGGAGATCCAGGGGTCTCTGGCAGGTGGGGCAGTGGGCAGGAGGCTCGTCCTGTGGGTGAGGCAAGGCGAGGCAGGGCAAGGGTGCCATTGTCACAGGGCAAGGTGAGGTGGGCCGGGGTGGCTGCTGCCTGACACTATCGGCCCCTGCATACAGAGGCGAGCAAGCGCATGGGTGCTGGAATGCATGGAGCCATGTGGGACCTTGGCGAGTTAGTGGGCGGCTGGTTGAAGAGGGATGGTTGTCATCTCGAGGGCATGGCGAGCGTGCCCACAGAGAGGGCTCTGAGTGCCACCTCTGGCACACGTGACATAGGTTCGCCACTACTGGGTTAGGCTGATTCAATGTGGATTTGTAAGCAGATTATTTTTGCCCCTGTATCGAACTGTTTGAATCAACTTTTAGGCAATTTGTTTCAACTAAGGATATCACAATTTGATTGAAAATTTTGAACTGAATCTCCACATTCCACATTTGTCTATGCAAAGATTGTGCTGTGTAGCCATATCTAAAGTACAACAGCCATAGCTGAACATTCACAACCTAGATCAGTGTTTCTCAACAGAACCTTTAAGAGGTGCAGACTTTACTCCCAGAATTTCCCAGCCAGCATGAATGCTGGGAGTTGAAGTTCTTACACCTTAAAGTCACTGTGGGTGAGAAACACTGATCTAAAGAAATAGAGGAAACTGTGTTTTAACATAATAAGAACATGATAACCAGAGAATATAATATTTGCTTGCTACAACAGATAGCAATATCTAGCCAGTGGTGGGATTCAACTGGTTCGCACCAGTTTGGACTTCCGGAAGTGGCACCCACACATTTGAATCCACCACTGTATCTAGCTCTTTTTTGTGTAATTCTAAGCAGAACCATACCAATTTAGTCTCTGAAAAGCCCATGGCTGCATATATGTCAAATTAGAAAAAAATATCTGAGTGGTGCCTAGCAAGCTGTATAGATATCCATGTAGCCACAAGGATCTGAGTTTGACCTCAAAGAAGGCAGCCTTACAAGGCATGGCATGTAATATGTGGTAAGGAATCAGAAACAGTAAATGTGTCTTTTCCTGGATTGTGGAATACCACTAGAGAAGTCCAGAAAAAGATGCTTCTTTAAAGAGTGTTAACTGATGCTAGATGAGCAATCCTGCACAATCCTAATCAACTTTTCCTTTTGCATCTGAATTGTTGCACAATCAGACACTAGTCTGAATCTCTGGATCACAGGCAATGTCTCAAATATCTAGGTGCTCTGGAACAGCACTAAAGAATACCTTTCTCTCTTTCTCCCCCTGCCCCTGTGTTCTTATATTCATATGTTTGGTCACTAAGTGATGGACTAGATGGAACACTTGGATGATAAAGCAGAGTTCTTATGTAAACCTGTCACTTATTCTATCCTGTCTAATAAAAACCATTAATGAGGGAAGCATGAAGAACTCTCTTTGCGAGATTCTCTTATTGTAACAGAAAATTCTAAACATGTTAAATAGAATCCAGAAGCATCCATGCCATAAGAATGTGGCTTCTGCTTAAGCTCTTTTTGTTAACTGTTACTGCCACTGCTCCTTTGCAGCATATGGATTGGGGTAATGACACATGGAACTTGATGAAATCTTGTTCTTCAAACCCTTCATGATGAGATTAAAATATCAAGTATACGAGCTGGCCAGGTACAGCTATTTTTAATATCCTGTCTCATAATTTAATACATGATTAGGAAGATGGTCTGGATGACAAACAATGTTTGATAATGGATTATTACAGCAGATACTGATAGTGGCTGAACTCCCAAAGTTCTGGAAGTTATAAATTTAGGTCCCTTTATTTTAATGCACTGCACTTTGAAATGATATGTTTAAAATATATACCATTGCATAACACAAATAGACAGCACATAAACTAAAAAAATGAAGACAAAGAAAAATTATTAGTAAGATTCAAGGTGTAAACAACTCCATCTGGCTGCAAAATGCTGTAAGCAGTTCTTTGAGCAAAAGTGCTTGGTCAAAAGAACTCACAGTGAGTTCATTTGTACTGTCAAGTGAAAAAGAGTGAATGTCAATAAAATGGTGCCATGGTTTCTTGGTTAGATAAGGAAAGAAAAGAATTGAATTGTTGGAGGGGAAATAAGTGATTGGTTTTCATTCTTCAATCATGGGAGAGTTAATGCAGATTTATATCCAAGGATTTGCTAAACAGAATTGAAAGGACACTTAAACCATATGATTTATATTGGAAGAAAAGCATCCTGAGTATATCAGTTGTACATTTATTGGACTCTACTAGAAATGGCTAGGAAAATGCTGTAGTAGGTGCTACAGTTTGGAAGTCTTATTACATTTTATTCTGTTTATTTTTCCAATCCTAAATTGAGTCTATTCAGAGTTCACATTATTTGGCAAACATTTTTGAAAGGTCCTCACAACGACCCATTCACAGTCTTCTGTGTAGCGTTAATATACTTATTATACACATATGCATTTTAATGGACTACAGTGGTATGCATGTTGATAGATGATACATAATATATGAAACACAATAGGCAGACATAGATGTACAGACAGACAGACAGGCAAGCAGATAGATAGCAAAACTAGATAGTTGTGAAAAATATGAACAATATTTAAATGCAAGCCATACTAATTTGTCCTACATCTTGTCCATAATACTGCTGTCCTGTAGCCATACTCCTTCAAGGTAAAGTGATTGTCAATAGGTGGGTAACATTGGCAATGGTTTGGACCCTGTTCAATGTCTACGGGTGGCTTACAACATGGTAAAGCAGCAATATTAAACAATTAGAACATTAAAAGTATTCAGTGTTAAAAGTTAACAAAAAACTAGGTAAGAAAGGAACCAGTACACAAATGGGGTGGAGGTGGGAGCTTCTTCTTAGTCTATTAATCCAGGGCTCCTCAACTTTGGCAACTTTAAGACTTGTGGATTTCAACTCCCAGAATTCCACAGCAAAGCTTGCTGAGGAATTCTGGGAGTTGAAGTCCACAAGTCTTAAAGTTGCCAAGGTTGAGGACTCCTGGATTAACCACTTCTAGAGTGGGATGCCCTTATCAGGGCCCCAACCTAATCCACAGAGCCAGGTTTTCAGCCACTTTCAGAAAGCCAAGAAGATGGGGGCAGATTTCACTTTTTGATATTAAGGATAGGGTGATTTATTACAATATAGCTTTTGAGAAGTCCTTTTTTTATTCCTTATCATCTAATGGACCAACTGCTTCTTTGTCTGATTTCGACTCCAAAAATATTTGTTGTTATTTTCTTTCTTTTCTTCTTTTTCTCTTTGCAGTAGGTTCCATAACTTCTTCAACTCTCTATGACAGTGATGGCGAATCTTTTAGAGACCGAGTGCCCAAACTGCAACCCAAAACCCACTTATTTATTGCCGGGTGTCAGGTGGGCGTGGCTGTGGTGATCATGGCAGACTGGGTGGGTGTGGCCAAGGTGGGCAAGGTTACCTTGATGTTGCTTGTGGGGAGGGAGGCCTGTGGGGTCCGGGCAGGGTTGGGGGAGATCCAGGGGGTCTCTGGCAGATGGAGTGGTGGGTAGGAGGTGAGGCAGGGTGGGAGTGCCATTATCTCGGGTAAAGCAAGGCAGGGGCCAGGGCAGCTGCTGCCTGACACCATCAGCCCCCGCACACAGAGGCCAGCGAGTGCATGGGGGCTGACAGTGTCCATCAGCAGTCACAGCCTGCCGGCCCTTCGACTGGCACACTCTGGGGCTCCGCAGCCCACCACCAGCAGTTCAGAGAAGTGCCCACAAAGAAGGCTCTGAGTGCTGCCTCTGGCACGCATGCCATAGGTTCGCCACCACTGCTCTATGATCTCTATGATCACTTTCTATTTTTTTCTGTCAGAGTTTTTGCTGCTTTTTGTACTTCTGGTTAAAGCGGTCTTTCCATTTCCTGAAAGGAAGCCTTTTTATCTTCTAAAGGTTCATAGACACTATTAGAAATCATGCTGGCTTATTCCTGGATTTGGCTAACCCATTCTTACATTGTGAAATGCATTTCAGGTAAACCTCAATTACTGTGGCTTTAAATAATCTCCAAGCACTATAGAGATTTTGGCTTTTTTCTTTTCAGTCTCTTTTTCACCAGTTCCCTCATTTTTTAGAGAGGGAACATCTTATATATTACAACTTTGTTGTTGTTAATTGCGAAGTCGTGTCCGACCCATCGCAACCGCATGGACAACATTCCTCCAGGTCTTCCTGTCCTCTACCATCTTCTGGAGTCCATTTAAATTCACACCTACTGCTTCAGTGACTCCATCCAGCCATCTCATTCTCTGTCATCCCCTTCTTCTATTGCCCTCAATCTTTCCCAGCATTAGGCTCTTCTCAGTGAATCCTTCCTTCTCATTAGGTGGCCAAAGTACTTGAGTTTCAATTTCAGGATCTGGCCTTCCAAGGAGCAGTCGGGGTTGATCTCTTCTAGGACTGACCGGTTTGAACGCCTTGCAGTCCAAGGGACTCGCAGGAGTCTTCTCCAGCACCATAGTTCAAAGCCTCAATTCTTTTGCGCTCAGCCTTTCTTATGGTCCAACTTTCACAGCCATACATTGCAACTGGGAAAACCATGGCCTGGACTATACGTACTTTTGTTGGCAGGGTGATGTCTCTGCTTTTTAGAATGCTGTCTAGATTTGCCATATTACAACTTATGTTCATATAATTCAGTGATTTTTAACTAGGATAGAGAACTTAGGCAAGTGGTACAGCTTTGCAGCTTTGCATGCAGAAAACTTCACATATCTAATCTAAGTCATCTGATGAGAAAGATCTCTGTTTGAGCAGCTATAGAACTGATGACTCTCAGATAAAGCAGACAAAGCCAAGTTGGTCCATGAAGAAATCATTATTATTATTAGGACCAGTAAAAAAGCCACCAAAAGTGCAAAAACCATTAGGTTCTTCAGAACTTTCATCACATAAAATGATACAGAAAGCTAAGGATAGGAAAGGTTGTGGTCAGACTAAAGTAGACTAGAAATTGTTTGAGTGAAATCTTTAATTTAAAGTCAACTCCCAAGATGAAAGTGCAGGCTGATTGCATTAATAAACGGTTCGTAGGTTTTAGTTCTACTTTTTAATTTATCATATACAGTATGTATACCTTATAATCCTGGAAAAGTCAGCTCATAGGAGATAATAAAAAAAATCCAACAGCAATAAATACAAATAAATACATCAAATTAATGTTAAAAGCATGTTTTATGATAATTTTAATGGGTAAACTAATATAAATAGTCCAGAAACATGTTATCAGATTCTGTCTTTCTGGAGTCAAGAAACATTGGCTGCCAAAAAAGGTAATATTTGATTAAGATAGGCAAATAAAATTGGCAATTTAATGGCTTGAACTCTGAAAATGTGTTCAAATCTTGCATAACAATTAAGTTACCCCTCTGAAATAACAATTGTGTTAATTAGGAAAACCTTTTCTTCTTTTCCATCAATATTTGGTTGCAATAGAATAAGAGCTACAACATAATTAATATTCATTATTCTTTTCGATGAGGCAGCTTATCTTCAGCTATGAGTCACCAGGTTATGTGAGATCATTTGCTTATGTATGTGTGAAACAACCCTGAAATCTTCTTGACTAAAGACCAGAAATTCAGAATTTAACAAGCCTTCTGTCAACCTTATAAGAGTAGGTTTTATGTAGTTTTATGAAGTTTTAGGGAAGTGTTCCACGAAAAATTCTCTTATAAAACCGTGCAGATATAAAATGAGTTATTGAGAAAAAAGAGAACCATAGGAAAAACAAGGAAAAGCAACAAAAAGTGGAATTCTAAATACAATAAATATCCATACAGCTAGTGTAACTAAAATATGTATGTATTATGAATAATAGCTTGAATAGGTTCTTGGTTTCAGCACATATTCATCACTGAACGGTTGTCTGGAGAAGATTTATCAGGGTGCCCTGTTTCGATGTTCCTAGGATGGCCTGTTTTGTTTGCTCTTTGTTAGGTTGTGTTTTTTTTAGTCCTGGGCTTTCCTCTCTCCTCTCAGCACTTATATTCAGTTTTATAGAACATGAAGGCTATCAGAAAGCCAGCTTCTTTGGCAAGACAAAGGACCATGCATCAGCACAGAAGGTTTGATGTATGGTCAGTCTAAGCAGCAAATGTGAACTAGTCAAAATGAGACACTTAAAAAATGGAAATAACTTTATTATATCATGTGCATAATTAGATAATTGTACAAATGACCTATGTCAATATAAATGGCACAATTTTCCTAAGCAGACTATTAATTTGAAATTTCACAGTACATGGGAGACATTTTTTTAGGAACAAAAAGCTTTGGTTTATTCTGGCCTTAATGAATTTATGATATTTTTATGCATCCCAAAGGAGGGGTGTGTCATAGCACACAATCATCCAATGGCACATTGGTATGATATTAAGTCTGGTACTGGTGAAGGTACCAGGCTAGAAACCAGGAGATTATGAGTTCTAGTCCTGCCTTAAGCATGAAAGTCAGCTGAGTAACTGGGCCAGTCACTATCTCTTAGCCCAATCCATCTCATAGGATTGCTGTTGTGAGGAAAATAGGAGGAAGAAAGAGTAATATGCAAGTTTGCTGCCTTGAGTTATTTATAAGATTAATAAAGGAGAGGTTAAAAAAATTCTAAAAAACCTTTTAAAATTATATTAGGATTTTTTTTTAATCTTTTACTTGGATTAGAAAACTAAGTCAGGCACTTCTTAGGACAATTTGGAGGCTGTTTGGCTATCCATCTGTGTTTTTTAAAGGTGCAGAAAGAATACTTCAAAATTTATTGTGACGGACTTCTGGGAAAGAAATGGTGAACTGAATGTGACAGAATGAAGACCTGTTAAGTAGACCAACTCTTTGTAATTCTTTCAAGGGCGAGACTTGAAATTGCTTACAAGTCTAGACAATTGTTCCTCATGAGGAAACTGGAAGACAGCAGGTTTAGAGATCTGAAAACTATATTGCTTAAGCCACGGTCAGTGCCTTGAAGGACACCTGATTTGCATATTTCGTTTTCCAATCATTTTGGAAATTGCTTGTTAAATATTTTTAGCTATTAGGAACCTTTGGATCAACAAGTCTCAAAAAACTGGGTGTGTTTCCTTCAATCCTTAGAGAAAGAAGTTTTAAATACAAATTTAAGGAAATATTTTCCTGTTTTGAAATAAAATATTAAATACAAGTTTAAGGAAATGTTTTTTCCTGTTTTGAAATAAAGAGTGAAAGGATAATTAGAAGGTTCATTTTGAAAAGTTACAAGTGGACTAAGAGTGGATTTGAAATAGATTTTGGAATTAATTATAAAATTTTTCTGATTGGAAAAAATTGGGTTTTCTTGAATTGTTAAAAAAGCGATAGGATGAGATTTTGAAAATTGGACACTAGAGGGAACCAAAAGGAGCTAAAGATTGCAATTACCGGGAAGAACTTTGAAATTTGATTTACTAATACAGAATGAGGCAAAATATTTTAACGTTGGACATATTGAAGAATATTTTTGGACAATGGATCCAGAAGTTAATTTTAAGAATGTCACAAATAAAATATGTGAAGGAAAAGTGAAAGAGTCAAGAAGAAGCAGAAGACTGAGAAAATTATGACAATGTAATTGCTCAAAATGAAAGTTGGGAAGTTTAAAGACGAAAAGGCAGTATATCTAATGGTGGAAACAAAGACCGTTTACAAGAATAGATGGATAAAGAAATGTAGGTTTAACTATATACTTTTCTCTTGTAGTTTCAATTATTATTTCTTTAATATTTCTTATTCCTTGAATTGCACATCCGGGAGAATATTCTGTTGTGCCAGTTCACACAATTTTCTTTCAAAAGAAATCCATGATTGATTTATCTTTCACTCAGAGTTACATATGAAAGTCACTACAACAGATCTGAGTGAACAATGATTGAAGCACAGACATTTGGAAGAGACCGTAAAAAAAGATAGCCACTCTACATAATAGGGCTGTGTAGTTATCCTGATTTAAAAGGGAACAGGTGGTTCAGAGTGCATATTGAATGCATAGCTGCACAGTCCCAGAAAAAGACATATTCAATAAGAAGGTGCTGACAGATGCAATGTGTTTACCCATGTGTGTGCTGAATCTCCTTTTCCCCTTCGAAATCTGGTTCACTCCTACAAACAAAATCCTTAATTTGATTCCAAATTACGAACCTCCAGAAAGGAATTTGTTCCTTTTAAGTATCACTTTCTGCGAGAAAAAAAACAGAGTTGATGAACTTGTTCAACCATATAATGATTCAGTTATGTTGTACCTCTCAAAATTACTACAGCAGCAAGGCTTTTGCATGGTTTAACCTTTTTATTGATTCAAAGGGATTTATATCAATCCTTATTTAATTTATATTGTCTAAGTATGTTTTAGTTCAGAATAACAGAAGCTGCTAATACAACCATATCATTACAATTCTTCAAGCACTGGCAATCTGGATGCTTTACATACTGTATGGTGAGCTCCATCTCCTTTAGACAATTGGAGTGACAGTTAAGTCTCAAATATTTTGTGCTGGGAATACACAGCTGGGGAGGATGAAAGAGAATATTACAGATAAATATTACTTTTCCTGATCTTGCAAGATTTCACGTATTTATAGAGATGGCAATACTGGAAAAATGTCTTTACTGGAGTCTGCCTTTACTGGAGTCTGTATTTCAGTAAAATTATAATAAAATTTGATGTCTTAGAGAAAGATATGCCATGTACATATATTTAAGATTAAATATAAACATTACCTTGACTGTCCATATTGTTTGGCATCTGTTTTATATGAAACCCCCTGGTGCTTACATAGATTATACACTATAGAATTATTAAACTGAATATTTTTCATCCATTGGAAAAGCCCTTCTTATCTTCTTAATGCCTTGCAATGTTGAGTAATGAAATACTACTACTACTACTACTACTACTACTACTAATAATAATAATAATAATAATAATAATATAGTTGGAAGGAACCTTGGAGGTCTTCTAGTCCAGCCCCCTGCTCAGGCAGGAAACCATATACAATTTCAGACAAATGGCTGTCCAGTCTCTTCTTAAAAACTTCCAGTGTTGGAGCATTCACAACTTCTGGAGGCAGGTTGTCCCACTGATTAATTGTTCTAACTGTCAGGAAATTTCTCTTTAGTTCTAGGTTGCTTCTCTCCTTGATTAGTTTCCATCCGTTGCTTCTTGTCCTGTGCTTCTTTGTGGCAACCCCTGAGATGTTGGAACACTGCTATCATGTCACTCCTAGAATAGAATAGAATAGAATAGAATAGAATAGAATAGAATAGAATAGAATAGAATAGAATAGAGCTGGAAGGGACCTTGGAGGCTTCTAGTCCAGGCCCCTGCTTAAGCAGGAGAACCTATAAAATCTCAGACAAGTGACTGTCTAGCCTCTTTTTAAAAATCTCCAATGATGGAGTGCCCAAGATTTCTGGGGGCAAGCTATTCAGCTGATTAATTGTCCTCCCTGTCAGGAAGTTTCTCCTCAATTCCAGGTTGCTTTTCTTTTTTATCAGTTTCCAACCATTGTTTCTTGCCCTGCCCTCTGGTGCTTTGGAGAATAACATGATCCCCTCTTCTTTGTGGCAGCCCCTCAAATACTGGAATACTGCTATCATGTCTCCCCTATGTCTTCTTTTCTTTAGATTACCCAAACCCAAGTCCTGCAGCCATTCTTCATATGCTTTAGTCTCCAGGCCTTTGATCATCTTAGTTGCTCTTCTCTGAATTTTTTCCAAACTCTCAACATCTTTTTTGTGATATGGTGACCAAAATTGGTTGCAGTATTCCAGGTATAGTCTTACTAGTGTTTTATAAAGTGGTACTAATACCTTGTGTGATCTTGATTCTATGCCTCTGTTTATATAACCCGGGATTGTATTAGCTTTTTTGGTTGCTGCTGCACACTGCTGGCTCATGATTAAGTAATCGTTCATTAGGAATCCTAGTCTTTCTCTTCATTGAACTAGACATACCCAATTCCAGCAACCGTTCTTTATATTTCTGTGGTGTGTATGTGTGTGGAATATTCACATATCAGCTTTGCCTTTCTTTGTACCTTCCTTTCACTAAGAAAGTAAACTGGGAGTTTGTTCTGAGCAACTAAACTTAATTTAAAGCAGGGCTGGGGATTTCTGGGAATTGAAGTCCACAAAGCGTAAAGTTGCCAAGGTTGGACATCCCTGATTTAAAGTCTCTATAGAGACTGTAGTTTGCAGCAGCTGCTAATGCAGATATTCACAATCCTTTTTTCAAGAGAAAAATGCCCTCTGTTATGTAGATAGGCAAAATGTTCTGGCTCCCTTCTTTAGTGGAGATAGGAAAGGTCCAAAGCCTATGGGCCAAGATTGAAATTGAGTGAGATTTACCATCTCATGTTTCTCATTAAAATTTGGAATTCCAAGAAGCTGGGAAAGAAACTGAGAAAACTGTGGCTAGGAATTTGTGTTAGGTTTTCCATTGTCCTTTGTGTAGCATTAAATCAGCTCTGAAACTCCAAATGTTTGTTATTTCAGTCTACAACCTACTGAACTGTACATAATTGAGACTTTAGACAGTCTTTTTAGGTTGCCTTCATAATTTTTGCTTTAAAATCTTTTGATAATACATTTTCTTGTTATTTGAAGAAATGGTAGAGCCATTAAAGGAACTTTTTAATAGTATTTTGTTGGCAGCAGAGGTACCTCCATCTTGGAGAAGGGCTTTTATATCGTTGATTCCAAAAGAAGATCAAGATTTTACCCAGCCTAAGAATTATAGACCTATATCTCTTTTGAATACAGATTATAAGATCTTTTCGAAAATATTGGCAAATAGGTTAATGCATGTTATGAAGCAATTGATTCATAGTGATCAATCTGGATTTATAACTGGAAGATATATGAAATATAATGTAAGACAAATTATTAACTTAATTGAATACTTGGATAAGAATAATCAAATTCCTGCGGCTTTGATATTTTTGGATGCTGAGAAAGCCTTTAATCAGTTAGATTGGCAATTCTTATTGAGAGTTGTAGAGAAAATGAACTTTGGGGATAAATTCTTATATGCCTTTAAGGCTATATATCAACAACAATCGGCACAAATTATAATTAATGGGGGATTAACAGAGGCATTTAAAATTGAAAAGGGTACAAGACAGGGATGTCCATTATCGCCATTGTTATTTGTTTTAACAATGGAGATTTTATTAATTAAAATCTGCGAATCAACTACAATAAAGGGAATAAAAATAAATAAGAATGATTATAGGTTGAGAGCTTTTGCTGATGATTTGGTTGTGACATTATCTCAACCGATTCAATCGGTTATGCAATTGGTGGAAATTATAACCCAGTATGGGAAAGTTTCTGGTTTTAAGGTAAATAATAATAAGACTAAAATATTACCTAAAAATATGACTATGAAGGAAAAGGAAATTTTAGCTAAATTTACAGGTTTTCAAATAGTGAAAAAGGTTAAATATTTGGGTGTATGTATTACAGCTTCTAATGTA
This sequence comes from Crotalus tigris, assembly GCF_016545835.1. Lineage (NCBI taxonomy): Eukaryota > Metazoa > Chordata > Lepidosauria > Squamata > Viperidae > Crotalus > Crotalus tigris. The sequence continues at coordinate 1,418,917 of NW_024096460.1, read as the reverse complement.
AAATTGTATAAAAATAATTATGAGATACTATGGGTAAAAGTGCAAAAGGATTTAAATGATTGGAAAAAATTACAATTATCTTTGTTGGGGAGAATTTCAGCTGTTAAAATGAATGTTCTACCAAAGTTTCTTTTCTTGTTTCAAATGATACCATTTTGAAAAAAGACACTAATTTGGTTGAATGGCAGAAGGGTATCAATAAATTTATCTGGGCAGGGAAAAAACCAAGAGTAAAGTTTAAGATTTCACAAGATGCTCGGGAAAGAGGAGGGCTTAAGGCGCCTAACTTGAAATTATATTATGATGCGGCGGCCCTAAGAGTGATTAGTGACTGGGTTAACTTAACAAATAAAAATATACTATCTCTTGAGGGATGGGACTTATTATATGGATGGCACGCATATTTGATTTATAATAAAAAAGTAGATCAGGCTTTTAAATCCCATATCTTAAGAAGTGCCTTATTGTGTGTCTGGAAGAAGTACTATTATAGGTTAAATTACAAAATACCAATTTGGGGGATTCCTGGACATGTGATAGAAGGGGTATCTAGGGGTGTGAATTTGGATAGGATCTCTTATAAGGAATTACTTCGATTGGTAGGGAGTGATTGGCAATTAAAATCTTTAGTTGAGCTAAAGCAAGAAAATATTATACAGTCTTGGTTTCAGTATAATCAATTAGTGGTTAGGTGGAGTTTAGATCAAAAGGTTGGTATTACTTTAGGGAATGAGAATTTGATAAAATAGATTAAAGATCAAAATTGGGCCCATATAAAGAGAATTTATAATGTTTTAATAGAATTGGATTCTGAAATGGATCTAATTAAAGATTGTATGGTAAAGTGGGATCAAACTATCCAGGAACCTATCCCATTGGATAGATGGGAGATAATTTGGGTTAGAAATGTAAAATTTACACAGGCTCAAAATTTAAGAGAAAATTTTTATAAAGTGTTTTACAGGTGGCATTTGGATCCCAGAAAGCTGTCTTGTATGTATTCTAATTTACAGCCCAAATGTTGGAGATGTGGTAGCTTGGATGCAACCTATTTTCATATTTGGTGGACTTGTAGAAATATAAAAACTTTTTGGATTAAAATTTGGTGGAACATTCAAAAGATTTTTAAAAGAAAGATAAAGTTTACCCCTCAATTATTTTTGTTGGGTATTATTGTAGATTTTGATGTTAAAGAAACTAATTTGAAGTTGAACTTAATAACAGCAGCAAGGTTATTGGTAGGGCAATATTGGAAGAAAGAGTCCTTGCCTACTATAGAAGAATGGATGTTTAAGGTGTCAAATTTAGCAGAAATGGCAAAAATTTCTGCCTATTTGAAGGATCATACACAAGAAAGATATATTTCGGTTTGGAGAAGATGGATAGATTATATTCAGAATAAATATGGGATTAAAAAGTTTCATCTAGCTTATGAGTAAATTTTAGATTAGTATTGATAATATAATAACTCATTTTAGATTTGGTATTACTATGGTTTAATTAATGTTGACTTGTTTATATTATTCTTTTTGTTTTAATTTGCTTATATTTATCTTAAATGGGAGCTAAAGTATTTTATGGATTTGGTTACTTATATAGTTGGGTAATGTTAATTAGAATTTGATTATTAATTTGTAACCCTGTACTCAGCTCTGGGAAGTGGGGGGAGGGTTAGGGGTGTGTGGGTTTTGGGATATTGTATACTGTATAAAACTTTTCAATAAAAAAAAATCTTTCAATAATACATTTTCTGTAGAATGATCTGGTAGTGATCTGTAATAAAGGTAGTCCTCAACCTACAGCCATTTGTTTAGTGACCATCTGAAGTTGCAACAGCACTGAAAAAAGTGACTTTTTAATACTTACGTTGTAGCATCTCTGTGGTCATGTAATCAAAATTCAGGTGCTTGGCAACTGGTTCATATTTATGATGATTGCAGTGTTCCTTCTGCAATCTTCTAATAAGCAAAGTCAATGGAGAAGCCATTTAATAACCATGTTACTAACTTTAACAACTGCAGCAAGAATGGTTGTAAAATGGAGCTAAACTCACCTAACAACTTCTTGCTAAGGAAAGGAAACTATGAGCACAATTGTGGCTATAAATCAAGGACTACCTTTATTTTAAGAAGAACTCTATTTGTAAAGAGACCAGTGCTATCTAATGGTCTGCCTGGAGCATTGCATTGTCTTGTAAATAATAGTTAAAGCAAACCATGGCTTAGTGTGATTTCTGAATCATATATTCTTTAATTTTGGCATCAGTCAGGCCACTAATATGGAACTATTTGAATAAATTATGACTTTCCACTTCAGATTAAATTTAAGCCAGTTGCTATGCTAGCGTTGTTTCAGTAGAATGAGTTGTTATTGTATAAAGTGAGTTACAATCTTTGTAATCATTCATTATCTCAGCCATATAATCAGGCAAGATACAAACAAAGGAAAAGCCTGTGACATTTAAAACATGTTATCTTCCAGATGTATACTGCCCAACAGAAAAAGAAGACTGCAGTTCTTTTTCAAACCCCACTTCTCTTTATTGTCTTTTCCCAGTGATGGTTTCAGAAATTCTGGACGGGAAGAGTAGGCTGATGCATCACTTGGGCTTTTCAAATACAAACACAAAAGACAATAAAAAAAAGCACAACTTTTCCTAGGAAGCCATTGAAAAAGTCACCAAGTGTGAATCATCACATCTGCATCAAGTTATGAAAAACGTGGTGCTTGTTAGCCTGCTGCTTGAAAACCAGAACACTTTTATCAGTTCGTATAATTGCTAACCCCTTATTCACTGTTCCACACTGAAGGGTTCTTTGCCTCCTTAAGATCCTACTAATTGCTGACAGATTTGATTTCTCTGTGACAGCAGGAGTCCTGTTGCTGGCCTTTACATCAAGTAATTGCTTTATTTTTCTCCCTCTGCTCTCAAAAACGGAATTCCCTTCTCCTCCTGCTTGAACCGGGCGTAATGACTTCTTTCTATGTTATTAAATCCTTGCCATTTAAATCACATTTAGAGATGTTTTGAATAACTGATTCCAATTACTAAGGCTTCTTACTAAGAAGCAGCTGAAAACGCAAGTCATTACTTGCCCGTAGTCAAGCAGCTACACCTTGCAGGGAAATCTCTGGTGGACTGTATTGTATTTCTGCCTTGTAAGGTGTAATTTCTATTCGCAGGGGGCTGATATTCAACAAATATACAGCTGCTGGGCTTCTTGTAACCTGTCATTTGTGCAAGACAGAGATATTAGAGGATATGTTTATTTTATAAATACTGCTGTCCCTTAAAGAAATTAACTAGATTTTCCTCATGACATCTCAGTAAGGGCACTTAGAACAACAGCAGAGATGAGCAGTTGACCACTGAGTGACCCAAGTATTTATTTGATTAGCCATGGGAATGTATTTTGCAGATATCTTAAAATGGACAATCATTGACTTCCGGTGGATTTTGCGCGCGCGATGGCGGCTACTTTGTAGCCGTCTTTCCTGGGCAAGTGTAAGAACCGCTATGAACAGCAGACACCAGCTGTTCAGCGGTTCAAAATCCCCCTCCCGGGCAAAGGGGGGGGGTAGAGAGTGTCCGAATAGTGGTAGAGCCTCTTTTGCACCCCCCAAGTTTTTTTGGGGGGGGGGTGAAAGGAGTGCTCCCACGGAGTTCGGACTTGTCTCCGCTTCCCAGCTGTTTTTGTCCTCAGGGACAAAACGAGCCGCTGCAAACACCTCCGTGCTTAAAGAGAACTGGTGAGTTTTTTTTTATAATCGGACAGAGCTGAGTAGAGGATTTAGTTTTTGCTTTCTTTGATTTATTTGGATTTTAAGTTTTAAGACTTGCTTCTATTTTTATTCTCTCTTTTTATTTTATTTTATTTTTTTTTTTCTCTGTTGAAAGGGAAAGTAAAATGGCGATCGGCAAATCTCTCGGTGTTTTTTTTTTTTGAAGTTAGAATGCTGACCGGCAGGCTTTTTGGTGTTTCTTTTTATTTCCTTTCCCTTTCCCTTTTTATTTTCTTATGATTGGAATGGTTGTTTTTGGTATCTCTAAGTATTTTTTTTTTGGAATGGACTTTTTCTATTTAATTATTATTATTATTATTATTATTATTATTTTCTTCTCCCTTCTTTATATTGTAATGACTCTTTTTTGAAGGACTTTTTTCTGTTTAATTTTTTGCAATTTTTAAGAAGGAGTAAAGCTTTTTTTAATTCTTTTTCTCTTCCTTTTTTTTTTTTATTTTCCCTTTTTTCTTTTTATTATAATGACCTTCTTTGGAGGGAGTTATGATTTTTGAAGGAATTTTTATAATTTTTTAAGAAGGACTAAAGGTTTTTCTTTAAGATGGCTCCAAAGCGTCCAGGGATTTCTACAGTTTCTAAATCAACAGTTTCACCCTCTTCTGGGGGTCAGCTAATAACTATGAAGGATTTGCAAGACATGATGGGAGATGTTATAATTCAAATTAGGGCAGAAATGAAAAAGATTTTAGAGGAAAATAATAAGATTTTGAGACAAGATTTTGTTTTGGCTTTAGAAGGAGTTGCTTCTGTTCTTGAAAAGGTGAACTCCCATGGGGAAGAGGTAGCTGAAAAAGTGGACATAATGGAGGGGAAAATTGAAAGTATGGAAAAAGAAATGGAAAATGAGATTCTTATGCTTCAATATGGACAAATGGAATATGCCTTAAGAATCAGAGGCCTGGAAGAGTCTTTGCAAGAAGATTTGAAAGAAATGGTTGCAAAGGACTTTGCATTGATTTTGAATAAAGAAAAAGAGGGACTACTTAGTGAAATTGAAAAATTATTTAGGGTTAACTCTGTGGTGGCAGCACAGAAGAATCTGCCAAGAGATGTGGTAATTTACTTTGGTAAAAGATCCTTACGCAATCAAATTGTGCAAGCCTATTATAAGAAGAGATTTCAAATTGCTTCACAAGATGTCATAATTTGTAAGGAGATCCCATCTAAAATTTTAAGAAGAAGAAAGGAGTTTGCTTTTCTAGTAAATGAACTTAAAAAGAGAAAAATTCTATTCAGATGGGATATTCCGACTGGAATGGTGGTGAACTACCTGGGGACATGTCATAGACTTAATACTGTTTCTCAAGCAAAAGATTTTTATACTTCGGTCCTGGGGGTATGTGCATCGCCATCTATTAGGTCTCAACAAGTCCAGATTGAGGAGCAGAAGACACCTTGTGTAGCACATAACTCCAAAGAAAAGCAGCAACAGAAGAAGGTTAAGGAAGTTTCATATTCAGCGGTCTCTGAATCTCTGGGAGATGTTGGACTTACAAAGTCTTTGGAGCAATCTTCAAGGGTGGCTCTGGGAGAAGTTAGACCTACAAAGTCTTTGGAGCAATCTTCACGGGTGGAATTGCTGCCTGAAATCGAAATTGGGAAATTTCAGCTTGAGGGGCACCAACAAGAGAGGAACGGGCAGAGGATAACTTGTACAACTTACAACTGTGAAGATCAACACAATGAGGAATTTACTGAGGAAGTTTTACAGGTATCGGTCCCTGAGACTTGTGCAACATATAAATGTAAAGAAAAAGTAACATATAAATGTAAAGAGAAAGACCAACAGAAGAAGGAGGGTGAGGAAGTTTCACAGGTACTGATTCCTGAGCTGGTGGGTCAACCAGGACTTACAAACTCTTTGGAGCGATCTTCAAGGGCAGAATTCCACGCATTTTTTTCGAGGCTTGCGGGCAAGAGAGACCGATATGGATTGTGCTTATAGTAGATGCAACTGGCTATTAGACAGAAGATTATGGATATTGAATGAAAATTTTAGATAAGAAGTTGGTGTTTATAGTGGGTGCAACTGGTTATTGGACAGAAAATTATGGACATTGAATGAGAACTTTAGACAAGAAGTTTACTATTGAGATTGTGGGAGAAGTAAAACTTATATCGTTTTTGGAAAATGTCTTATGTAATGTCTAAATATGTGTTTTGGTATAATAATATATTTCAGTTTTAAGTTTTAAACCTTTAATGATAATATTGTTTAAACCTGTGTTTTGAAGGGATTATAATTTGTTTATTTCAGTGAGGGGATTCTAATAAATTTGTGTTTCGAAGGGAGTCTAATTTGTTTAAGTTTCAAGTAATGCTTAAATTTGGTTTTTAAATATTATTATTAATATTTCTAAGAGAAAATAATTTGCTTAATTAAATGTCTAGATTTGTTTAGGAAAGAAAGTATCTGTGTTTTTGGAGAAAGTTTATATAGAATGATGATTGTATTTATATTTGTTTAGGATTTAAAAGTGTTTCAAGCTTTTAAATATTATTATTAATATTTTTAAGAGAAAATAATTTGTTTAACTAAATGTGTCTAGATTTGTTTAGGATTTTTAAGTTTTTTTTTTTTTTTGGATAGGTGAGAAGATGATGAAGATTGAAGGAAATATGTATTTACTTTAAGTTTTCTAAGAGTATTTAGTTTTAATGGTACAACAAAGGGTTATATGTTTATCTTTTTGTATTAGGATAAAGAAAGAGGGAGAAATTAGATTTTACATTATAGCTATAGATATTCAAAGAAAGTAATGTTTAAATTTGCGTTTTTGGAGGGAGTTTATATAGAATGATGATGGTATTTAAATTTGTTTAGGTTTTAAAAGTGTTTTAAGTTTTTTTCTCAATTAAGCCTGTATTCAGCTCTGGGAAGTCTAGGGGAGGGTTTGGGAGGTTGGGGAGGAGGGGGGTGAGGTAGGGTTGGGGGGGGTATGGGAAGGGGATTTGTTTTTGTAAAAATTTAAAAATTTTCAATAAAAAAAAAAAAAATGGACAATCATTAGAAACCAGAAGGGAAAGCCCTGGAAAATAGTAGACAGGAAAAAAAACCATCCTCAGAATTATCAGACCAAACTAATCAACCTAGACATATCTTGAATACTATAACAAAGACATGTTTCAGGCAGTCTTATGGGGCAACTAAGGAGAATGCATAAACATGTGTAATAGAAGGGGACATCCAAAGAAAATATCAGAAATTGCCTTATGCTTATTTACAGTAGGCCTTGTTTGTCAGCACAAACTGGAGCTGATTTGCCAGGGTTTGGGGCAGGTTTTACTTCCAGCCTACTTGGAAACTGAATCTGAGACCTCTGTGTGCAAAACATCTGGGCTACCATTTTGCTATGGGACATCTGAGCAAAGAGAAGGACAGGCTTAATCCTCTGACTCCCGTCCCTTGGCGTTCATAAGCAGAAAAAGCCATCAGGAAAGTTGAGCCAGAATAATATTGGAAAGTTAGATAGCAGGTTGCTATTCATATTTGTCAGAGATTATAAGTCTAGCTTTTCTGAATTTCCAGCAATTGGCAGCTTGCTTCTACCCAAGCTCAAAGAATGGACACAGTGAACTTTTGTGATTTTCCTCAAATTTTACAACTCAACGGATAATAATCAGAAAAAAGTAAGAAAAGATAGATATAAACATTTCAATAAACCTTAATCATCTTTGGCACGTTTAGCATATTTTTAATAGGCACAAACATTCTAATAAGGGCACCCAACAATGGGATTTTCCTTCCAATTGTTTATTCATATGTAGCCAGCTTCTGCTAAGCTTCAGTGTATTGTTAGCCAGAATGGACTTGGAATTCTGTGACTTAACAATCCCAACATACCTGGAGGGGGCCATTGCCAGGTTGGGACAGCATTAACCAATGTAAGCCCACTGTTAGTCCCATGTGCTATCAGAATGAGGATTACTATTGTCTCCATATGGCTGACAACTGTTAGGCCTGCTGCTTCAGTATGCCTGTCACTTCTATACTCTCTGCCTGGAAAGGCTCTAATCACCCTCTCACTTAAAACCTCTTGCATTCCTTATATCTGTTGTTTGCCTCTAATTGCTTCTTCCTTCCAGGATTGCTATATGTCAGCTGGAAATTTCTCCTGCTCTTCATTTCAGTAGATTCTACCTACTCCACTTAAAATGTTGCTAGCCATCAGAAGGGCTCATAACTCCAAAAAAGATATATCTCAAATAAATCAATATGACAGCTTTGGGGTTTCCAACACTCATATCATCTGTATTCCTTCTCAATAATTCAAAAAGGTATAAGTTGGATTGGGGCCATTTATCTCATAACACTACATTTCAGTATGCTGAAATGGCCATTTAGATTGTCTGTTTCTGTGCCCAAGTCCAGTCCTGCCAACCCCATCATGATATTTTTTAATATTTTCTTTCTTCTAACAGCAACAACTGAAATGAACATGAGAAAGGGAAATAAGGAGGTCTGAGATTCCCAGACACAGAATGATTGAAAATGCCCAGTAATCTCAATGTATTGTACCTGCTTGTTCTGTGCTGCCATTTATTCAACCACATAACCAGCTTCTGATAATGAATTCAAGATATTTATAAAATATTTATTGCATTTTAAAATCTTTCATCAAAGTAGCACAAAGTATATTGCAAACTCAAAGCTTCCTGTGTAGGAAAGAGGCAGGAGAGTTTACCCCAGCACAAGAGTCCAGTAAGACAATCTCAAGTTCATGAATATTCAAGACTAGCCTTTTTTTGCAGTCCAAAGTTCTAAGTAATCTAGTTAACAGACTATGGACAAAGTCACATGCAAGAGATACAAATGTCATGTTTTGCAAAGAGCCCTCACAAAAATCTCTTTTATTTAGACCAGACGGTCAGCTTAATTGGCTGAATCATACTTCTTTCCCTCAAACAGACAGTTTGACTTGTCTGCCCTTGTTTTCTTAATTTGCAGTATGACTATGACCTGCTCAGACTTTAGATCAGCTGACCCAGCTCATCTCGGTGTCTTCTCAGATGTGATCTTTTCAGCAAAGTTCTAAGGTGATGCTGATACTTGGACTAGTTAAGTTCTTCAACATTTGAATATGAAGATTCAGACTGATCCCTAACATTGCTATTATAGCCACTCTTCCTGTCTTGCAGTGTTCACATACTTAATATTTTTTTTCTAAATCATTTGGAGAGCTGCTAGTGAAAGGGACAGTATGGTATAATGGTTAAGCAGTTGGACTAGGAACAGAGGTGTACAACTTAGTATCATCAGCATACTAAGAAAATTCAATCCACGCCACTGGATGATCCTACCTAGTAACTTCATGAAGTTGTGGAAAGGATTGATGACAGCATGAAAGATCTGAGTGAACAGTAGGACCTCCATGTCTCTCAACAGAGAGTTGCCTGCAATTATAACCACATCAAAGGTACCTGGCAGCTGGCCCTCCCTCACAGAGTTGTAAATACAGGTGAATTCTCCAGATTGTCGAAGCACTACAAGGAGATTTATCTGATTCCAATATTATTTATTTTAAGATTAAGGACAGGAAATTGGTGGACATCCAGATGAAATCCAAGCAGCCACAGGCAGCAAAGCCAATGGTGAAGGAAGTTGGGAGCTAAAGTTCAACAATCTGACAGACCGTTAATACTTTATTTTTCTTTTTAGACATTAGGAATATTTACCCACGTTTCTTCTTCCTTTTGAATATGCTGAAATATTCTTTTATCTCCACCTTAATTTGGTTAACTATTATTTTTTAAAACTATAGAATCAGTTGTGAGGAAAGGCAGTATAAGTATTTATAATAAAAATAAGTATGCGTGATAAAAATAATTTGTTATTTATTTATTTAGTCAATTTGTATACCTAATTTCTCAAAAAGATTAGGGTGGCTATATACATAGCTTTATATTAAAACTATAAAATCAGTGCAGAATGTAGTACTATATGAATGTGTCATCATGTTACGATTTTCATAAACTAAATATTTACCTGTCACACAGGGGATGAACCAATGATGTTCAAATTTCCTTGCTACTTTGGTCTTCAAAATGCAGAATCTGTTGCAGCAAATAAAATTTCCATGGATGAAAATCTATATTATTACAAACTCTAATGCTACCTTTTCCACTGAAAATAAAATATCAGGCCAGCTTGGTCTTCACTGGATATTATAGCATTGCACCCAAGAAGAATTAATTTGAGATCTGCTTAGGTTAAACCCCAGCAGCAATCAAGATCCGATTTAGATCCTAGCCCTCAGAAAGCCTTTGGTTTTCCTTACAACCGCAGCAATGGCAATTAAAAAAAAAAGATGAGAATCATTAGTTTATTGAGTCATCCATTTTTATTATGTCTCCTTATTTCTAAACAGAGAACCTCAATCAGGACCACTTTGCATTGCCCAATGGAGTAGAAATTCTTTTAGATGGACATAATCATGTTGCAGTACTTCATTACCCCTGGGCCTTGTTAATGTCAACTGACATGATAACATTTCTTTGGCTTCTGTTTTTTTAAAAAAATAAGGCAGCATTCATTACTGTTCATGAGCTAAGCAAAATTTTCAATCCAGTGCTTGTTTAACACTTGATTTTACTCTTATGGTAGTACTTTAGAGTATATCAATGGAAAAAGAAAAACAAATAGAAAATCTGAATAAAGCATTGATAGCTTTAACAAATGAGCAAAAATGCTCTTTTGTTTGTTCAGTTTATATCGATGTTTACTTGGGCACATCCTAATTATCTAGATAAAAATGTATTATAAGAAATATTAAAACATGAATCAGAATTATAGCTATCTCAGACTTCGGTGTTATGATAAAACAGGCAAAAGTGATTTTTTTTAACATGTTCATACTGTACATTTACTTCATGAAGCAATCTTTCTTATTATCTTTAAAGCCCTGCCTGTCCAGGTTACTTGAGGAACCATCTCACCCCACTGGCACTAGTCCACTCCATCTGCACCAGCAGAAAAGGCTTGCTGCAGGCCCTGTCAGTCAATGAATACCAGCTGGCAGGATCCAAGAGAAAGGCCTTCTGCTGTGGCTCCTGCTCTTTGGAACATCTAACTCCCTGAGGTGAGACTGACTCCCACCCTTCTAACCTTCTACAACAGGCATGTCAAACTCGAAACGTCATCTGACGTTGAGCAACGTATTGGGCCGGTTTTGCCATTGCCGGCAATGGAGTGGGCGCGGCTTCCATGTGACGCATCTGGCCCATGGGCCGGCAGTTTGACATCCCTGTTCTACAAGAATCTGAAGATCCAGCTCAATGGGGGAGCATCACAGTGGAGGTGGTTGATGAATTAAGAGGCAATCACATTTCCCCTCATCCCGCACATCCTGTTCTTTCCCTCCCCATCTTTTAACTATAATTTTATTTTGTGATTTCCATTTTTATTGTTTTGTTAGGATTTTAGTATTTTAAATATTTTAAATCTATGTAAGCTGCCCATAGACATTTAGATATAAAATGGGTGGCAAATAAATTTAATAAATACATAAGTAAATTTCCCTGTAACATGCTAAATCTCAATACAGAGTATATTCTATTCTACTCATAGTATCTATGAGTAGCTTGTGCATGACCCTATATATACATACATACATACATACATACATACATACATACATACATACTATAAAAAACAAATAAAAAATGAACACCAGGAAAAAATTTAAACTAAAAACGTTTAATCAAATGCCAAGCTTTCGTCGGTCAGCACTACTGACATCATTAGGGCTTTAAACAGGTCGATGGGAGTCTCTTTTATAGCACTGGCCAGTTTTTGCGCATGACTCCTGGACCTTGTCATCGGGCCATCAAATGATCCTAATTGTTTAATTTCTGGAAGGCGTGCATTGGCTGTGTTTTTGGCATTTTTTGACGCTGCTACTCCGTTGTTCAATTCTTTTCTTCCACTCTCCCTCTTTGTGCAAGAAATTAAACAATTAGGATCATTGGATTTACCGATGACAAGGTCCAGGAGTCGTGCGCAAAAACTGGCCAGTGCTATAAAAGAGACTCCCATCAACCTGTTTTAAGCCCTGATGATGTCGGTAGTGCTGACCGATGAAAGCTTGGCATTTGATTAAATGTTTTTAGTTTAAATTTTTTCCTGGTATTCGTTTTTTATTTGTTTTTTATAATATGGCTCTACCCAGGATTCCAATTTTTAATGAAATCAGAAACACACACAAACACACACACACACTCACACACACAATATACATACCCCAGCACAGTAAAGTCAATGATGAATGAATCTTGATTACCATGCCAGTAGCAAGTGTGTGTGTGATATCACATTATCAAACAACTATTTAAAGAATAATATTGGAAAAAAGTCAAAAACTTTAGGATGTACCTTGGAGTAGGCTGAACATAGTACAAAACCAGGCTAATTTGGAAATAGGACTTATCCAGAGCAGATCAAATTAGACTCCGAAATCTCCTGAACTTTCTTTTTCTTTTTCTCATTCTTCTTGATCCAGTCAACCCCTCTTCCCATTCTCTTTGTCAGTCATTCAAGAAGAAACAAAGGATCTATAAACAGGAACATTTAATTAAAGTTAAAGTCAAATAAGAAGCCGTTAACTAAATGTAGGCATTCCAATTGGGTAGACATGCTAAGCCAATATAATTTTATTGAAATGAATGAGTTTATGAATGAATGGATGGATGAATGAATGAATGAATGAAAGTCTCAAGTAATGTCTTGGGAAAAAAAAATGGAAATAATGGAATGGCAAATAGTAAATTACAATGACGATGTCTCTGAATTTCTTAAAAAGAAAGAAAGAAAACAGAAAGCGGCTATACTTAATGAATTAGCAGATAAAATACTCATGCTAAAATTTGTGTGTCACCAAAGTCATGTGAGTTATCTTTTAATACTATATGTTAGACTATTACCTTAAATATTCATCACAGAATGTTCATGATAGATGTAGAATTTAGTAAGGATTTCAGTGTTTTTATTATACTCCAGCTCTTCTGTTGGATTAGTAGAAAAGTAAGCATCAAGATTATGGAAATAGGAACCAGAGTACTCATCTGTGTTCATGTACAGTGTAGAACTAAAACATTATATTTGGCTGTCTCAAATCTAGCTGACTACTTCAGTCACAACCATGTTCTCTCAACAGCTTTGTGGACTAGATGCAATATTTTAAGGATTTATTTCCTAAAAAATTATAAACTATTCTAAAAAGTTTAGAAAAGACACTTTCTAACAAGAAATCCATAAATGTGGAGAAAATGGATTTTCAACCAAAAACCTATCTGTGGCAAAAAAAAAAAAAAAAAGCAGTAAGACAAGTATTTGGAGAAGGAAACATGGGTAATCTAAAACTGTTGTATGGGTATGTTATATTATGCCGATTTTCTTTAAGCTTTGATCCTTCAGATCAAAACGGGGTGAGATTTTGAATTCTTCACCAGCAGCTGAATGACAGAATATGGAAACATATTCCTCATTGAGCTCTGGTTTTCATAAAAATATATTATGCATCTATCATGACTAAAATATTATTCCTTTACTGAATGTAAAGAAAACCAGCATGCTTAAATTACAATGCTGCCGAATTTATAAACTTTGACAGTCCCTCATACTGAGATGAATAGGCACGTTTATTTCATCTGAAATAATATACATTTTCTCATTGCATTTGCTGAAATATGGAAATATATATATGTCCCAGATTTCTTAGAAGGAATTGAATGATTATCAGTTAAAATATCACCATAGTATCTCTACCATAGAATTCATACTTCTGTTATGTTTATAGTTAGAATTTCCTACGACACAAAATGGAAACAAATAATACATGTGAAAACTAACTTTTTAATGTTGATATTTCTATTTTTACATGTCATTAATTCACTCAAATGCAAAATGAATGGCTCTCAAAAACTTTGTATCAGTTTTTGTACTGAAATATATTCTATGCTATTCTATGCATTTCCTAGAGAATGAATTCTTTTGAAGTCAACAGGACTCACTTCTCAATTATGTAGTTCAGAATATTCTCCTGAACTTCTTATTGCAGACTTTTTCGGTCATTTGATATCAATGCAGATTATTGTTTAGTCACTTTCTATAAATTGAATTTAACTTATACATTATTTTAGGTATGATTTATTGAATATCTGTTCAGCTATTTTCAGGCTGCAGGAAATTGTGATTATATCAGTAGACCCAAATCTGCTGAGAAAACCAAGTCCTATTGCTCTCAAATTGGGAGTGGGAAAATTTCCATCCTTAATAAAAAAAAAAAAATTGCTTTTTAAAATATGGTGCCCTGCTAACCTCATGTTCATACCATAAATACTAGGTGTATGAATAAAAAAGTTACAAAAGTTATGATCAGCTGGGTTCTAAAATCTCTTTATGAGAGCACCTTATTGGGTTTTGTAACATGTAGGAAATGTTTACATTTCCATTTTTATCATTCATTGTATTTTGATTTATTTTTTTAAAAAGCAAACAAGCCAGAAAAATGATACTTTCTGGATGATGCTATAATCATAGATGTGTAGAATTGTAAGAGAACGCACCGCTTATGTATTTCAGTCCTATAGGAAAACAGGAAAATCAAATTAAAGCAACCAGGAACCAAAAAGTGACTAAGAGTCTTTTAAAAGACTTCTACCATAGTCAAAGAACTCACAATCTTAACAATAGATTGATCCACCACTGTACTGACTTTACTGTCTGGAAATCCAGACTATTTTAATCAGTGTGTCTATATCTAGGGGAATTCTACTTATGTAGTGAAGTGAATTTAATATATTTCTATTGGTTGTGCAGTTATTACTAGTGTCTAGCTCTACATACTATATCTGCTTCTTGTTTGCTTCTTTTACAAAACAAAGTCTGTAAAAGATCAGGCTAATCTATCTATATTCTTTAAGACCAATTATGAAAATATGACAGCAATTAAATTTGTTGGAATATCCAGCACAGCTTTAGTATCTTAGCATTTCTTCTTTGCCAACGTTTTAGACTTTCCTGGCTAGGTTAGTTATCCATTAAAAGTCCTGAAAACTATAAGTTTGGTCTTGCAGGAAAGCAATCCCTTTCATGTTGCTCTTAAAAATCTTGATCCTGTTTCAAATGAAATATTTTATTATGGTTTCTAATAATAGAAAATTACAATCAATCCCAAATGGGAAACACGGCTACTATTGCCACTGTGAAGTTACTACATACGAACACTTGCTCTAAACTGGCCCTATATCCCAATCTTGGCCATTTTAAGAATTTTGGGAGTTGAAGTTCACACTGAAATGGATAAACTTGAGAAGCACTGCCCTACATGACTGATAATAATGGTAATCTTACTATTAACATATGTCATTTGTTTAAAAAAAAGCACCCATAGCTTAAATAATAATAACAGCCGTACGTGAGCATGGAATGTTTCAAGTACACCAGAGAGTGGAAGAAGAATAAAGAGCATACAAAGAATATCTGATCGACAGTGAAGAAAATGCACTAAAGCTAGTAAATCATGAAGGCTTACTGAGTACTGGACAGATCAAACTGGCCTACAAGAAAGACCAAATGAAGAACAGAAAAGAGACATGGCAAGGCAAAGTATATGCTTGTGCGTACATACACGCATGACACGCATGCACGCACGCACACACACACACACACAAACACACACAGAGAGAGAGAGAGAGAGAGAGAGAGAGAGAGAGAGAGAAAGAGAGAGAGAGAGAACAACACTATTAGCAGGTAAAGCAGGTAACAGTAGCGAGACCTTGCAAGGCCTAAAAGCAGAAAAATTGAAGAAAGGGACAAAGGGCTACTTCTAGCTGCACAAGACCAAACCTTAAGAATAAATGCATACAAAGCCAGAATTGAGAAGACAGCAACCTGGCTGACTGGCCGTACTCAGCATGTGGACCTCAATGGAACTGCTTCTACATGGAGGGAAGTGTGTAGTGGGATGCCCTTGGGCTCTGTTCTAGGCCCAGTGCTCTTCAACATCTTCATCAATGATTTGGATGAGGGGATAGATGGGGAACTCATCAAACTTGTGGATGATACCAAGCTGGCAGGAATAGCCAACACTCCAGAAGACAGGCTTAAGTTACAGGAGGACCTGGACAGAGTTGAACACTGGGCGCTATCTAACAAAATGAAATTCAATGGTGAAAAAAGTAAGGTTCTACATTTAGGCAAGAAAAACCAAATGTAAAGGTATAGTATAGGGGGTACCTTGCTCAATAGTAGTAACTGTGAGAGGGATCTCGAACTCCTAGTAGACAATCACTTAAATATGAGCCAGCAGTGTGCTGCAGCTGCCAAAAAAGCCAACACAGTGCTGGGCTGCATTAACAGAGGGATAGAATCAAGATCGCATGAAGTATTAATACCACTTTACAATTCCTTGGTAAGGCCACACTTGGAATACTGCATCCAGTTTTGGTCACCATGATGTAAAAAAGATGCTGAGACTCTAGAAAGAGTACAGAGAAGAGCAACAAAGATGATTAGAGGACTGGAGTCTAAAGCATATAAAGAACGGTTGCTGGAATTGGGTATGTCTAGTTTAATGAAGAAAAGGACGAGGAGGGACATGATAGCAGTGTTCCAATATCTCAGGGGCTGCCACAAAGAAGAGGGAGTCAAGCTATTCTCCAAGGCGCCTGAAGGTAGGAGAAGAAGCAACGGATGGAAACTGATCAAGGAGAGAAGCAAATTAGAACTAAGGAGAAACTTCCTGACAGTTAGAACAATTAACCAATGGAACAACCTGCCTCCAGAAGAGTGAATGCTCCAACACTGGAAGTTTTTTAGAAGAGACTGGACAGCCATTTGTCTGAAATGGTGTAGGGTTCCTGCCTGAGCATGGGGTTGGACTCGATGACCTCCAAGGTACCTTCCAACTTTATTATTATTATTATTATTATTATTATTATTATTATTATTATTATTATTATTATTATTAAAAAACAGTGGACCACCTGATTAGCTGCTACCAAAAGATCACACATACTCACTACAATCAACAGCATGACAAAGTAGCAACAATGGTGCATTGGAAGATCTCCCAAAAATACTACTTGTCTACAAGCAAGAACTAGTGGGACATAAAATAGAGAAAGTAATAGAAAATGAAGTCTACTCTGGAACTTTAAAATTCAAACAGACAAGCACCTGTCACACAACATCACCACTTAACAATTGTTAAGAAAGTCAAAATAGACTGGATAGTGGATGTTGCAGTATTTGGCTACAGCAGAATAGAAAAGTACTGGGAAGGACTTAATAGGTGGATAAAAATAACAAATTCAGTCTAAACACCTTACTGACTGTGTGACTAACCATAATAATAAAATGACACCCCAAAGACCAAACAATATTTGATTTTAATGCCAGACCTGCCCGAGGGAAGACACGAGGAGAAAAAAACTTATTGCTTTTCAAGAAATTAGCGACTTAAAGGAGCTTTAGGGGAGAGCATATTTAAAAGGCTCACCTCTGGATTATGTTACAAATAATGAATGTGTGACTGTATCCATCTCATACTGAAAAAATGAAAGGCTAGATTTCTTTGATAAAATGGTAGGTACATAAATACCCTGAGTCCACCGCCTAGCCAATCATTTTAAAAAGGGCCACAATTGACAGCTCAGCCAAAGCTAGGCAAAACCTGGATTCTTCTTGGTCCAGCAGGAATCCCTCTATTTTGCTTGAATCAAAAGCATTATTACCTGAAGCGTGTAGGGAGGGCTGTTTCCGTCCAAGCAATTTTAAGCATGCATTATTCACTGTCTAGTTTCTAAGGGTGGAGATAAGAAACAATGCCTATCTGTGCTAAACAGAGATTACTGCCTCCCTTTGCAGAGTGGTAATAGACTACTCTTTTTTTTTCAAAAAAGAACAGCAGACTCTGTTATTCCATGATTCCTCCAATATGAGTCTTTTTCAGAAACATAGTTTAGGAATAATTAGTACAGCATCTTCCTTAAAGCAGTCCAACCATTTTAAACAACAGTTTAACCAATCTCTTGCTGCAGAATAGGAGAGGGAAGATTTTAAAACGATGAAATTAGAAGTGCCTTCAGGGCTGCAGATCTGTCTTCTTCAGAACTTGAGGATTCTTCTCTGATGCTGAAGATATCAGAAAAGCAATAGGCCGACCTTAGTTTCTGTTAGAGAGATGACATCAAAATATTTTTATTTGCATTTATCTATTTCTGATATCCATTCTCTAAAGTTAACTAATCAAAAGAAATACCACTTTCAGTATTGATCTCAGGCTGAGACTGAGAATCTATTTTTGCTTTGCTGACAGTAAGCAAAGTAAGACTGTTTCAGTGTGTGTGAATGACACATCAGTTAGAACCAAGATGTATGCCCTTTTGAGCTACAGGAAAGTGAAATATACCTGTCCTAAATATAAAATCTAAATATACTCAATTATGGACTGGACATAATTAGGTGTCCATCACAGTTTTATCCAATATATTATCATAGTATGTACAATTCTTAACAGACATACATCTTGCCTTCATTATGCAGTCACTATGTTTGGAGTGAGCAGGCATGATAAAATGAACTTACTGTACCCGTTCAATAGCCAAGCAGCCAAGGAGAACTAGCCACATTAATGATAATTGTGTGCTATTTGGTGTATAATAAGTACATTCAATACATGTGGGCAAATACTTTGTTGTTCCCCCAGAACACCACTGAATTTAAATGGAAAGAAAAGATGCATATTTTCTGAGAATTCTGGAACAAATGCCATTTTTTATTTTATTTTACCTGCCAAGAGTGAATGAAATATTTCATTTGCAGATAACTTGGAAAACCTTTGAACTACACCACTAAATAAGAGAAGAAATCAAATAATCCATAAAGCTTCATAGTTGTCCAGAATCAGTCAAGATGGGTGGCATATAAATTTAATACATTAATTAATATTGATAATGTTGGAAAGATCTTTTTGTCTCTAAGGACCAACAATGGCTGGAAAATTTAATAACAATAACAATAATAATAATAATAATAATAGTAAAGTTGGAAGAGACCTTGGAGATCATCTAGTCCAACCCCCTGCTCAGACAGGAAACCCTATACCATTTCGGACAAATGGCTGTCCAGTCTCTTCTTAAAAACCTCCAGTATTGGAGCATTCACCGCTTCTGGAGGCAGGTTGTTCCACTGGTTAATTGTTCTAACTGTCAGGAAGTTTCTCCTTAGTTCTAGGTTGCTTCTCTCCTTGCTTAGTTTCCACCCGTTGCTTCTTGTCCTGCCTTTAGGCGCTTTGGAAAATAGCTTGACTCCCTCTTCTTTGTGGCAGCCCCTGAGATATTGGAACACTGCTATCATGTCCCCCCTTGTCCTTTTCTTCATTAAACTAGACATACCCAATTCCAGCAACCATTCCTTATATGCTTTAGCCTCCAGTCCCCTAATCATCTTTGTTGCTCTTCTCTGTACTCTTTCTAGAGTCTCAACATCTTTTTTTCATTGCGGTGACCAAAGTCTTTAAAAAGTCTACACATTTTAAAGTTGTCAAAG
Organism: Crotalus tigris; assembly: GCF_016545835.1. Lineage (NCBI taxonomy): Eukaryota > Metazoa > Chordata > Lepidosauria > Squamata > Viperidae > Crotalus > Crotalus tigris. The sequence continues at coordinate 1,399,563 of NW_024096460.1, read as the reverse complement.
TTGAAAAACACTAGTATATATTGTTCCTAACAGATGGTCTTAGTAAAATGATGGGAATCTGGAGTATTCCAGATATTAGTGAAATTGGATTCTCCTCCAGTTCAGCCACATCTCTTGTCACAGAAGCTGTTTTCCAGTAATATATAGAAATCCATGTATCCAGTCTTTTCTATCATATGCCAACACAGTGTTTGGATGTGTAGATCTATTGAAGAGGTGAAGATAAATGACCCATTATGAAGACTATTGAGCAATCTGGTGAGAATGATCATTATTGTCATTAATATAGCTTCCTGAAATGTAAAGTAAAAAGACTTTGCCCTTAAGGGAGCTGATGTAGACTGATTCAGCTAGACACATTCCTGTGATAAGGTCATTTTGGTGCTTTTTGTTAGCTACTAACTCATTTAATTTTGTGTAGTTTAGCACATTACAAGAGTGTTCAAGAGTGTCATAAATGATGTCAAACACCATCAAAAACCACTTCAGAAAATCATTGCCTGTAGACAGAGCAAAAGGTGAACACCTGGAAACTTGCAAAGCTGGGGCAATGCAATAAATCAATTTTTTTTCTTTTCCTCTTGAAGGTTTGTTAGAGGTTTTTTTTTTTAGGTAAAGAATTTGGAAGATTTATTTACATTTTCCAAATGACCCCTAATTTATTTAGGAGAAACACAGGCAGGCAAATCCATCTTCAGTGCAACTCTACCAGAGGCAAAAAGAGCCTTGTGTGTTGTTTCCTTTCCAATTAGCTTTTATAAATATTGTGACAGTTTCTCTTGTTATCTCTTTAAGAAATAAAAAAGATTGTACAGTATTGCTTAAATTGATTATCTACTGTCAGCCTGTTTGCTGTGTGTCTCTTCTTGAGAAAGATTGTGTTCATAAATGCTGGAACATTTTATATGCAGTTTAGTTAACCCTAGCATCATAAATAACACAGACATCTGTTAGTTCCATTTCATGTTGGCAATATAATTAAGCCATCCATTCATATTTCTACATTGGGGGATGTTATCATGTTTGAAGTAAAAGCCAGCATAGTTAAATGTTTTATTGTTTCTTACTATCCTAGATATTAGCTTATTACAATTAGCTAATTTAGACTCGGAGGAAGAAAAATAAAGGTGGCGCAGCAGTTAGAGTGCAGTACTGCAGGCCACTTTAGCTGACTGTGTTCAGCAGGTCAGTGGTTCAAATCTCACCGGCTCAAGGTTGACTCAGCCTTCCATCCTTCCGGGGTAGGTAAAATGAGGACCCAGATTGTTGAGGGCAATGTAAAAAATATATATATATACATTGCTTACTGGTGTACACCGCTTAGAGAGTGCTTGCACTTAAAGCGGTATATAAGTCTCATAAATAAATAAATAAATAACTAAATAAATAAATAAATAAATAAATAAATAAATGTAAAGAATACTTAACGAAGAAAGACATTGAATAAAAGTTATGCAAATATGAATACAAAAGTATGTGTATGGACTTAACATGCACAGTTGGCCTTGGTGGGACAAGGCAGCTAAAATGAATTGAACTGAAAAACTAAAAGGAATCCCAGTGGTAGCCTATCTTCATTCTTGGTAACGCAGGAACCGTTATTATCTAACAATAGCATGATGCAACTGCCAAAAAAGACAAATGATATTTTTGATTGTATTAATAACAGTGACAGAGTCAGATCTCTTTACTCTGGCATTGAACAAGCCCTGCTTGGAATATTATTCATCATTGTCTAAAAAGACATTGCTAAACTGGGGTGAATTTAGAAGACAGCTACCAAGATGGTGAGGTGAAGAAAGGTTAAAAAAAGTTTCAGCTGAAGATAAAGTTAAAAGGTTGTCATGTTTTTTTATTTATTTATTAAATTTATATGCTGCCCATCTCACTGTTGAAGTAATTCTGGGTGGCATACAAAATAATAAAAGGATAATATATAAAATAGAGATTGGATTAATCTTTTTGTTGCTCTGAAGAGTAGGAAGAAAATCAGGGAAATAGTGGCTGAGAACCAGGTTAGTGTAGTTATTAACATATTGGACTAAAAATCCAGGACACCATGAGTTCCAGTCCTGCCTAAGCAGTGACCAGCTAGGTGACCTTGGAGCAGTCACTGTCTCTCAGCCCTGGAAAGCAGGCAATGACAAATTACTTTTGCCAAAACTTTTCTAAGGGATTTCTTCAGGCAGTCTCCAAAAACTGCATACAATTGAACAGAAGAAAAAAAAATAGTCCAATTAAATATTAGGAATAAGTCCCTGATGCTAAAACTGTATCAGTGAAATAGGTTGCCTCATTAAGTGGCATATTCTATCTCTTTAGGGATCCTCAAACAGAGGAGGGAGCCATATCTCTGAAAGATTTAGTGCGTCATGCTTTGGATGGTTTGTTGGACTGTGTGAGTTCTGAGTGTTACTTCAACACTGTAATTTTGTTTCTTGACTCTGAAGTCAATCCAATCATCTTATTTAATGGGATAGACCAGGGATTTTCAACCTTTTCACCCATTGTACCACTTTTAGGAAATGGCAATTTCCAAGTACTACCAGTCACCTAGCAAGGTGTCAAAAACTTGATGACCCCCCCAAAAAAGGAAAAAAATGATAAAGTATAGATAGTCTTCGACTTACAACAGTTCGCTTAGTGACTGTTTGAAGTTACAATGGCACTGAAAAAAGTGCCCACCAAGGCACAGCTGAGCAAGACACTTGCCTGCCCTCCTGGCAGTGCTCTCATTCCCCTCCCCCGCTACCACTTTTCTAGGATGGTCGTGTACCACCTGCCAGGTGCTAATGTACCACAGGTGGTACCCGTACCACTGGTTGAAAAGCCCTGGGATCGACAACTCGTATTCTTGAGCAAATTATAAAAACCTTTTTTAAAGGTTTTTCAGATTTCTGGGATGAGCAATCTGCTGCTGCCATTAATAGAATAGAGTGTGAGAGAACTGATGAAAAGGCAAAATGGCTCCACCCAATATATCTCAAACCCCACCCATTTTTGTCAGGAAACCAAAATGTGGTATAACCTGGTTTCAGACTAGACCAATTGACTAGAAAGGCAATGCATTTCCTACCCTGTGAATACCTACATGTATAAACTTTTTACTTATATATTCGTAGAAAAAATTATATACTATACTCTCTTTGATTTTTTTAAAAAACAAAAAAGAGTTTAAAAGAACCAAGGTATGTACGCATTTAAAAGAGCATTCAAGCATAGTAAAGCAGGTTAAACCATAAACTGAATAAAAACGAGTTAAACAAGAGTGTCTGGATGGTGTGGGGAGCGGAAGAAAATAGAGTTTGAACATGTTATTTTACATTTCAGTGGTAATCTGGAAACACTAGTTTCAGTAACCTGGATGTCTACAAGACATGGTAAAACAAAGTCAAGATGATGGCCATAATTGTGAAGTCAAAGGTCCACTTATTTTTATGTGACATGATGTATGGGAAAAAAGGGAATAGCCTGTGTCACACTGTGATGGCTACCATCTTACCCTTTTTTACTATGCCTTATGGGCATGCATGTTTAGTTACGTTTTTCCAGGCATGTATTTATTTATTTTTAGAAAATTTATATTGCCACCTACTTGCACATGGTGACTTAAGGCGGCTTACACAGGTATAAAAACACCATATAAAAGAAGTAAAAATAATAGTAAGAAAAATAATAAAATAATAACCCCCCACCTCCCAACCCTGGCAACAACAAATAGTCAAATTAGCCATTTAATGGGCTCCATCTATGTATTTATCCATGTATGTTGGATAAATCAGAAAAAGGAGGAAAACAGATATCATAATTTGGGTGGTATGCTGGGAAATCACACTAAACTAATTGAACAATTTTAAAAAACTTTGACTTTTTGCCAGTATGGTCTTCATGCAGTCATCTATTTCAGGAATGATTGAGGGCTGCATGCAGGCTGTAAGCCATGCGTTATTAAAAGGTTATGTACTCTCCCCTTTCAAAATCTTGCTGAAATAATGCAGGTTTTCCATAACATCCAGCTAATCAGTTTGATGAGGAAGAGGACGTTTAAAGAAGCCTAAGCAGACCAGGTGCTGCACTATAGAGTAGTTAGACAACTACCACAATACCTTGTCATTGGCTATGTTAATTAGATTCAGGAATTGAAGTTATCTATCCATAAGCTTTGCCTCGTCAATAGTTAAAGGACAAAATCAAACGTTCTTTTACTGTAAAAGCTAAGTTCTGTCAAAGGATTTCTTGAGACATTAGCATCTCATTGGCAAAATTTCTAGCTTATTGGTATAGTTTATTTGGTAAGAATGGTACCATTCTTACTAAGACTGATTTCCTAGGAGAATATGGTAACTATGTGTGGTTACCTAGATCCACATCTACCCAGATCCTGTAACAGTATAACTATATTCCTTCTGCTTTTGATCATGTTAGTATCATAAATTATTCTCATATTTAAGGCTCTAATCAGTTTTCAGACATTATTTAAGAGACTATAAGTGAGTAAAAAGTTGCAATGGAGATATGCAAAATGGACTTCAGGGGAATATTTTGATACAGATAGAAAAGTGTGTCCTTTTGTATTAGGGACCGTCACTAGAGGGAGCAGTCACTTTATGAACAAGCTGGCCCGGATGTTGGGATTAGATTTCTCCCCCCTCCCCCTTTGAGACACCTTGGAAATTAGAGTCTGAGTAGGTTTTTCTTTTTTTAAGTTTTTCTCGTTTGCTTCAGTAAAAGATCTTGATGGAAGTAACAATAGTTGTAAACATTAAAACATAAAAATGGGGGCAGAAAGTAGTTGAATCAGTACATAAATCAAACAAGTTCAGAAGAACTATACAAAATCTAAATCATAACTAACTGACGGTATATACTGAAATATTTAGGCAAATAAAATATGATATCACAAGTGTTCAAATAGCATAAGGAAGCCTTTTTTTGGGGGGAAAGCACTCTATAATTAAAAATATATGTATGGATTACATATTGGGCACGAGGACCCTCATTCTTTATAATAGGGAGGAGAGAGATCCAATAGTAAAGAATATATGTAGCTCTGGGTTGAACTGTGGAGTCCTTGATATTCTCTGACCTTATCTGTTCAGGAATCTATTATTGCCTAATTTAAATAACACTTTTGACTGTTTCATTTTCCTGTCTTCAAATATGCCCACACACATTTGTATTTTAAAAGACTGAGTTCAAGACAAGTTTCATCCCTTCATCATCTGGACTTCTATTTCATTTTTTGGAGAACAAAAGTTTTAGCTTTTGTTCCTCTTTAGCAGCAAAATTGAAAGCCCTGTTTGTATTTGACAGGTTGCCATACTGATAGGACAGGAATGATGATTTGCACTTTTATTTCATCTTTAGTAGCCTGGTCCTTTCAATACGTTTTATTCATTTTCCCCTGCTGTTAGTCAGATTTGAAGTTCAACTGCCTAACAAGGATTTAATTTGACAATTTGTAGATGGTATTCTAGTATTAGCTTTTCAAATCTTAACAATAGAATTTTTTTCCCTTTAGTGGAGTGCTAAAACATTAAAGGCTATAAATTCCACAGTCACCTGCATCCATTTATCGTTAATTTATTATAGAGCATATAATAAACTTTCTTTGACATAAAGGCCTCTTCATAACTATAAATCTTTTTTCAACTGTTTAGATAACTTATGTGTAAGTTCATGAAAAAGACCTCTAGCAGCAAACTTTTAGAACATCTTTTTATTACAGTAATGATACATATATGTTAGTCATGCTGAGTGTAATGTAAAATTTTAAACTGCATTATGATTATTTATCACATCAGACTCTCATTAAGATATACAGTAGAAAACATTTCTAGAGATAAAATAACAGTTTTAAAAAGTGATATGCCAAATTCTGTTTCTTGAAATGATTTTGGGATTTTAGTGAATTATTCTTATTTTAGAAATTATGAATATTTGTGATTTTCTAAGACTTCTCCTTTTAACTCCTGCTACATTTGAAAAGCTATTCAAAGGTAAATACACTGAGGTTTTATAAGATGCATAATTTTAAAAATAAAAAATAGACACAATAATAATAATGAAAATAGTATTAATAATAACACAAGGTTCAAAATAAAACTGAAATTGGAATCAAAATATTTAATGATTTTAATACAAATATCAATAGCCTAATATAATTTGGTAATAATCCTTTTCTTCAAAAAAATTTCACCTGAACATATTTTCTAGAATCATTATGAGGTTACAATTTTCTATCATGTTTTTTACCCCTTATTCTCTCTTTTGTTTTAAAAGTTAAGAGAATAAACAAATTTATTAAATTATCACCATCATCTCTAACAGTTATGCTTTTCTGAAGAAGTCTTCACACACAGTGACTTTTTAGCAACACTGTACACTACCTTCAGAATAATATTACATAATAATGAATCTGCAGAAACAGTGTGCAATACACCAGTGTGACTTTATCCTTCTGTAGCCCAATTTATTCACTGATATGAAATCATAATGGCTATGCTACTGCAAAAAGCCAGCTTTGCTTTGAACTTTGGATCTTCATTGTAAAATAGTTAATTATAATTGTTTGATGCATTATCGCATATTCGTTCTGATTGTGGAAATCTTGAAGTCATCTGCACATCTAGAGATATGGCTGAAAATTAGATATGGGCATTTGCTAAAGCAAATAGAAGTTGTACAATTAGAAGAACAGCATGAACAAAACAACTAATTTTCCAGGAAACCAACTGGTGAAGCTGTTTCCCACCACCACTGCCTTTCTTTTGTCTTTTTAATTTTTTTGCAAGTAGCTCACCTCCAATCAGAGCAATAGAATGAAGCATGTTGGCATTTTATGTTCTATGAATGCCTACTGGAGAAATATAGGGCCCAGATGTACTAATGAAAATTAAACAGAGATGATGCTACAGGCTGATACTTGCTTTGCAGCTAACAGGATAGTGTAGTTATGTTTAATTCAGGGAATTTAAAAATAAAGTCAGATGGTGTATGCCAAGCTTGTAGTGCTTTTTGATTGATTGATTGATTTTTTGCATCATGTTGTGCATCCCTGTTCTAAGAGGGTAAGAGTGGACTCTGTTTCAGTGTTTGCTTTATAATTGTCTTTCAATGATTACTTTAAATATTAAATTTATTCCTCATTTACTATGTTTTTAATACTGTCTTTTTGTTGTTGTATTAGAAAGTAAATCTATTTTGATATGCAACAAATACATAATTCTCAGAACAATGAAAGCATGTCTATTTGTTCAGGATCTTTTCAGTTTTCACAGTTTTTCTAGTAGACTTGGGGACTAGATCTAGTTTTCTCTGGCAATTAAATTTGTTTTCCCCACTGATGGGCAGATTTTGGTTTAATTAGAGTTGATTAATGTTTGATTAATTAATGTTCTTAAGGATATATTTATTATGATGTCATTGTTACATTTTATTTGTATTGCTACTTTTTAACATGATTTAAGTATGTTATAATATAAACAGTTGTGTGCTGGAAAAATAGTTCTTACCACATACTGTATAAAGTGCTCAGAGTTTATGACTGAGAGGCCTATACATTCAGAGGAAGGAAGGAAGGAAGGAAGGAAGGAAGGAAGGAAGGAAGGAAGGAAGGAAGGAAGGAAGGATCCATGTTTATATATTATAATTGTGGCATGTTCTTTCCCTCAAAAAAGGCTTATTAGGACCAGCTCTGTCACAAGTTTGTACACTTGGGAGATACTTTTATTTGAGTGAGTATTTTAGTTCACCTAGTTAGCTAGCCTTAATTTAGATTTTAAACATTTTGTTGTCAAAGAGGTGGGTTTGTTTTAGATACTTTTACAAATGTCAGTGAATGGTTGTTCGGGCTACACATAGCTTATTTTTGTATAATCAGATGATGCCAAAATATGGTTTTCCAGCTTTCCATTAATTTTATTCTAATGTATAACCTGTTTCTGTTTCGGGTGATCCAAGTAGAAAGGGAAGGATGGCTACTCCCTACTTGTGCCCCCCCTTCACCAAAATATGTTGATGGATAACAGTAGAGCACATTTTTAAATACACATTTTTAAAAAGTTGGATCCAACGAAAAAAAAGCTGAAAAAACAATTACTTGGAATGACTTGTTGCTCTTCCCTTGACCAGGTATGGATGACAAGTCACTTGGGAGATACAAGCCAGGCAATTACAGAGGTTGGAGGAAGGGAAATAGCAAACATTACTTTAAAGTTACATATATGTAATCCATTATCACTGTTCTTGCACATTAACACATCACTAAAAAAAGTGGGTTTTTTAAAAGCACTCTGCGAATAGCGGTGCAGCAGTTAGCAGCTAAAAGAAACCACATGTGATTAGAGCCCTCTGCCTAATCAGAAGAGACATTTATTTTAAGATCCTATTTTTCTGCAGGCCTAGCTTTTAAGGCTAATAACTCACAGTGTTAATCTATTTGATCTACTGGACTGATCTGCTCCACAGGTCATAGGCCGTGCCTTCTCCTGCTGGTATAGCTCCAAACATTGTTTCTGCTCTGCAAATTGCAAATGGGACTGATAATGATTCTCCATCAGCTCATGATGGATAGCAGATTAATCATGTACATGTACACAACTTGTACTGACGTTTGCTTGTTCTCCATGGATTACTGGTATACAGTCAACAAAGCATCAGTGTTGTCTCTGAATAAAACTCTCTTTAGTGCCAAAGTAGAATTGCAAAGCGATCAGTTCTGGCTATTATTTTATTGCATTTGCTTGTTTTAAGTAGTTTTTGCCAAAATATTCCTTTAATAGTATACATGTCATAAATCAACATTTCTCATATTCATTTCAAATATAACCAGGAGGCTCATATTTCAGGGAAGAGAAGGCACTGACTTTCACCATGCTCCCTAAGTAGGGGAGAGCTATTAAATGGATTTACGTTCCAGCCAGGTAATGTTTTGTATTATGAACACTTAAAAGTTGGACTTCATATACTCAAACATCCCAGTCTTCTCTCCGTTGCAGAGGATTTGAAATTCTAAATTTTTACAGTGACAACCTTTTTCACTGCGTTGTATGTTTTAAAATAACCGGATCCACTGAGATTGTACACTTTTCAGTTCTATGCCACTCCGAGTTATGTCCTTTGGTCTTAACCTGCAGAGGAAATGGTTTTCAATTAAAAGATAAGAAAAATACTGCATGTGGGCAAACATTGTTCATGGGATCTATAATTTCCAGGTTCCACAACCAGCATATCTTTCTGATAGATTATGACAGCCCTTAGTTTTTGTGCTTATTGAATGTATACTTTGTCTACTCCACAGCTCAACAAATCTTGCTTTGAGCTTAGATTTTCCTTCTTTTTAAAAGAAAATTAGGCTGTCATTCTATGCATATTTACCCACTCACTGATTTACTTACTCAGTTTAGTGATTTATGTACTTCTTAGTAAACTTGCTGAAGCCATTTCGAAAGGAGGGAACAAAAGAATCTGTGCCAAAGAACAGTCATGTCAAGGAGATCCTATGTTTTAACCATATAGCCTTTTAAATGCTAAGCTAGCAACAATAGGGATATTACACATTGATAAGAGACTATTTTCTGTTTGCATTTGGGTATTCACTTGCCATGTTTATCTTCTCATTCTATATTTTTTTACACCCATAGCCCAATATAGGCCTATTAATTATCACAATTTCAATGTATTTTAAGCCAGATCTCTATAATGTTAAGCTACTGATGCAGAAGCATGCTAGAATCGAATAAAGTGGCCCAAAATGTAAAATAATTTGTAAAAAAAATATCTTAGAATCAAGCAACACACATATTTGCTAACCCCGAAACTGACATAGATTTCATGAATGGCTGTATTGGATACTGTTCAAATAAGTATTTTGGCAAGAAAGCTTGAGTCTCTGATTGTCTCTTCACTTTGATCTGTGCAGAATAACCAGGATGTTATTCTGGTAATCAAGATTTTGATCTTTATTATATGGACATGGAGAAACTCAAATATAAAAATGTCAAATATGAGCAGAACTATACAGATATATTTGCTTCATGGGTAAAGAAACCTGCCATACAATAAGTGTTTCCTCCTTACACATACCACAAATATTATCCCATTAACTGTCAGAGCTGCCATATGTTTCGTACCTTCATAGTTAATTTCAACCACTATAATTAAGTTAAAAAGTATGGTAATGAGTAAGCCATATTGTTATTGAATGGGTAAATGCACAAATTACCGATCCCTTTGAGTAGCATCAGTCTTGGTATCCTTGGCACTGATGTCCCTTGATCAGAGCTTATAGTCCATTTCCACTTTCACATAATTGGTACTCCGACCTGCTCCAATGTGGAACAGATAAATAATGAAATGAACATGTTCAAATAGTTCAGAATTGAATGGCCAGGCTGGAGTGGGTGGGAATCCAATCTGTAATTAAATTGCATCTTTCCTGAATTGTTAGGGTTCCTGTTTATCAAACCATATGCTACTTGCAGTTTAGGAAATGGCATAAGGATGAAAAGAACTGCCCTTATTGATTTTTTGGGGAGGGGGATTATAACAAAATATTTTGAGGTTTCTACCATTACTGTAGATCATTCTTTAGAGATGGAATGGGAGCAGCAAGAACATAATGTTGTCTCAGGTGACTAGATAAAGTCATTTTACTGCCTACATTCAAATCCCTCTAATAAATGTAATGAATACAGGTGTAGTCCTCGACTTACATGTAATGTAATGGTCATGTAATGACCATTCAAAGTTACAAGAAGTTTGAAAAAAAGTGACTTATGACTGTTTTTCAAACGTATGACCGTTGCAGATTCCCTGTGGTCGTGTGATCAAAATTCGGATGCTTAGCAGCTGGTTCATATTTAAGATGGTTGCAGAGTCCCGGGATCACATAATCCCCTTCTGCAACCTTCTGACAAGCAAAGTCAATGGAGAAGCCAGATTCACTTAACTGCTGTGTTACTAACTTAAAAATTTCAGTGAGCCACTTAACAACTGTGGCAAGAAAGGTCGCAAAATGGGGCAAAACTCATTTAACAAATGTTTCACTTAACAACAGAAATGTTGGGCTCAATTACGGTCGCTGAGTGAAGGGCCACCTGTACCAAAGATATAAATGAGAAGTTTTCTGCAATTATGTTTAGTTTCTAAATTTGATCAATTTATTATCTACAGGCACGTATTTCCACAGACAAAACCCTGCATTTATACAGATTTCCAGTGCAGACATAAGAAAACAGCATATTGCATTTCCTCCCTCAATGCTAAAGAAATTATCAATTTACACATTTGTTTTACATAAAAAGAAAGATGTCATATTTTGCTGAGAGTACTGCTGTTTCTTTTCCGGCTCTTAGTGTACTCAGATCTGATTTTGAAACATTTTGGTAGCAACTTTGCATCATTTTTTTTCTTCCCACCTGTAGGGACAGACAAATGATTGTAACAGAGAGAGAAAGGTCATTCTGTCTTGCTATCAACTGAACTTGATTAAACTCTTTATGTTTATGAACAATTTTAAAAGGTAAATCTGGGAAACTCATTAGCTGCTTATCAACATAATCCAAAGAAATTGCTTATTGAGAAAGCTGAAGAATGTTATCTTGTGTTGTTCTCCCAAGGAATTCTATCACTGTTGGGCTAGGTCACAGGATGGATTGAAATCTTGAAGTAACCGCAGAGGCTAATTCAATTTCTAATGGATAAATCATTGTTTAAAGAAAAAAAGTTCACACAGGCATTTCTCTGTAGAGACCTCTAGGAGCTGTTCATCTTGTTTGGTTGAATAAGGAACTGAGTCTCTTTCTAGATAAATGGCCTTGGATTCAGTATCTTGGTACATACTTTTTCTTGTTTTCTCCAAAAGATTTTAACATTTTCTTCAGCCCTTGCATCTTGAACCTGACACCTTATGTTGAGTCTGGGTTGGCTTACGAGTTCAAGACCTCCATGGTAACCATGAACATGTTACAAATAAATGGCCCAACAAATACCAGGGGTCATATATTAGATCTGTTTTTTGTCTTAGGGCAATTGCAGGGTGATCTGACATTGGAGGATATTACCATTAGTTGGTTGCCATGGACAAATCACTCTGAGGTTACCCTCTGACTCACTGGGACTATACACCTCACAGAGAGGCAGGGTTTGTTAGGTTAGCTAGTCCACCCCAGGGACCCTGCAGAATCCCAGAAAGACCTTGCGGTTTTCCCTGATGATCTGTCAGGCAGATTGGCAGAGACCTTGATTGCAGGCCGGAATGTATGGATGACTGAAGCCTGGACTAGATTATTCCTTTGTGGCCTCTTCTGTGCACTGATCCCAAGGAGTTCCAGGAGATGAACTGCCAAAAGCAACACCTGGAGGATAACAAGAGTGAATCCACTATAACATAAGTTAGAGCCCATATTCAACCCCACACCATGGTATTAAGGATGGCATAATATAGTTATTTTTGCATATTTTTGCATCTGCCCAGTAGCTGCCCAACAGTTACCCAGCAGTCCTATTTAGAGTAACCTGTTTCCTGTTGGTGGGGGAGAGTAATCCACAGGAAGTGGTGAAAGATATTAATGCTGTCTGATTGGTAAAAGTGCTTGGATTCACTTGGAGTTGGGTTCTGACTGGGATTTTTTTTTTTTTTTCCCAGTGAAGAAAGTTCTCATATATTATTAGTCCAAAGTGTGTAAATCAATTTACTTCATAATTCAGAGAGATGCATGGTCCAAACAGCATTTGGCTGCTTCATAATTCAGAGAGATGCATGGTCCAAACAGCATTTGGCTGTGAACCCTGTTTGGAATATAACATCTGTCATTCCTTCATCAGCATCTTAGACTCAATCCACATTCTCAACATCACACACACAACATCATGTGTGTTTGTGTATGAGTGAACTAACCTATTATTTCTTTAAATATTTAACATGCGTGTTTGTGTTTGAGTGAACTAATCTATTGTTTCTTTAAATATTTAACATTTATTTAAATAATTCATAAAGAAAAATAATACGGTAATATGCTGAAGTTCTTCATTTTAGTCCTAGAAATAGAGAGAGTTGGTTATGATGGGAATTCAAGAGTATTTTCAAGGTTTAAAATTGATGGGTGCCAATAACAAAGGAATATATTTCTTTTAATGCAGGTAGTCCTTGACTTACAACAGTTCGTTTAGTGACTGTTCAAAGTTACAACAGCACTGAAAAAGTGCCTTATGACCATTTTTCACACTTATGACCATTGCAGCATCCCTGTGATCATGTGATCAAAATTCAAATGCTTGTCAACTGACTCATACTTAAAATGTGTCCTAGAGTCATGTAAGCATTTTGTGCAACCTTCTGACAAGCAAAGTCAATGGGAAAGCCAGATTCACTTAACAACCGTATTACTAACTTAACTACAGTGATTTGCTTAAAAACTGAGACAAGAAAGGTAGTAAAATGGGGCAAAATTAACTTAACAAATGTCTCACTTAGCAACATAAATTTTGGGCTCAATTGTGGTCATAAGTTGAGGACGACCTGTACTGTATTTTTTTCCACTTGAAATAGTACTGCTCTTGACTGAAACCTCAAAAAACTAAGTGATAATTTTTTAGAGTATAAAATTATAATAATTTAAAAATATGTACTCTCCCCTAACCATACATTGAACTACATGATTTTATTAGATCTCAAAAAAGGTCAGGGACTCTAGTGAGGACTCATGACAAACTAGGTGTCTTTGAAGGAGTGGGGTTGATATTGTGATCAGTTGCCAGATGTCAATTTCTGATTGGTAGAGTCTCTCAGAAAAAATGAGAGCTTATGAGATTGCCACATGTATTCCATACAGCAGCTCCTCGTAAGGAGGAGTTTTTAGATCAAATTGTGAATCAAGCAGCTGGAAGCTGAGGGATTTTAACTAAAGCTACCATAATGTAGCCTATATGAACATAAAGTTCATCAAGATTCATTTCTTAATCACTTTGGAATTACTTCTTAATTGCTTTTTAACTATTAGGATCATTTCAATCAAGTTTTACCACATTCACCATGTGAGTGTCCTTCAATACTTAGCAAAAAAAAGTTTTAAATATAAAGTCAAGAACTTTTTAAAAACAATCTCTTTTTTTTTAAACAAAAGGATGATCAGAATGCTGAATTGGAAAGACAAATGGACTAAGAGTCCACTTAAATTTTAATAAGATTTTGAAATTAATTATAAGAATCCTTCCTGTGGGAAAATGCTGTTATTTGAATTCTAAAAAATAAATGATAGGATAGGACGTTGAAGGCTGAATACTAGATGGAAGTAGAAGGAACTAAGTACAATTAACAAAGAAGAACACTTAAATTGGACTTGCTGATACAGAATGGAGCAAAATACTTTAACTTTGGATGTACTGAGAAATATTTGTGAATAACAGAAATTAATTTAAAGAATATCTACCATTATAAATAAGACTGTGTATAAACAATGTTATGGAAGAGAGACAGGATTTAGCAGAACAATTGAGACTGATTTGAAAGTGAATTAAAAAGAATTGGCTGTAAGAATGAAACGGTAAAAGATGCTACAATAGATATACAAATGAAACCAGCTGATGTCTTACTAATTAAAAGGAATATATTGAATTTACAAAGCAGATCTGATAAAATTTTGAAGGATTTTGTGAGAAAAATTAAAAGAAATCAAGTTCTAGGACATTATTTAAAGAAATTATCTGATCAAGGCTAACAGAAATATGTGGTATCTATGGCACTTTTAATGAATTTGTACTAACCAAGGCTGAACAATAAGGCTTTAAGGATGTATTTATAGATAGAGATGAGATATGGGAAGAAGAGATCATTTGTTGTATTTTAAGAGAGCTGATAAATTACTAAAATTGTTTTTACCTGTGATGATGGGGGAAGACACTTCTTTATATAGTTCTTTTATTTATTTTTTTACTATATTCTTATTTTTTCTTTCTTTTCTATTTTTTAAATATTTTATGCACTTTCTATTTTTTCCTTAAACTGTGTATTACAGTTTATCTTTTTACTTATAATAGTTAATTGTAATGTAAAAAAGAGACAACTATAAAAAATTTAAGTGATCATTTTTAAATAATGGCCAGCAATTAAAAGTTTAATTCTAATACAAACCAAATCATCCCAAATAATTTCTGGTTTTTAAAATTCATACTGTTTGACTTATGTTATTTTGAGCAGGTTAAACTGATATAATAGCACCGGCTGGTTTTAATTTTCATCCGAGATCTTTAGTAAGCTGAAAACTCAATCTACAGAGGTTACTGAAAAAAAAAGAGAGGTCATTTTGTAAACAGAAAAGTTTTAAATGGTAGGTGCACTTGGGTAAACATGCTAATATATCAAAATAAATTACCTTTCTATATCTTCTTTTATTTCAACAAACATTAATTGCAAGTATACCATATAAAAATGTCTTTAAAGTTCTGCTGATTTCCCCATTGAGTTTCCTTGTGGGAAGCTGGCAGGGAGCTTCTCCCTCCCTCCCTCCCTCCTTTGTCTTTCCCTCCCTCCCTCTATCCCTTCTTTCTCTTTCCCTTTCCAGCAGCCAAGTAAGTGGGGGAGGTGATAGGGGTTGCAAGACTCGCTGGGAAACTGTCATGGAATGTTGAAAATGAAGATCACATGATCTCAACAACAGCACAGCAATAGCCAATAGCACTGAAGTAGCCACAACTTTACCAAATTTCATTCCTTTGTGACCAAGAATCACAATAGGCTGGACTCATTGGATTGGACACATTCAGTAAGTTAGCCCACTTGAGATACAGTCATACCTTAGTACACGATTGCTTTGAAACTGGTTGAATTTGGTTCTTGACATATTTTGACATTAACATTTTGTTCCAATACTCGTTGTTTGTTTGATACTCAACCTGCAAGCCAGAACTTGTCAGGGTTGGTTGCCTCGTGACTCGCTACCTTTTCCAGCCAAAACAAAGGATCACACATTATTCACACAGTAGGTCTTGCCCTGTGCGCAACTCTTTGAGGCAGACATGTCAAACACAAGGCCCGGGAACCAGATGCGGCTTGCAAAGTGGTTTCATGTGGCCTGTGAAGCCATCCTGGAAACAGTGAGGGAATGGCCCCCGCTGCCTTGGCCCTGGCCCAGGCCATCTGGGAGCCAATGTACAATTTTGTGGTGGCCATCTGTGCTGAAACGCCTTCAGTCTTAGCTCCAGAAGGCCATCTGGAAATAGCAAGGAACCAGCCACTGCTGTGTTGGCCCTGCCCCCTGGGTGCATGCTGGGAAGGTGTCATCCTTTGTGAGGAATGAAGAAATGGACCATGCCTTGGCACTTGCCCCGGTCCCAGCCCCTTCTGCCAGAGACCCTCAGATCTGTCCCACTCCTGCCCAGGCCCCCACAGGCACCCTTGACGTGAACGATAGTAGGCCGCACCCACCCTGGCCACACCCACCCAGCCCCCTCGAGGGCAACCGCAATGCTGATGCGGCCCTCAATGAAATTGAGTTTGACACCCCTGCTTTGAGGTCTTAGCTTCTGTGGTTTATTTTGTATATTTTTGTGCTTTTTTTTTTCATCATGGCTCTTTGGTTTGGGAATGTATTAAATTTAATTATTCCTTATGGGAAAAATTTGTTTAGTATTTGTTTTTGGTACACAAAAGATTTTCTCAAAAGAAAATTGGACAGTATTAGAAAGTATTGATTGCTATTTATAAAAAAGAATAGTTGGAGAGTGTTTTATTAACTTAGAGTTTATATTCTGTATAAAATGCTTAAAATAGTACATAAAAATAAGAGTTGTGAGGTCAATCAATTAAATAGCTGTCTTATTAATTTTTTACTAATATTTTAAATAAAGACAAATAAAGAATATTACATTTCTCAAGTAGTCCATATAGTTTAGTTTTGTTTTCATTTCATTTCACCTTTTTAGCCATTGATTTGTAACTTAAGTATGGTATTTAACTTTTATGGGTTTCCAGATCAGTACAACTACAGCTTTTTTTCATACAATTTATGTCCTGTTTTTTTAACTTTAATTTATTCAATAAAGTTTACTAACCTTAATGACTGAGTTTAAACATTAAGGCATAAACAAGCAAACTATGATTTGATTTAACATGTACCCATGAATTTGTTAATGGTCATTAGCTGAATAGTATCTTTCCAAAGATTCTCATGAAACACTCTTTTGATATCAAAAATGTAATATTGCTCAGTTAAGGAGAAATGTGATTGCATCCAGTAGATATATATTTCTATATACTGGGGAATCATTTTTAAAGAACCAAAATATTTTCATAAAGTGTGATAAGGTGCCATCAAGACACTGTTGACTTTTAGCAACCATACAGCTGGATTATTCCCATGAAGATTTGTCCTTAAACTTGTCTTTTACGCAGTGGTGGGATTCAGCCAGTTTGCATCAGTTCGGCAGAACCAGTAGCTAATTTTTGTTGCCCAGGCCTGGAATGGACTTCTGGAAGCTGTATCCACACAAAGAACCGGTTGTTCACATATTTGAATCCCACCACTGCTTTTACGTCTTCCAGCAGTGCACTCATCGCCACAGTAACTGAGTCATGAAGGTGTAGACGCCTTCAATTTTACATTCTTTTCCTGAACGTAAATTCCATACAAAAACATACGTTCACATACACATACTGGAAAAATGCTAATATATTCCTTGTACCATTGAAACAATATAAACTTTTCATTGGTTTTCATTTTGCCTTACCTTTCAAATACTTCACAATATTTGTTTATAGACAAAAATATTTCACAATATGTGTTTATAGACAGAAATGCATGCTAATCAAGGGCTGATGATGTGAGCACTTTTTTGAAAGTTCTGCAGGCTAACATTGTGGTTTTGTGGTCTGTTGACTTAAATCCCATTACATCATCTAATTGTGCACTGGATAATTATTAGATTCATTTGTGGTTATCACATATACATTTTGCCTTTTTAATTCCAGAAGAATGAACCAACAATCCTCAGACCATAAACTCAAGCTTTGCTTTACAGCAAACAATGATTTTTATTTCTAATAAAGAGATTTAAAGATTACAGAAACACTAGTCTTGTTAATGGAAGGAAAGATAATCAAACTAAAAAGCTCTAACACAGTTCATAGTTAAACAGGAGTGCAAATTATCTCTCTATCTATTCAAACATGCAGTGAACATGTTAAAATGCTATTCTTTCCCCTTGGCTGCATAGATTGTTTTCATCTCTTCTTCAGACCGTAAGTGAAACAATCTTAAATCATCTCATGGCTGGCTGCAGTACTCTGGGAGTTAAAGTTCAGAGGTCTTAAAGTTGCCAAGGCTGGACACTCCTGCTTTATTCCATTCATTCCAAATGACTTCACTTTTATTCTTACATTCATTCTGTTGAAAGCATGTATAGCCTTCTTTACCAAATTCAAGAACAATTTTTTTATTTCACAAAATTGCTAAGTATTCTCCCTCCCAGTTTTGTTAATATCTTTTATATATACATTATTTAATACTTTCTATGCATAATGTTTAATATCTTAATATCATTTTAATGTCCATTTTCTCATCCAGTCTTTTTTTACTTCATTACTCCATCCAATATCCTTTTTCATACAATAGTTGTTAGTGTTAATTCCATGCACTTTTGTGGCACTCTGCAGTACACCTCTTTGCACTCTATTTCATGCAGCTTACATATCCTTTCCTTGAGTCTACTTTTACTTATTTTCCATTTGTTCTGTTGGGAAATTAATTTTGCTTCCACTACAATACTTTATTTTCCTGTATTTAGTTATCATTTTACTCTACTTTCTTTCACTAGTATTTTTTAATATTAATTTTTTTAAGAGATCTACTCTAGATACTATCAAAGATGTTCTGTCCCACATTCAGACTTCTCAGTGTTCACTATGGTCTCAGTCTTGCATCCTAAAAATTAAAATTAGGCAAGCTTTTTGATTCATTCCTTTTCCATCTCCCAAGTGAATCGATTTATGTTTAAAACATGTTTTTCGAAGCAAGTCACCAAGCCATTATAATTCATTCATTTACAGTTGAATCTCCACAGATATCCTTTTTATTTCATTAACTGCACTCCACAAGATCAGAACACTTTCACCCAGACCTATTAACTCTTTCCCTTTCTCCTGCTTTTGTACACATTTATTTTTTGCATTTCTGGGCTTTTGGTCTTACAGCAACTCTGAGCTGAACGCTGTAGGGATAATTAATTTGACCTTCCAGGACACTTTTATATTCCACGACCCTATTCCTGAAAAAACGTATGTAAAGCCTATGTTGGGCCATAGAGACAAAATGTGATCTTACTGGTATATCAGACATTTTGTTGCCCTGCTACCTTCGTCTTTCTTCATCTAGATTAACATCTAGATTGAAGTTTGTCTCCTTACTTTTTGGTGTTCAGTGACTTCAACTATTCAGGAAATGTCAGAGTTCATGGCCTACATACAATTGTAATGGATTGATACATGCCATTAAAAGTATCCTGGATCTCATTTTCGCATCAGAGAAATTATGCTGTGGTTTGGATATTGATGGCATTACTTTTGCCAATTAAGACTGACTGCCACTGCAGAGTTGGGGGTCCATCAGGTGGGTCTTTGTAAGTATTCGATCAATCTGGAGGGTTTTGGAAGGCATGTGGGGATTTTGCCAAAGACCTGAGTCCTACTCATTGCCCTATTGATAGTGTTTATCCAGGCTCCAACTTTTGAGGAAATAGGTTGTTGAATATGTAGTGGGAACTGATTTACAAAGCGCCCTAGAATAGGTAGATTATCTACACGTTTTCAGTTTGTGTTCGGGTTGGATGCTACCAGATGTCATTCATTGATTCAGGATGCTCTATGATAAATGTATGTATTTATTGTTATTCTGGGCCCAGCTGTTCCATCTCATCTCAGTGTCTGGAGGCAACAGAGGTCTTAATGGGATGAATGAGACTACAATTGAGCCAAGCCAAGACAGAACTGCTGTTGGGGTACACAGATGGAAGTTGTGACTAGGAAGAATACATCTCTACTTGGAGGACTTGGGTAATTCTTGATATTATCACCATTTTGCTCTATTCTCTACATGAGGCTGCCTTGAAGACAACTCAGAAACAACAGTTGGTTCAAAACTGTAGTGTTTTTTTTTAATTCATTGTCATAGACATATTGCACTTATACAGCAGTCCCTATAATGGTTGCCAATTGTTTCCACAGAAAATTCAAGGAGATAGTTTTAACTTACAAAGCCTATATGGCTTGGTGCCCATGACTTCCAAAAATCAACGTTTCAATACAATTCTCCCAGGAGAAACAAACTGGCAGTACCCATGAGCTTGAAGAGAACCGGAGGATAGTAAAAGTAGTATTTCAGGCATACCACCTACACTTAAGAAGAGCCTCCTCTCCATTGATGGCCTTGTGGAAAGTTGGTCAAAGAGGCACTCATCTGTTGCATCAGACATTGATCTGTATTATATATTTGCTGCAGGATACTCTGTAATATTTTCTACTGTGGACATTTTAATTTCTACTGAATAATCTTTTAACTGAAATAAACTGCTTGGAATCTGGAAATATTCAATAACATATCAGCACAATAGGGCCACAAATATTGATCTCTGCTAGTCATCAGGGCTTTGGTTAATTAAACCTTTCACATATCAGATTCAATAAAAGTTGTAGACTAGGCTACTACTCTTAATCACATTCATGCCACATACAATATTCCCAATTAATTGCAACAACAGTATCAGTCAATTCTGACAGCTAATATACAAGCAAAACAAAAGTCCAATTTTGCCCCAACTGTAGTCACATCACGGTATTTTATTCAAGCCAAAATCCCTAAGCTACAGATTACCTTGTAGGTTGGTATTCCATCATCTAGAATGTATTTGCAGAATGCATACACTTTTATTGGTTTCATGTTTTGAAATATATTTTCCTAGAGTAGTTAAATAAACATGGCTTTATTTTTAAATTTGTGGTTTTCTTACAAGGCCTTTATCATGGTCTCTATATTCAAGGTGAACCCAACATATGTCACTATTGTTATGTCGGTCATGGCTTTCTTTTTTAAAATTTGGCTTGGGGACTCACTTCACTCTACTTTTTTGACTCATCATCATCATCCTACATTTTCTCTGGGGCACAAATTGACATATTTGGATCTCTTTTCATTTAATCTCCATTTCCATTTTGTTGAACAGATTGGGCTAAAACTGTCCCCATATCACTAGTGATTTCTAAAGAGATACGGAAACCTGAATTTGGTTCTCACTGAATACCTTAACTATTAAACTACATCAACTCAACAAAATTCAGCATTTTGAAGGTGTTTCCAAGTTTCCTTATTATGTCCACCATTCCATTAGTTAGTAAATATTATTAACTCATGTTTTTCTTCTTTAATTTGCTATGCTATTCCTGATCAGTTTATTTTCCATTCTCGCTGTAATTTGCCTGCCCTTATGCAATTCAAACATGCCCATATTATGTACATTGTGTAGTAGTGTCTTTGATACTTCAGCATGATCGAGACAAAAAAGAAAAGAAAAAGAAAAAAAAGTGGGCTCCAGGACGAGTCCGAAACCTCGGAAGACAAAACCTCTAGTCCCGGTGACCGGTCTAGATGGGATCCTGCCAAAAAAAAAAAAAGTTTTTACCAACCAATCAGGAATATCTTTAAAACCGAATCCATCCCAAAAGCCCCTTGAACGATTACTGCATTGCAACCAAGCCACGGCAGGCAAAAAGAAGACGCGAGCCAGAAATGAAATCTCCATCCAGGACAGTCCAGCTTGCAAGCGGTCCTTATGCAGAGGGTCCAGTCTCTGCATAGGGGCTCAGTCCAACCGATGGCCTGAGGAGTGGCTCGCGCGGCCGCTGGGCTGCGAAAGCTGTGTGTGACCACGCCATCCTTCCGGATCCCCCCCCCCCCGGTCGACCACGGGGCCCACTGGAAGCCGGCGAGTCAGGGCAGGGGAAGCGGCTGGCCCGCCTGAACCCTACCCTTCGCCCTCTGACCGCCTAAGGAAAGAGGCGGCGCCGCTCATTTGTTCCCACTCAGCGGCGCCCATATAGGCAACATGGGGAAGGCGGAAGTGGGGCCTCGGCTCGGCGGTTGGAGCGTTTCGGCCGAAGGAAAGGAGGTGGCTGGGCGACCGCGCTGCTGAGCCTCCGCACAGCTGTCCTCCCGTTTTCCGAGGCGTCTTTCTCTCGCCAGCCCTTTTTTCCGAACCCCGGGGATATCGAGGGACCCCCAGAAAGCTGTACCGGGGAGGGCGGCTTCGGTGGAGTGGGTCCAGTTTTCCTCAGCAGGAGCTTGTTCCGTGTCTTCGCCAGACCCAAACTCTCGCCCGACACCCGCACCCTCTGCTCGCATTGTTAAGAGGTGTAGCTTGCTTTGCGAGCAGGGTTTGCTGGAGAGGATGCAGAGGAATCTTGACGGGTGTTAGCCAGGGCAATTTGTAGTTTGTGTGTGTGGGGGGGGGGGGGATATGTTTGTTATTATTTAAAGGTCGTAGTCTCCGGTGGGCCTTTGGGTGTGAGTGAAAATCGGGTGGATAGAGGGTAAAATCAAATACTGTCCTGAGTAGAGGAAGTATGGAGAAGCAGAACTACCTCTAAGATCACAGAGGAATGCTGAAAATTAATATCGGAGAAAAGAATCTGAAGGGGGGACGGTCAGGTAGGTTAGGGAACCTGGCCCATTTCATTAATGCTGCTGAATGAATAAGAATCTCAAAAATGAGTGTTGCTTAGTTATCTGAAAGGCTCTATCAGGCTTTCCCATTGTGAAATATATCTTCTGACCCAGTATTTATTTTTGTGGCTATTGTTACTCAAGATTTCCCCTTCGGTACTATGTTGGCAGAGCAAGCTCAAAAGTGGTTCCCAACTCATGTGCAGGTCACAGTCCTTCAGGCCAAAGGTCTCAAACCAAAGGGCAAAGGTGGCACTAATGATACATACACTATCATACAATTGGGAAAAGAGAAATACTCCACTTCAGTGGCGGAGAAAACCCTTGATCCAATATGGAAAGAAGAAGCTTCATTTGAATTGCCTGGATTGCTGATGGAAGGGAACTCTGAAAAATACATTCTCTACCTGATAGTCATGCACAGGTCTCTTGTTGGGCTTGATAAGTTTCTGGGACAAGTGGCAATTAATTTAAATGATATTTTTGAGGACAAGCTGAGAAGGAAAACAGAGTAAGTGTTATTTTTATATGTCTTGTGTTGGAAATGTAATCTTTTGCAGATGTTGTAAATCTGTGGTTTTAGGAGATATAGCTGAACCTTGGCTTTCGTAATCTACCACTGTTCTTGTTGGCTGAAACCAATGGGTATTAATGAGTACCAACTTTAGAGGTTACATGTTCTCCAACCCTTTTTAAAAAGGTTATCTTAAAATCTCCACAAACTGTTCACATAACTACCTATAAGTACAATTAGTATGAAGTCAGAGCCAATGAGAATTTATAGGCTTGCTCATAAAGCCATACTTCATTGCTAATATGGAGTTGAAAATGTTTTTTCGATTTGATGGGATCAGCCATGAATTGTAGATTATGCACAAGTAACTTTACAAGAGAGTGAAATCAGTTGGGGTTTTGAGGATTATTTTATTTGAAAATATGGCTCGTAAATCATGGCTTATAACTTGATGTTCTACATTGAATATATCATGACAATAAGCATTGGTAGAATAATCTGGGAACAAGAACTTTTATTTGGATGGTATGTAACAAATTTGAGAGATGTGGTACTTTCTTGTCTGATTTATTGATTGCAGCTAAGATGTATGACTTGAATCATACATACAATAGTACATACAATATGTGTGTATGTATGTGTATACACAAAATGTTTTTGAATGTGATAGTTTGGGAAATACAGGTACAGTATTCTTGGTTGTGATGTTCATTTCATTATTTATACTTACTTTATATTTCCACAGTTTTTCTAATAATGTAAGACAATAACAAAGATACTATATGGAGGTTTGGCTTAGAGCAGAGGTGTCAAACTGCCAGCCCGCAGGCCAGATGCGTCATGGCGAAACCACGCCCACCCCATTGCTGGCAATGGAAAAAAAGTCATGTTATGTCGCGACACATCACGTGACATTGCGAGTGGCTTAGAGTGACTGGATTATAATTGCACAATGAGTTCCTTGGTTGAATGGAAATCTCACAGATTAAAACCACCATTTCAACTCCTATGCTATCTAGCTTTTGATGCAGCATTTTTTTTAAACAGTATTAAACAAGTTTAGTACAGGGATATGATGATTGATCCATCCATACAGCTTTTATTTTATTGAATTGGGATATGTTTAACTTTCTCATTTTTCAGAATATGGAAAATAACATTTGGAAGAATTCTGCTTGAAATGTTTACATTTTCTTATTAGATATATTTGTCCCAAGTATCAATTATCCCCCTAAAAGGCCATTTAGTTGGGAAGCAATGAGGTGTGTCTAGGTTTTCAGCTGCAGTAATGAAGTAGAGTATTGGATTTTGAAAAAAAAAGTGAATTTTATCACAAACCATTTTTATTTATGTTTAATGTATTATGGTAAATATTTAAATTCTGAAACAAAGAAGTTTTTTTCCTTCCATTGACTTGTGTCCAGTTCTTTGAGACTTCCTGGAAAAGTCCCTGCAGTTTTTCTTGACTAGGTTTTTCAGAAGTGATTTGCCATTGCCTCCTTCCTGGGCCTGAGAGAAAGAGACTGGCCCAAAGTATCCCAGTTTCTAGCCTATTGCCTTAATCATATCAAACGTAGCACACTGCAGTTTGTCATAGAGAGATTTTAAGATTGTTATAGCGGTGGAATCTATTTACACATTTAGGAAGGATAGAATATTTTACAAATATTTTCTAAATATCTTCATTTACAATTAAAACATGATTTTTGACAAGCCTTATTGTATTGTATTGTCTCCCTTATTCACCACCATTTTGAAGTCAGGATTAAGAGTTTAGAGTATTAAATGGTTAACTGCACAATATTTGAATATCTTGATTTTGGAATTTATATACTCACTTCAGATCTTACATCACATGCTTTCTTGTCATCTTTATGATAAGAAATTAATTAAATAGAATTGTGTAGTTAAAAGAAGCATTGAATTTCACCTTAATAGATAGTGATGTTATTTGGTCAATCACAATCAATTCTAATGATATGAAATACCAGTTATTTTGTTTATACATATAGTATATTTATTGCTTCTGAAGTATGTTCATATCTTGGCTTTTTAAGTAGAAACTGTGGCCTAACTGAACAGTTATTTTCTTTGTGCACAACATTTATGTCAAGTTTAAAATATTTTTATGTTATTTAATCTTGTATATCAATAAGATGAAAAGGTATGCAGGATTAGTTCAGAATTGAGCAATAAAACATGTCTGATTAGTATCTTTATTAAAGCCTACCAAAATCACACAAAAAGTATTAAGTTTTCAAACTGTTCCAAACTCTAGATCAGATAGTATTTTATAATAACCAGGGAATGGGGAAGACCAAATACTTGAAATCATAATGTTGGGATTTAACATATTTGGAATCCTTTGTTAAGTTTCTGAAGGCAACAATGAGGAATGTACTCCCACATAATTTACTGCATTGTGCAGCTATTAGTTAATGGGTATGATAAGACATAGAAAGGATACAGTATTTCTGATATTCTGTCTGACTGCCATGTATGTAGTTGGATTGTAGTGATAGATACATGTGGAGCATCATTAATAGGCAGAATCTATTTAGCATATTAAGATAGCAAACCTAATGGTTCAGTTGTATTTTCCTCATAACTCTGCTAGCATTGGGATATGCAATATTTATGTAGTTTGAAATAATTCAGAAGAGCTAAATATAGCATATGAATTATTTTATGCCAAATTTACTCTTTGCACCTGTTGCTTTCTTTGGTGTTAGCAAAGAAAGCCACAGTCTTCTAATAATTTTAAGTTAGTAAGAAGTAGGTAAATTCATTCAAATTTACCTCTCAAATATGAATATAGGGCTGCAGTTTAAACATATAGTCTGATTGTAATTGTCATAAGATTTTTTGGTAAATGTTTATTATCTAATGTATATATTTCCCCCCTAATCCAAACACATTTTTAATTTAGGCAATATACAGTATGTTTATGGCACTGAATATAAGAAGCATTTCTTGTATATGTGCTATTGTGTTTGGTCAAGGACATATTGTTCACTTCATCTTTACTTTAACACCATAGTCATTTTTTATATTTTTAAATAGTTTCAAATTATGTTATGCATTCCATAATAGCACTTTTTTCATTCATTTGTTGAAGCTAGAAAGGCCACCTATCATGCCATTCCCTGTGGTTTGTGATATTCTCCACTCTTAAAAATAAAACTCTTCATTCTTTAAGGTTGTACTTCATAACACAAAGTGAAACAGATGAAAAGATAGGGAAGGAAAAATGAAAAAATAGCATGCAGTCTGTTCCTTTTTCTGAAAGAGTTCCTCTTCCATCTGTTGTGTTGGGCTAAGATGCTAAGTTAACCCAGTGTAGACATTTGAAACATACAAACTTTAGGGGTTGGAGTTTTACATGAAATCCAAATTTCTTGAAATGAGAAAACTTACTTGGTTTTGGAGTGGAGACTCAATGTTTTTCTGACCAATGTCTACAGTATTAGATGCTTCTTGCCGGCCTTCATGCAAACCATCTTACCAGCTGACTTGGTTGAGGGAAGTTCGCAGAAAGTTGCCTCGAACTGACAAACACAGGATTAATTTAATGACCGCATTGCTTAGTGACAGAAATTCCAGCCCCAATTGCTGATATAAATCGAGGGCTACTTGAATATATTAAAACAATGGGAACTGCCTTTCTGCATTTCCAGCACAAGTATTGGGCTATTGCACTTTAACATAAATGGATGGTTTTGGGGGTATTGTTAAGATTTTTGTTTTCTAAAAACGCCATATCTATAATTTGCATTTTAGGTGTTTTGCATAGGCACCATTGTTCTATTATATATTCAGTGTTTTTATTGCTAGAAATAATAAATATTCAGTGCATTATAACTATAATTGTGACATAGGAAAACATGATAATTTTGTGTGGTTATATATTATCATCCAAAATCCATTGCGGGGGAAACCAGGTTATCACAGAAATTTCATCATTATCCCGTTTAGGGGATTTGAGAGGCTAGAAGGAAGATAAAAGTTTTTCCAAGCATTTTAAAGATAAAATTGTATGTGAACAAATACAGTACTTTTACAAATAAGCTGTCCTCTTGTTCAGTACTTTAAATATAAAATATAGGTACTAATCAGTTCTGAAGAGTGAGTTATGGTATCTAATAATATAATACTGATTTTATTTCAAGATGAATAATAAATATAAATTGTATAAAATATAAATAATGTTTAGTTGCCTTCAGATATCTTGAGCAGATTTGCAGCATTTTATCTAAAATAATTCTTCAAAGTTGATGTAATTTTAACATTACTTACTTTTGGAATAAATGAACTCCAAGTAGTTGATGATTTTTATTAGTAATTCTTTTAGTTTAATAGTTAATACTTTTTCCAACACACTATATGTATGGTTTTCTAAAAGACAGACTTCAGAGTCACTAGAGTATTATAAAAAGAGATATTTTAATATTCTGCATAATACTGAAACTTGTAAGCAGTTCTCTTGCACATGTTTTATTTTTGGAAAAGGAAAGATAACAGCTGATCTAGAATTCTAGAAAGACTGCAGAACTAGCAGCTTGCTCAATTTTCTTTTTATCAGAGAAAGTTGTATATGCCAGGCATTGTGACTTTAAAGATATATCAGCCCTCAGATCAAAGGCACAAATATTAACTTTATTGAAGTTGCTGTTAGTAATGGCTTAAGCATATTTCTTTAACAATAATACGAATAATGAATTTGAAGCTGTGAAGTACCTTCTCTATTGCAAAATATAATATATTCACTCTAGCAGAAGACCCAAGGATTATTTGGGGGGGGCGGGTTGGTGGTTTCTTTTATGAGTATGAATAAACATCAGCTCTTGGAGAAAAATTGCTGCTTCAGATTTGGAATAAGTGTCATTTACAGTTCTTGATTTGTTAAATCATGAACACCTGAAATAGTTGTGATGCTTTCTTTTCGACAATCTGAAATTGTAAAGCATGACAATTTGAGTGACTTAAGGCCTTTTCATAGTTAGCTAATACTTGGAGACCAACTCTGATCTGCTTTAAGCCTTTGGTGTACTTATTCTTTCCCTCAGAATAGAATTAATTAAAGAATGTATAATTATTTTTGTTTAGAGAGTCAAAAAATAAAACATTAAAGCTGTAATTCTATCTCCATAGAACTTCCATAATAAGGTTTATTTTTAAGTAGAGAGGGATGTGGCTATACTAAGTTGATCTTAGAAATATTGGAAGATTGGGGAAGGGATGGTGGTGTGAATGTTTACACATGTATATAAATTTGTAAATGTAAAACTATATTTCTGGCCAAAGGTGGGCATTTTTAATTACATTTATTTCATGAAAAGTAGCCAATGCCATTCAAACTATTGAAACTTTCATTAATTTTGTAACAGTACCATAGAAAGAATAAAAGAAAGTATTGAATTACTACAGTTTGGGTTGGTTCTTAATATACTTCCTAATCCATGATTTTGGAGTAATCTTAACATCTTAATTAGTATCTAAATGTTATGGTTCCGGCTAATGAAACACTTCAAAGAACTTCCAGGCATTGATTTTCCTAAAAGTCATTTATTGTTACAAAATGTCGGCACAGGCATAATGGAGGTATGCCAAGATCTAAATTCTCCTCCGAGCAATTAAATTATCAGCATGTTCCCTCCCTAAATTAGCAGTCATATATCACGTTATCCAATCAGTGTGAAGGTCAAAGGTTTCCTTCCTCTCTCTGTCCCGGGCTTTTCCCCCCACCCTCTTCTGTTCTGCATTAATCCTAAAAATACCAGACAATTCTGCATATTGTCAAAGCAAGAATATACAATATTTGCAGTGTTGACACTAAACTAATAGGACTTTTTATACTTTTATACAGAGGAATGCTTTAAATGGAAGCATAGTTTTTTTATTCTATCCTTCACAGTAAAAATATAATTGTATATTTTCTCATATGTTATGGTTCTTCATTCACTATGTTATCCAGTTGCAAAAACATTTTTAACAAAATACATATAATATGAAATGCTAATATCACAGTAAAAAAAGCTATAGTGTGTTGCAAAAATTAATGTCTACAGGTAGTTTTCAAGTTACAATAGTAATTGAGCCCAGAATTATAGTTGTAAATTGTTGCCCTCATACATTGAGACATCACATGACCAGGCCCAATTTTTCAGCATTTTTTGCACTGGTCATTAAGCAAATGCAGGAGGTGCTAAGCAAATCCATTTCACTCAATGGGCTTTTTTTGCCTGAAACCGGCAAAAAATGTCACAAATTATGGTCATATGACTGCAGGATAGCTATAAAGGTGAACAGCTTCCAAAATGCAATCGCACGACTGCGAAGGTGTATACGGTCGTTGTAACTTTGAAACCAGATTTTAAGTAGCTTTGAGGGAGCTCCATTGTAACTTTGAATGGTAACTAAGCAATCAGTTGCAAGTTGAGGACTATCTGTACATATCATTGAATATTACATATAAAAAAATCTTTACATCCATATATAAGTTCATACGTGAGGTTTTGTTTCTGAAAGGAACTGATGCCATTTGACTGATGTTTATGTGAGACATGTATGTTTATAAAGTAAGCACTCTGGATTTTGAATGTTCAAAGAGGACTAAGCATTCATAACTTATCACTCTTTTATTGCAAGATATCTATCAGGTTTTCTTTAAGGAAAACATGATGGCTGCAGTAAATATGGAATATACCAACTAGATTGCGGAAAGGAATGGCTTGTAGAATATGTATAATACAAGTTTTAAAATTTCTGTGTTTTAATTTACATCTGGCTTTAATTCAAGATATAATAAAAATGATTACAATCTTAAACAATTTGGTTTCAAAATAGAGATAAGAGTTCATAATACTGTGCTAAATATAATAGTGTTTGATTTTGGCTTAATGTATTGTAAACAGTGAGTTAAGATTTAACATGTTGTGTGAAACCAGTCAAATGTTAATCAGTGGAATAGCTTGCCTTCTGGGATTGTGGGTGCTCCATCACTGGAGGTTTTCAAGAATAGACTGAACAACCATTTGACTGGGATGGTGTAAGGTTTCTTCCTTGAGCAGGGGGTTGGACTAGAAGACCTTTGAGGTCCCTTCCAGCTCTATGATTCTATATGATTTGTTCCTTAACAGCACATTGGTGAACAAATGATACTCAGGTTATTTTAACTGATTTTACAGACCTTGGGACTCCCTGTCCATATTGAATGATATTTTTTCCTCAGTAGGAAAAAAATATTGAGAAGAGTCCTGAAAATAGGAATAAATGCAGCAGTAGGCAAAGTATGAATTTCATTCCTCTCTAAACTTCAGTGGCAAAATAACCAGGTTTTGGTGGCTAGATTTTTCTCCTATTCAGAAATAAGGATGGAGGTGCCACAGGCTCTAGGAAACAAACATGTAGTGCTGCCAATTTTGGATGGCATTTTGGATGTCACTTTTTGATTTCCTTAATAAATCAAAATGAAATTCAGTCCCGTGCCTTCCAATGACATACCTTTTCCATAACTGCACTTGCAACCTCCAAACTGTTTGGCTTGACTGAGTTTCATCTCTGCTCAAGGAGAAAAAAGAACACAATCACAACTTAAGAAAAATATGAAATAACTCAGCATATCCAAACATTGCATCCTTTTGACATGACATATATCAAAAGAATGAAAAAAAGAATGCTGAAATTAAATAGGATACTGAAAATTAGCAGAAAAATCTGTCAAGTAGTTTTGAAAGAGATAGTGTAGTTTGCCTTTCTGTGCTTAAAATCATGCAAGATTATGTATCAAATTTACTTATCGAACTTAATTATTTGTAATACTTTAGTGTATTTGATAAAGGATGTAGATAATATACTCAGCCTCAACATTGTCATTTAATGTAAGGGTGGGTTTTTTTGCACTTTCACAAAAGCTATTGTTATAATGATTAAATCTATAAACTGCAATTTTTCTTTCAAGTATATTATCAACTAAGAACATCATTTTGGGTTGCCACTCTTCCAGTGTAGAGTCTACTCCCTGAATAGAATACAGGAATAATATTTTAGGTTTATTACTGTAAATTATATAAATAATGGAAATTACTGTTTTTAATTGAATATTGAATATTAAGAACTTATATATGAAATCTATGGGGTCTGATCTTGAATTAGGTACAGAAACAGCTGACTCAGAAATTGTGTGATGGCGGTAACAAGATTATTAAAACATATGACCCTCGTATTGCATGAACTGCATTGGCTATTTTTCTGAGCCCTGTTCAAAGCACTTTTACTAAGTGATCAAGAATTTATTTATTTATTTATTTATGAGACTTATATACCGCATTAAGTGCAAGCACTCTCTAAACGGTGTACACCAGTAAGCAATGTATATATATATATATATATGGAATGAATAAAGCGCGTTCACCAGGAGAGTTTAAAGTTAAAATACTTCAATTAAAGTATTTTACTATATTAAAAGGTTGCCAAGCTTTCGTTGGGAAAACTCCCCAACATCTTCAGGGCTGAGAGACCGTTTCTAACAAGGTGGTTCAAACGGGTTCCATAGACATCTGCGCTTGGTTCCTAGACTGTGCCAGTATTCCCTGCTGAACAGCTGATAGGTGGGAGGCGGAATCGGAGTAAAGATTTCTTCTGTCGTTCTCTCGAGCACTTGTGTTCACCTCTCCGTCGATCTCAGGGGGTATTGTTAGAGCTATGTTCCGCCCTCTCTCGGCAGCACTGGTTCTCGCTGCAGTGGGGGGATTTAGTTCGATGTCATTGTGTATCCTACCATGGAGGCGGGGCTTCATCGGCTGCAATTTAACATCTTTCCTCTGCTGTGTGTTCCCGTATTTATCTTCGCTCGCATGTACAAGCATCAACTGGATGTGGTATTTTTCAATGTTTGAATCATCCTCCTCCATCATGGTGTACCCCATGCTCATCTTCCCTCGTAGGTCAATATTCAAGTTAAATCCCCCCCATTTCTGTGAGCAAAAGTCTGTTGGTATTTGGGCAGATTCCCCGCTCATGTTACTTTCCCTTTTATCAAGCGAACGGGTCGTCATCACATGTTTTTTCTCCCCTCTCTGTATGGGATATGTGATGACGACATGTGATGACGACCCGTTCGCTTGATAAAAGGGAAAGTAACATGAGCGGGGAACCTGCCAAATACCAACAGACTTTTGCTCACAGAAATGGGGGGGATTTAACTTGAATATTGACCTACGAGGGAAGATGAGCATGGGGGACACCATGATGGAGGAGGATGATTCAAACATTGAAAAATACCACATCCAGTTGATGCTTGTACATACGAGCGAAGATAAATATGGGAGCACGCAGCAGAGGAAAGATGTTAAATTGCAGCCGATGAAGCCCCGCCTCCATGGTAGGATACACAATGACATCAAACTAAACCCCCCCACTGCAACGAGAGCCAATACTGCCGGGAGAGGGCGGAACATAACTTTAACAATACCCCTGAGGTCGACGGAAATGTGAACAAAAGTGCTCGAGAGAACGACAGAAGAAATCTTTACTCCGATTCCCCCCCCACCTATCAGCTGTTCAGCAGGGAATGCTAGCACAGTCTAGGAACCACGTGCAGACGTCTATGGAACCCGTTTGAATCACCTTGTTAGAAACGGTCTCTCAGCCCTGAAGATGTTGGGGAGTTTTCCCAACGAAAGCTTGGCAACCTTTAATAAGTAAAATACTTTAATGAAGTATTTTAACTTTAAACTCTCTGGTGAACGAGCTTTATTCAGTACATTTATAATTATGCCCGGGAGTCGCATTTTCACCATCATTATTGAATAATATATATAGATATATATAATATATCTCTATATATATATATATATATATATATTTACATTGCCCCCAACAATCTGGGTCCTCATTTTACCTACCTCGGAAAGATGGAAGGCTGAGTCAACCTTGAGCTGGTGAGATTTGAACCGCTGACCTGCTGAATACAGTCAGCTAAAGTGGCCTGCAGTACTGCACTCTAACTGCTGCGCCACCTCGGTGGGACTTTTCTGTTGCCCTACTTTGGTAGTCCTTAAATTGGCTATCAAGACACAGCCTTTTTTGCAATGTTCTCTCTATCTGAGGAATGTCTTATCAACAGGATTCCCATTAGATCATCATTGTCAGTTTTGAGTAAGTTGTAAATAAATGTTTATTTTAAGTCTTCCAAATGGCATTTTGTTTCTCTACTTGAGTTTCAGTTCTGAAACTCACTTTAATACAGTTTTAACCAATGCAATTTCTTGAAGTTTAATTAATATTTGTATGCTTTATTATACATGATTCTGATTAAATTAGGCATTTTGATTCTTTTAACACACTTGTGCTAAAATTTGACCAAGGAATACTTTTTGCAATAAATATATTTAAAATTGTAAAGCAACCTCCATAATATGTGTCTATATTGACTTTTTGCAATCTTACATAAGTATAGATGAAATGGCATCATCGGTTTCTGAGGCATGCTTGTGCAACTAACAGCATACTATCTTTTCTTTAAGATGGTTTAATCTAGAGTCCAAGCAAGGAAAACGAACTAAAGATAGAGGTGAGATAAAAGTCAACATTCAGTTTATGAGAAACAACATGACGGCAAGTATGTTTGACCTGTCAATTAAGGATAAAACCAAATCTCCTTTTGCTAAATTAAAGGACAAAATGAAAGGTCGTAAGACAGATGGAACATTTCTGGATACATCTTCTGCAATCATTCCAAGGACTCATACCCCAGAAACTAACAATATAAGTTCCCTCAATGAATTGCAGTTAAAATCAAAGCCAAAAAAGCCTTTTCTTTTGGGACCTCAGCGACTCTCTTTGGCTCACTCAATGTCTGATCTAACTGGACCTCAGATAACTTCAGAAAAAATTAAATCGGGAACAATTGGCAACTCATACCTCTTCAGACGTCAGCTTGAGTCTGTTGGTTCTGAGGATGAAAGTGGTAAGTAAAGATTTCTTAAGATGCAAACTATTTGAAAAGGTGTTCTAATAGAATTATTCCAAATCCTATATCTTTATGCTTATTCCTAAGAAAAATATAGCTGCTAAGAATTTGAGATACAATGGAAATCAAATGAAGAATATTATTTTTCATCAATAATTTGTTTTAATAAGTATATTTTTTCATTATTACTGTATTAAGTTTCATTTCACTGTAATTTGTTTTAAAAATAAGCTTGGGATATACAAAAGTCCAAAGTTCCAAGTTTCAAACGTTTTTATCTTGAAACAGACATTCTGCGTCTTCCATGATTGAAATAGAGTTTTGTTTCAAGCTTGAAACAAACTTTGACAGTTTTGAGTGTTTTGTGCTGTTCTGAATGCTGTGATGGGACATGTTTTCTTGAAGTTGACTTTTCCCAGATGTTGCAGCCTAGCCAGTACAGCAGGTGGGACTGATTTATTGAGCTTTTGGGGGGAATGGTGCAGAATGTGCGTAGTCTTGAATCCAATTGACATTAAGATACCTAGATACATACAAAGATAACAAATCAAAATAGGATAAGTATTTTCATTTAAAACTGAAAATACTTGTCCTATTTTGATTTGTTATCTTTGTGTGCACTTATGATGCTGTGATCTATACTTTAGAATGCATTTCAGTACAACTTTTAATGACTTCTAGAGTTTAGTTGTATTACTGGGATGTATTCATGCTGTTACATTTTGCTCTTATTCATGCAAGAATTAGAAGAAGCACTTTTTCCTACAGTATGTGCTTTTTCCTGGATTTGTGCAAAACTTGTATTTGATTTTATTAATAATAGAAATAAAACATGGACTTGTGCTTGAACCTGACTTTTTTGGTTGTTGTTTAAATTTTTTCTTCAGATACCAAAAGAATTTCTATAGGAATTTTTTAATGTTTAAATTAAATTAAATTGTGGCCAATTTTGCAGCAGGTTGGATGGCAGATAGCAATCAACGTGAGTTAATATTTCAACTACTTTTGGAGAAAAACAAAGAGCAAGGGTGTTCTGCTGAATTCCCATTGCCCTCTTTGATTAAATCTTCTAAATAGTTTTAAGTTTTATCCTAGTGGAACATAGTCATCTCAGTTGGAATGTTTCTGTTTAGACTGTTTTGTTCAAGCTTGAAGCAAAATCCATTTTTCATACTGTGTATATTCATATTATACACCGTACTTAAATTTTTTTAGATTGGATCACACATGTTATTAAAATATAAAAACAATAACAGTGAAAAAACAGCAAAATTTTAAACATTTGAATCAGCTAGAAAGACCTGGGTAAAACAAAAAACTGTAGTATATGTTAACCCTATTAGCTAGTTACTATTTACTCTCCCCAATGAAATAATAATTACAATTTGTTCAGATCATTGTAACACAAGCATTATATTGTAGTGGGAGAATTTATTATATGGTCAAAGGCTTATTGAAACTGTTCAACAAAGCTAATATGTTTATGATCTATATTTGTAGAATAATAGTTATTGGAATAAACTTATTATTTTAACTTATTGCAAATAGTCATATAATATTTTGTATATATATGTGTGTGTTTATATGTATCTTTTCTATAATACACTTGAGTTCAGTTGCATATTAATAACATTGTTTTCAGGAAATCTGAAATCTCCACACAGGCGGACATTAAGTGCAGATGGCACTAAAGTGAATCAACCCGACAGCACAGTTGATGACAGTGACTCAGCTTTTGTAGCTCAAAATGATCCTTTTTCCAATGTGAGTGCTTCACTGCCTCAAAAGTTTGCCACATTGCCAAGACAGAAGAATCCATTTGAAGAAAACCCTTTATCATGGGAACAAAATGTGGGCTTATTTTCAAAACCACCTGAAATAAAAAAGGACAATAAGAAAGAGAAAAAGGAGAAAGTTAGTCTCTTTGAAAGAGTAACTGGAAAGAAAGAAGGCAAACGATCAGATAGACTTAGTAACGGAGGATCAGAAGGCTCCTCTGATTTGAAATCACCCTGTCTTTTTGCTGAAAGTCATCAGGACAGCTTTGATTTTGATTCCACTAATCCTTTTACTACAAACCCCAAGACAAAAAATATGCTGCTGTCTAGGTAAGTTCCCTGGTTAGATATCCTGAAGTTGACGTTTACTTTTTTATTAAAACATTTTATTTTTATTCAAGGAGAACATTATTTAATTTTTAAAAATAAATATTACAGACCTGGATTGATACTTCAGTGCTGTGAAGGAACTAGCCTAGGTAGGCATTGTGGAACAATCTGTATGTTACAGACGGTTTTGCCATTCTCTTATATAAAAGCCAGTGTACTCTTAAAATGGAGGATTATCTAACAAAGAATTAAGGACCTCTTGTGCTTTAAATAATCAAGCAAAGCTTCAGTATATCCATTATGAAAAGGCTGAATATGTCTATGCAGCTCTGTTTGGAGAACCAATCTACGTGTTCAAGTTTTTAAAATGATTGAGATGCACTAACTTCCTCAGAAGACATCTCCCTTTTGAAAGTGATTCTGAAGCATTGCACAACCTTTATAGACTAAGTGTGTCCTTTAGGTATCTTGATGCCAAATAGTAATGGTGTGAGGTGTGCCCATTTTACAAGCTTTCTTGCCACAATTGTTAAGTTAGTAACACAACTGTTAAATGAATCTGGCTTCCCCTTGATTTTGCTTGTCAGAAGGTTGCAAAAGGTGATCACATGACTCCAGGACATTGCGACTGTTATAAATACAAGCAAGTTGCCAAGCGTCCAAATTTTGATACCATGACCACAGAAATGCTGCAGTGGTTATAAGTGTGAAAAATAATACATTTTTTCTGTGCCATTACAATTTCAAATGGTCACTAAACAAATGGTGGTAAATCAAAGACTACCTGTACTAATTTATTGAAGTTAGGTGTACTAACCTAATGAACTTTCCAGATTGACTTAAAAGAAAGTTGCATATCATTTTGAAGAATAATATGTTATTTATACTGAAGTCAGTTTACTGCTGTTGAGATTTTTTTTATTTCTAAAGAAAGTCTTTTTAAGAAGTAATAGCTTAATTGGCTTTTTGTACACATTGATATGGAATCTATAGCTCAGATGACTAATTCTTTGAAAAACCTACATGAGGTCATGTTGTCCGATAATAACAAAGTTAATGTTTTGTAATCCCAATTATAGTTTTCAAAGTTTTCTCTTTAAAGTTCCTTGATCACTTACATTACTGTAGTCTTAATGGCTGTATTCATCATAGTAGCTCTCCAGGTGTTAATCTGTAGCTCTCATAGCAGTCCTGTGCATTGAACATATAGTATTTAAGAACAAATGTCAACTAAAATATTGGTTTTCCATGATATAGATAACTCTGTGTGCAACATTTTTATAAAAAAATGTTTGTTTTTATGCTACACTACAGTAGGCTAATAAACTAATGTGAAAATTTCTCAATTTACAGCACTTGACAGGTGCTAAAACAAAAGCATCTTTAATTTTAATGTGTTGTTAGGCCATCTTTAGAGGGACTGTACAAAGTTATTAACAAGGTCCTCTGAGACAGGAGACAGGTAATTAACAAGACCTAGAGAAAGAGAATTTGGATAATTAACAAGCTCTTAGGCACTGGACACAGGGTACAAATAGTCCAGTAGTTAAAGGCGACAGGTTGTTACTAGCATGATTGAATGCCAGGTTTGAAAATGTGAACAGATAGATGTCTCAGTGAAGTGTCCTAATTAGATTATTATTATGTTGGTTGCATAGTCAACCAGATGTTTGACTGGATTTCACATTTTTATCTAACAAGTCCTTTCCAGGGACATAGGATAGACACCTGTGATCTAGTCTGTCTTTCTGCTTGCCAAAGGTTCTATTAAAGTGTATCAGACAAATGTTTGTCCAGCCTCAGCTTGAAGATTTTTATTGAAGGAGAATCTACCATTTCATGAGAGAGTCTCTTTTATTGGTTGAAGTGAAAGGGATGCTTACCTTCTGAAGATTAATGGACCATATCTTCCCTGATCAACTGAAATGATGTGAGGCTCCCTTAGATGATATCATTGTCTATAGCGAATGCTGGGAAAACCATTTAATGCATTGGAAAAAGTAGTGACAAGTATTCAAAAAGCTAGTTTTACAGTAGATCCAACAAAATGTCATCTGGGTTATAAAGAAATCAGATATTTAGGTTTTTTGGTAGTGAATGGAATCCTAACAGATAAAGGAAACCCAACTGAACAATATAGCTAAAGAGAAACCAGTTAAACAACTGTGTGGAGCACCAGTATAAATATTGAAAATTCAAAAGTATTCACAAATGTTTAAGCCCGCAGTATATCTTATTTAAAAGTGATTATAATTTTATAATTATATAATTTATATAATTATAATTATTATGATTTTCAGCTTTTTAAAAGTATATGATGGTAATGATGATGTTGATTATGGTAAAATATATTCTAAAAAGAGTAATTGAAAGATTTTGAATAAGTAACTAAATGGAGGAATAGCTAATATACTTTAGAAAATATAAGTTTTTCCCACTAGTGAAAAATCAAATAAGTAATTTTTAGCATATTAAATATTGTTCAGAGTTCAATGTTCTGTATTATGGTAATACAAAAAATGTGGTTTGACTTGTATCTTGTAATGTGTATTAATAGCTTATGTTTTGAAAAGTTATTTTACCACTTCAAACATTTTTAAAAAAACATTTAAGAAAAATTAAATGTCTTAATTTCCATCTGCTTTCTTTATCTTTCTGCTTCCTTTTTGTCTGACAGTCTCAGCAACATTATTTGTTGCATCTGTGAATTTTCATGTTTCTGAATACTGATGGAATTTAATGTTAAGGCATATTACTTTGTATTAGGCATTAATTTGGAATACCTTTTCATAATTAAACTGTAAAGTTTCAAATAGTGTTAACATTGCCTACTGTTTTGGGATCTATTTTTCCATGTTTCCAGGGTATATATCCTTGTCACTCTTTGAAAAATGTTATTCATTGTTGCATATGGTAATTATTGTTTACAAAAGAACTTCACTAAAATGAACTACATAATTGCAAATGGAAACTTACATTTAACCAAAGCAAATAATAAAGTATCTTAATTTTAGTAGAATAGATTTGGAAAAGATATAATTTCAATTATATTTATATAATTTATTTAATATATATAGCAATTATATACTTTCCATTTTCTCAAATTATTCACTAATTCCAGAACTGTAGCCCACACAGTGTTCCTGTTCACCCTCTTTTCTTGAATATTTATTTATTATGAAGTCTTTATATACTATATGTTTCTGTATAAATTGTATCTTCAATATTTATTTAATAATATGGTTTGATTTTTAAAATGGACATAGTTTTATGACATTTGTTTAACTGAGTTTATCTTACAGCATATCATCTTGAAGTGTAATGTAAAATACCGTATTTTCTGGCGTATAAGATGACTTTCTAAACCATGAAAATCTTCTCAAAAGTTGGGGGTCGTCTTATACACCCAGTCGTCTTATACATCGGAAAATATAATACATCAAAGCAAGCTCCCCTGTATCCTGCGCCCCATGCTCCTCACCCCTTGGCATGGGGATTGGCTGTCCATATGAGAGTTTAAGAGTCCCACGCAGCCAAATAGCCCTAGAAAAGTGTCCCTCTGAGAAACAGCTGGGAGGAAGGGGCGAGGTTGGAGCGTTGGCGGACCAATGGCGGGAGAGGAGTGCTGGTGGGGAGCCAGCCAAGTAAGAATGCCCGTGTTGGGTCAGCAGTGGGGGCTTCCCGAGAAGAAGTGCCCCCGCCCCCCTTGCTGCTTAAGTGCTGCTCAGTGCTCACAGAAGGCCAGCTATTTTGCAGAAGCGTCCGTCCCCCAGGCAGGGATCCTGCCCCTCCCAGTCTAGGGAGGTGGAGGGAGGCGGTGCGAGCGGGGCTTTTCCTCCCCCGGGGAAAACCCCCTGCCACCAGCCTCTGCTCGGGTGGCCGGCAGGAGCAGCTGATGGGAGCCGGCGCCTGCGCAGAGGGTGCCGCTTCCTCAGGGTTGACCACACCCGGTGCCGTCATGCTGAGCGCCAGAAGCCCTGGGACCCCGACGGACGGACGCTTAGTGTTTCCTCCTCCGTGCTCAGCCGCTTCTTTGGCAACCTGCAGCCGTCGCTGGTGCTCTCGCTGCACAGATGACAGCGATCCGCCCACGGTCCGGCAGGCGCTTCCACCGACGGATTTTAGGATGCGCTGCCTTTGCCAGTCCCACCTGGCGTGGGCAGCCTTGGGGTCGGGCAAGTGGGAGTAGAGGGTGTTTTCAGATCCATTTGGAGAAAATGGATCCAAAATCTCTACCTGTTGGACAGCTGGGCTTGGCTAGTGCCGCGACCCGCTTTCCTCCCACCTCCCGCTATCCTTTAGTCCTCCTCATATACTGCAAAGCTTCACAAGTGCACCCCGATGCTTATGGGATGTTACCCAGCTACATTTGTCTTCAGCAGATCAGGAACAAGCGATGAAATATAATGAAATGCTAATGTGCTTAGGACTTACATTACTTTTATTAGAAAGTTAAAGTACCCGTATTTTCCAGCGTATAAGATGACTTGCCAAACCATGAAAATCTTCTCAAAAGTTGGGGGTCGTCTTATACGCCCAGTCGTCTTATACGCCGGAAAATACGGTAGTCTTTTTAAGGCAAGGAAAGAAAATTTGGGGGAACAAGACTACACTTTTGAGGAGATTGAGGGTCACATTGGGCAGGTTAAGAATGTCAAATAGGTGAAGGAAGTTTACACATATGCCTGCTCTTGATTTTCTAATAACTTTTTGTGGGGGGCATTGAGGGAGGAGGGGAATTTATTTAACTGTGTAAGTTTATTTCAGGCTTGCTTTAGAGTTTTGTGTTTTCAAGCCTGAAATGGAAGATTGCCTTTTAGCAGTCTCACCAGAAGTCAGAAGTGTGTTTGGGAAAAAAGTTGGGATACATTTGGCAGATAAGGGCAATCATAACTGTTAGGTAATATTGATATATAAGATAATTGTAATATTTTTCTAATGTTTTGATTTTGGAAACCTGATCATTTTGGGATAATTAATTCATATTCTTAAAATGTAAAGGCAAACAACACTCACATAAAAGCATATTGCTACTCTTGTGACCTGCTTTTCTTAAAATACTGTTCACATAGGTTTGCTTCCGCTATACCTGTACTGTTTCTACTTTTCAAACCTCCAGAAGTACTTAGAAGAAAGTTAATTTCTGTTTTCACTTCTGTCCACTTAAGATACTGTAAACCAAGAACAGATAGTTTTAACAGCCTGAATATTTACAGCTCCTACAACAAAGATATCACCCTAAGTTTATAAAAAATGTTAAAAAGAAATTATACAAATAGATGTTTCTTAACTGCCAAAGCATATCTTAAGACTTTTATATTTTGAGTCATTATTGTGAATTTCCATAGAATAATTTTGAGAGAATTAAAAATGATACAAGTTATGCCTTTTCTAGTTCTAACAAATTATATTTTGTTATTTAGAATTATTGATGATTTGAATTCATGGAAATTAAAAATGTCAACTCTCTGGCTGTTAGGGATAAATGACTTTTTCCTTCATTCTTCACTTGGGCCAAATTGCAATATTGTTTCTTTTTTTTAAAAAAAACAAACAAGTTTTATTGATTTTTTATTTTTACAACAGGTGCTTGAGAAACAACGTGGTGACGGGGTAATCAATTATCCAAAAACAAAATCATACGTATATAAGTCAGATTAAATCATTAGAAACTCCCTATTTCCCTCAAATAATATAATATATTCAAATTAATGTATTTTTCGATAAAATTCAATCAATCAGAACAATCATCAATAACATTTCATCTGTATAACTCCAAATCCTGTTTTTAAGCTTTACTATTTACAATTACCATATTCCACTTAGGTTTTTAGATAAGCATATTATTAACATTTCAGGTGTCCCTCCTTTCCCTTTTTTTTGGAGATAATCCTTATCTCTAAAATTCACATATTATTTCAACCATAACATTCTTGTATTTTCTATAAGTATTCTATTTTTTAATCTAGTAACTCATTTATTAATATCATTTTTCTTTTATCAGAAATCCCTCTTATTCTCCTTCCATTACAAAATAGCTATCCTTCCTAAAAATAAGAATATTACTCCAAAAAATACA
This sequence comes from Crotalus tigris, assembly GCF_016545835.1. Taxonomy (NCBI): domain Eukaryota; kingdom Metazoa; phylum Chordata; class Lepidosauria; order Squamata; family Viperidae; genus Crotalus; species Crotalus tigris. The sequence continues at coordinate 1,357,181 of NW_024096460.1, read as the reverse complement.
TTTCTACTCTATTTTAAATCTATAATCTATCAATCAATCAGTATCTATGAAAAACTCTTTTAACCCACTCAATAAAGTTTAAATCCGGTCCGAATAATTATTATATCCACAACAAGCATATTGATACAGAAAAACATCTTCTTACTAAGTTCACATATTTGATTAATCTTTATTCAGTCAAGTTCTCTAAAGCCTTATTTACCAATCTTAAACCTTAAATCAATCCGTTCTTAAAAGCCTTTTTAACCCATTGCATACAATTTTAGGTCACACTTTTAAGTCTTATTCTAGCTTTCTTCTTGTGGCAACAGGTTTCCATAACAGAGACTCTATATCAATAAATAAATCTCTTTTTATTCCTCGTGGTATCATTTGAGTCAAGAAAAAACGTCCCATCCTCTGTTTTAGGAACCTGACTCCTTTGTAGTTAATCCCCTGTTGTTTTAAAAGTTCAAGTCTCAACATTTGATTCTGCTGAGTAAGACACTCAGTTATGTCCAGTTTTGTGGTTAGTAGTTGGTTATCAAAATTGTCATAGTTCTCAATCAGTTGTATTTGCACGTCCATTTCTGTTACTTTTGAAATTGTATATGGTTTAGTTAAAGTCACTTTTTGATCATCAGGAGTCTCAATAGGTTGTATATAGAATGGCATAGAATCTTCTTTAGTGTTGATTGATTCCTCTTTTGTTGTTTTTTGGCCTGTAGGATAGTCAAATGAAGTCTGGAGGTCGGTTTGTAAGTTCCAAACAGGGTTTCTGTTTTTTTTATTTCTGTAGTAATCTCTTTTATTTGAATGCATATTTGCTTAGTGGCTTCATAGACTTTTTCCAATATAAGTTTACAGTTGAGTTGTAAATAGGGTTTCTCCATTTAAATAGCAACTAGTGACAGTCCTGTTATCTTTTAGTAGAGGCTATGTTTAATAACATTTAGCCAGTATCCACCCCCACAAATTTAACAGCTGTTGAATTTCTTTGTCTTTTCCCTTTTATGATGATCTGAAGGTCAAAGACAACCTCAGCATCAAATTAAAAAAAAAGTTGCAATTTTAAATTTCTCCACAGGGTGTCCTCAGTAGACAATAAAATCTCTTCCCAGACACCAAAAATGACATCAAGAAAATCAAGAAAAAATAGCATTCTTCACATATAAACTAAATCCAGTAATGAAATTCAATAATAAGAATTTTTTCAAGACCCCAAAGTGAATAGAAGTAAAAAATAGTCCATAAAATTAATTTTCATTCCATTTTCAAAGCTTCTCTTCCCACACTAACAAGCGCCACTCTCTCAGAGAAGGGAAATAATTCCAAAAATGCTTTTTACAGGGAAAAAAAAGAGAAAAGGGCTAAGAGAGGAAAAAAAGGTCTCACCTGGATCAACCACGGTGGTTCTTTATGCTTAGATGTTCTTCTGACTTTTGGTTACTGCAGCAAAGTGATCGGCCATTTTACTGGCCGATCTTTTCTCTGTTGGCCCTAAGGAGCAATCTCGGACTGTGGAAGGAGCTGCCATCCTTCCATAGTCGACGAGGGTCTCCTCAATGGTAGTTGCCCCTCCAGGACGACTTTTCGACCCGATTAAGGATCTACTGGCAGAGGGAAAGCAGCCCGCGAAGAGAGGAGTCTCTCTGCATAGCTGCACACGCCGCGATCCGGAACCGGAAGTCGCAGTATTGTTTCTTCAAAGGAGAAAACGGCAAACCAGTTATTTCATACATTGTTGAATCAGTACCTATGGGATCATTGCAGTGATAACCTTAAACTTATGAAGAGATTTTATTTTACTTTCTTCTGACTTTCTCTTCCTCTCTGATTATACTTTAACAAATTCTTCTGGAAGGAAAACTAATATCCTTATCCCCATCCTAACTGTATTCTTGCTACATGGACACAAAGCCCCAAAGGGCAATCGTTATTATTTTTTTAGGACAGCTATCCTTTCGTTGAAAACCTGGTATAAACTACTTAAGCCAATTTTCACATAGCATTTATTCTAGATGAAGAAGGGCCCATAGGAATCAGTGCATTTTAGTATCATTAAAGTTGGAATAGGATCAATCAACCCTCAACGTATTCACTCTTAGTATATATGTTTACATTAATAGAAATTTTAAAATGCTACATCCAAATAGTTTTCTATGATGTGTAGTATTTGCATATAATGTATATATAGTTTACTGCTTCTTACTATGACTTTATATAAAGAAGAGCATGTTTATGTTTGTTTTGTAACCAGAATGGTAGAACATTATTATCATGCATGATCATTTTCTTGAGCTTACATATGGTCTGATAATGTCTTGTAAGGGTTTGAACTCTATTACTGAAGTATTGAACTCTCGAAGAAATCCGAACTTTCTGTTTGGCTACACGTTAAATATTAACACATGTTAACTTTTAAAACGATAGTGCTGTTTAGAAAAAAAATCTTCTGTGTCTAATTTTCAAAAATCTGGGGGAAGGATGATGTATGGGAAAAGAGCAACCATTATTTTGAGATATTACATACTTCTAAATATTTATTATATTATATATATTTTTATTACTTCCATAGTTTTAATGTGAATTCTGAAAACTCTGAAGAATTTCAAAAAACAATGGTAAGTAACTACTTGATTGATGTTCCATTTTATATTTGAGAGGGAATATCCCCTGTTTAAAGCTTAGTTGGTTAAAACTTTATTGTTTTTAGCAGACTGATTGAACCCTAATTTAATAGTACAAATGTACAGATTTTCTTTCCTGAATTAATCCAGAATCCCATCTGGATTATTCATTTCCTTCTTGAAATTGATAATTCAGAAACAAGTTGTCTTTTTTGTTGATTGTTTTAACATGTGATATATAGAGATATATTACCCCACAATAGATGTGGTTAATAATTTAAAGGTATAAATAGCCTGTTCTTCATGAATCTGTGGTAAGTGGCTTCATGAATCAAACCATATATGAAAAGATTGGGTAAAAAGCAGAATCATGCAATCTAATCCCATACCTGTTATGCATAAGAAGGCATTCTGCATGCATACTTACATGTTTTCTTAATGTTTTTAGGTACACAGAAAATAACAATTGACTTAAATTTCATAACTTAAAAAAGATGCACAGTATGAATTTGTACTGATATAAATATAGACCATTTTTCACACTTCTTGAATATGTAAGTGGGTCATATGCACAGACAGAGTGCTATTTTCTTTTATTTGGGATGGGCAATCTTTTAGTGGTTGGAGGCAGCACTTTTTTCTAGAAGCAAAGGTTATGGTGGATGGAACATTAATGGACAGTGGAAACAACCAAATATCACATTTTGCTGGTGGTAGGGTTTATTGCTTTCCCTTTTTGTTTTGGAGAGATTTTAACTTCTTTTAAGATTGTTTATGCACCTTTTAAAACAGTCTCCTGCCTTAAAACGGAAATAAATTGCTTTATCAGTTTTAGGCATTGGCAGTATATGATGTTATGGCAGCTACAAAAAAACGCTCAAGGGTCATAGCTGCCTATCCTTACTCTATGTTGAAGAAAAATTAATTATCTAACTTTATTTATGTTGCTGTATATTTCTCCCCAGTTTCTTGCTTTCTAATCTGAAGAGATTAACCCCTCTCGGCCTCTATTTTTATTGAAAGGATTCATACTTCTCAACTGTATTACCTGTTGTTTTTCACCTTGGATATGTTGTTTAATTGAGTGACAAGATGCATAATAATATTGCCTCCTACAGGCTTGTATATTTGATGGAAATATGAACTTTTATGCATTAAATTCATTGGAATATATATTTTAAGAAGGAAATATATTGGAAGGTAACAGAAATACTGGAAGATGGCAATGCATGAGCACTTTTGAACCTAAGTCCCCTAATCCCTTTTCATCCTTTTACTTTTTGTTTATTGGAAGATAATATACTCAATTATTATTTGCTAAATCCAAGTCCTATGGGTCTTTTTAAGTGGTTTAGAAAAGTTAATCCAAATGTGAATTCTAGATTGATTAATAAATATTACAAGATAATAATCAAGAAACATTTATTTATTTATTAAAAATAAACTCAATCATAAAAGACTCCCAGTACCGCACAAAGAGCAATAGCGACAAACCAGAATGAAAAAAGAAAATGTAATTTAGAATTACTGGGGAAAAAATGCAAGTAGCCCTCACTTTGCAATCCGATTGGGACTGGAATTTCCCTCTCTAAGTATTGTGGTAATTAGGCAAAATAGCATTAGTGACATCACTGGAGGTTTTTAAGAAGAGATTTGACAGCCCTTTGTCCAGAGTGGCGTAGGATCTCCTGCTTGGACAGGGGATTAGACTAGAAGACCTCTAAGCTCCTTTCCAACTCAGTTATTCTGATATTTTTCAATAAGTGAGGACTTTCACTAGGCATTCTATGTTCATTTGCATTTGGACAACACAGTATCTTTGTAATAGGTGGTGATATAGATACCTAAGCTGTGAGATACATGGGTTTTTATAGAAATAATCAGCAGCCCGAATTGCACTCAAAAAAACCCTGGTATTCAGTATATCTCCTGCAGCATGTTGTCACAAGACTGTAACAAAATAGTCTTGCTGCATTTTATACTACTGGTAGTTGAAGTTTCTGTGCTCTTTTAAGAGCAGACCCGTGTAAAGCAGTTTGTAGCAATAAGGGAAGTGATAAAGGCATGAGTGACAATCTTTAGTGCCCATATACTAGCTGGCAAGGGCTTCTACCTATGGACTTCCATGAACTTCATAAACCTTATAAATCATCATGAAAAATAAAAAGAGGCTCTTAAATGCTAGATCTGTTTCTTCAGTTCAAATATGGCAGTATTACGGCCTGTTCTATAATAACTATAAAGTTGGTTTTCCCTTGTTTAAAGAGAATGCTATTTGTCCAGACTCAGTTGAAGCTGTCACTAATTTAAGAATCAGTTCATTAGATTTGGTGCATTATTTAGGAAGAACTCAACTGAACTCATTGAGCTACCATATTTATCTTTAGGAGGCTTGCATAACAAATGTTATTATTTACCTGTATTTCAAAGCTTTTTATTTTTATGCTTCTATATCATTATTCAGAACAATATAACAAATTTCTAAAAAACTATTTTACTCTTGAAGTCCAAATTATGGGAAATACAATGTGTAGAAGGCACTTTTTTAGGAAATATGAACCATAATAATTGCAAGAATTCAAATATTGCAGCCTTAACAAATAGGTTTGAAGTAATTTAAATAGCATTCTTCCAATGACTTACATTGTGGTTTTCCCCTGGGAAATGGTATTTTATATATTTATTTTGTTTTGTTAGTGCTATCACCTGTGACTGAATGAGAGATAGCCGATTGAAAAGAAAGCCTAATTAAAAGCCAAAAGAAGAATGGAAAAGTAAAACAAGAGATGAGAAAGTGGTTTCAGTTATATTCCCAAAACAAATGTCCTTATTAGAATAAACAAATGATCAAAGAATGCCAAGTTCAAATGTTATCTTTGCTTTTTCCCGCAGCAGCTATCAGTTTGTACCCAAATAATACTTGATTATCAGATTTTCTCTACTTGCTTGCTCGTTTGAAACTGTGGTGTTTTTCTCCTATTCTTTACTGAATTTGATATCAATATTGTTGGGAAATGGCATAGAATATTTATTTTTAGTTAATTTGTCCTTATTTACTGAACATGTGTTTCCATTTAAGATAGTAAAATTATATTGATCTCAATCATTACATTAGTTGCATAGATATAGTTGTTTTACTTGAAACTATGCATATGTTTTGATCTAAGTGATCAGAAATGAACAAAGTTTAATATATTCAACCATCTGCGGTATATAATTAAAATGGTATTTCTGCCAACTGATACAAAGATGGAAACATGAAAAAAATTATTATCTAAAATATGAATATATTTTTAAAAGTGCAAATGAATATATAAATTCAGAATTATTATACAATTCAGAGAAACAAAAAGTATGTATCAACATTTCTTTTAGATTTTGCAACCTATGCCTATGATACTGTAAACATGTCCCAGTCATATAAGTATTTGAAAAGTTGCAGGAGATATAAACACTATTCTGAAATGATTGCTAAAAGCAAATGAGCTATGAACATAAATAAAAGCACTCTTTTTATTTTCAATTAATGGTCAGGAGCTCAAAAAAATTAACACTTGACAGATTTGCAGCATTTATGTTGCCTCCCTCACCCATTCTAATTAGCTTTATTTCAAATTTCCACTTGCATATTTTAATTATATGATAGGTGCCAAACTTTAAATAGAAGTAATTTGAATGAAAGGGGTTAAAACTGAATTATTGTGCATTTGATGTATTAAAATCCTGTATGTATGACCAGCAGTCATTTAAAACAAATTTCAGAGATCCTATTTTTTACTAACTGCATTGTAATATTGATAGTTTATTGCTATCCTTAAATTTAGATATTACAGTCAACTTTGGTCAATCTGGAAGAGAAACATGTACTCACAGAGCAATTAGTCCCACTGAAATATGAATCTTCCAAGAATTCTCATTTTTCAATTACAACTCTGTTAGAACTAGAAAATGTACTTAGACAAACAATGCTTTAGAAGTACCATAAACCTTTGATCCTTTAAGATTCAGTTCTGAAAGAAAGGCAGTTCAAACATTTTTAGATATGTCTTGAATAAACAATTTCATACATTACCAGAATAGGCAAAGATTGGTGTATAAAATTGTACAGACAAGGTATCCAAAATGAAACAAGGGACATTTGCATACTCTTTAATTAGGGTTACAGAATTAGAACATGTTGTCAAATTATAATGATATATATATATGTATGTATGTATGTATGTATGTATGTATGTATGTATGTATGTATGTATGTGTATATATATATGAACATTAAGGTAGTTTGGTCAGAGATGTTTGCTTTTTGTCAAACTGCATGGACATTTTCCAATCATATTCATTCATCATGTAGCAGTCTAAATGCTTCAGATACATATCTGGAATCTTGCAAATGTTCTTCCAGTTGCATGTTAGAAAATAATTGTGTACATCTAAATGTTTCACTTACTTTTAAATGCCATTTTAAATCTATACCTATATGTCTGTATCTGTCTATGAGTGTGAATAGTTTCAAAAAGCAGAAGGATTAATTGATAGTTATATTTGATGAGCTCCACATTAGTTGGTGATTTGAATGTATTAAGTGTCATCCAGATAAATAAGCAAGGAACAGTATTTTTATATCATAGATTTTACTTCATATATGCAGTAATACTTTACATTTCATTCATTCAGTTGCAGATTATTGAATGATAGTGTGGTTTCTGTGGATGTGAACCCTAACTTGCTATTTAAATATAGAAAGTGATAGATATGAGCAAATCTTAAAATAGAGTCTGAATTCATTAAAAAGAAGCATGTAGCATTATCTCACTGTTGGGAAGCAACCAAGAAATGTTTTTGAGTCATGTCTATTATCCATTTTAATCATATTGGGTTCTTTTCAAATATAGACTAGTTGCTTTGCATCATCATCTGCCAGGAAAGTGGGAAATAGTCCAGAGAAATGTTCACTTAATAACACTGCACTGTGGATCCCAGATGGAGGCTTCTTTTCACTTAGATCTCAATTACAATCTGCTCCTGCTTTTAGGTGCAGATCAACAGTGAGACAGGGGGAAAATGGTGTACTATAAATTCCTTAGTATTTATATTTTCCTGCAACTTTCTTATTGAAGTTCTGCCAGAATTAATCAGGTGAACCATTCTGATAGTTGCAGAATTCTCCCAGAACTTTTTTGGGTTGTTTTATTTATTTATTTGTTGCTTTTGTGTGTGTATTTATGTCCTAATTTTCAATGAACTTGCTATTAGCATATAACAAAAGAGAAAGAGAGAGAGGCCCTGTCGTCAGGTTTAGAAACTTAAAAAAAGCAAGATATACAAGCAAAGGGAGTGGATGAGATCAGTTCTTCAAGGCCAGAATAAAGTGATAAACTATACCTAGGACTTGTGACTAGCTGGGCAAGCCTAATCTTTGTTTCTCTAATTCTTTCTTGAATGGCAATTAATTGTTCCTGCTTCTTTCACTTTTTTCCTTTTCTGGCCCAAGTCTACAGGATGTTGCAGCTAAGAGTTTCTATCTACATAGAAAGATATATCTGTCAGCCTATCATTCCAGTACTTCACAGTCATAGCAGTTGCCCTAGGATCCTTAACTGATAGCAGAAACTACAATATATTCCTTTTGTTTGTTTTCTTGTATCAGGGCTAGTTTTTTCCATACCATTGACCAATTGTATAATGGGATATATAAATACAAATCAGAACTTGACCTAAACAGAATTTTTTTTTTGCATAGCTATTTTGATAGAAAAAAATAGAAATATACCAAATCTTATAATTCTTGAAATTATAGTAGCTGATTTGAGAAAATGTCTGAAACAGTTGTTGCCACCTGTTACTTATAAACAACATTATAACTTATAGTGAGGAATAAATAAAATTCCTGAATTGTTCATGTTTGTGTCACTTATAAAATTTCATGTGTTGCTTATATGGAAATTTATACACAGAAAGACACATATAGTGAATAGTTCTGAAATTGTATGATTAAAATTGGCTGTGATATAGAAATATTATCTGCAGCTTCCACATGGTAGTAATATAAGAATCCTTAGTTTGTACCAATCCATATGACATATAGGACACATTTATTAAATGCTCCCTGCATTTCTTTAGAAATGGGGTTCTAATTATTCATTAATTCATGGAGTTTGTACATTACCATGTACAGTGCTATTTAGTATGAATTGTGATAATAGAGTTAGAGCAGTGTTGAAATTACATGAGAAGATATGAAGAAGCTGGATTAAATAGAAGTAATCCTTAATTTATGAACTTTTCTTTAACAACTATACAAAGTTATGATAGCACTGAAAAATGATGTTAATGACAGATGTTCCGGTCCCAAATGTGCTTGTGAGAACTACCTGTAAGCTGTTCGTTACAATATTTTTAAAACCTATTATATCCAAGACAGAAATGGATCTTGATGTATTTGCAGTATTTATGCAGGGGTGTTTGCCATAAGTGTATTTCTTTGCTCCTCTTTATTTAAAAGTGCTTCTATAATGCATGCCACATTGTGAATTATATGGAGAAACTTTTGTGAAGCCTTTGAATGAATCACACTTTTCTATTAAGACCATGCTTCTAGTTCTATCCTTAAAAATATCTTTATTCTAGGATGGAAATCCTTTTGATGCTGCAATAGGATATCATAATCTTACATATGAAGAGGTCTTGCAGGAGTTGATGAAACACAAAGAACAACTGAAGAAAAAAGATACCCACATTCGTGAACTTGAGGACTATATTGACAACCTTTTAGTACGAGTAATGGAAGAAACTCCAAGTATTCTGCGAGTGCCATATGAACCTTCTCGGCGAGCTGGCAAATTTACAAAAACCTGAGCTAATGCCAACACTCCTGGTATTAATTAAGAGGATGGATTGCTTAGTGCAGTGTTTTGATATTGTAAATTTCATATTCATGCTTTGTCCTGAGAGCATTTGACTCCAAATTTAAGTTAGTATTAGTTCTTGAATCTGTATACAAACTTCAGTTTTATAAGGTGAAAATGTAAGCTCCTTTTGCTGCAAAACATTCCTTTACTTTGAACATGTATATCCAGGTATGCTTTATTTTCAAAATATTATGGTTAGTTTGGGTATCCTGTACAGTAATCATCTAATATACATACTTGAATATTTATTTTGCACTTCAGTTAATCACTTTGGAATTGCAGCATGCTGCCAGAATGAATGTGCATAGTCAGAATGTGTTTTGCAGCTCTTAATATGAAGGAAAATGTGATTTACTTTAGGAATCACTAGTAAATGAGGGGGTAATACATTTTTTCCTGAGAAGGTAGACAGTATTGATCCTTAATGTAGTGCTTATTTGAAATAATTACATCTGTGCTCTTGAAGAAATGAGAGTTTTTCAAATGGCAAATTCCATAATCTATATGGATAGAAAAGAGCTTAATATATTAAGGTACAGTATGCCATTGGTTTAAGCACACATATGCACATTTAAAAAAAGAGAAATAAAGCAGAAGAAACTAGTGGATAATACCTCATTTTTAGACTATAAGAAGTATGGGGGGAAAGCTGATAGGAACATAACATTCTAAATATTAGTATGTCAGCCAACCTATACATGTGTGTTTAGCAGTTTGTCTGTATACACATAGACATATGCATAAAACGTATGCATCATTTGGGTTCTGCAATATTTGAGACAGGAAATTGAGATTAATTTGCTTGTTTTTTCAAATATAGGAAATTATTTTTTAAAATAGATTGCAATTACTTCAGTACTTTATTCTGTGTCAGAGTCAAATATTGTCCTCCATTAAAAAGTGATGGATATATTTGACTCAGCATGTCTCTGACTAAATAAATTTATGTGCATTGTTGTTTAACTATTTCAAAGTGGTAAATGCAATTCTAATGGAAAATATTGCCATACAGAAAATATTGTTTACTATATTGTAATAAAAAAAATATTCCTTTATTTTATAAAAAATTCAGGCAGAATGATTGCTAGTATGAAGTGCAAATAGGCTTAGACATGAGGATACAGCATTGGGAAGAATGAAATAACGTTTTTGTTCAGTTTTCTTCTTGATTGTGTAATGCAGATTTTTTTCATACAGAAACATATTAAGGATTTCTATGGAAAAGAATGGAAAATATTTTCCCTTTTTTAGAGTATTAATAAATTTAATTCAGAAAGTTTTGTTTTTGATTATGTATTACTGATTAAAATCCTTTTGTAACTAAAATAGGTTAGCAGTATTATCAGAAGGAGCAAGAATTCTTTGTATTTTTAATACTCCCTATCCACATTAAGCAGTGTATTGTGCCATGAAAAGAGACCACGCTTGGATTATTAGACTTTGGTTTATTTTTCAGTATGGAATAAACAAGTAAACTTATTAATAAATGCATACATTTTTCCTATATAATTCAAATTAAGTACAAATCCTAAGCTATGCTTTATTTGTTAATATTAACTTCTGCATTTAAAATAGGTGTTTATTTTCATAGTTTGTACAGAATATATTTTAAAAATCAGTTGTTGATTGAAAGTTTACAGATGTTGCATAGTAACACATTTAATGACTTCCACTTATATTATTTAAATTCTTGGGCCATTGACATTTATTCTGAGATTCCAATATATTCAGTTCATTAGATCCTTTCTACATGTGTTCTGCAAATATACCAGCTGAGTATAAACCACTTTATATGTTGGAAGTTTTAATATTTAACTTTTTAAAACTTATTAAGTTTTCAAATTAACTTGGTTAATCTTAATGGGAAATATCAACAGGCTGGAGTGTAAAGTGTTTAATTCTTAGAATTAAAGTTAAGTTTTATGAAGGGTTTTGTTTTTTGTTTTGCTTAAATTCTCTATTCCTTTTAATTTCTGTTTAATACAAAAGTGAATTAAAGGATACTTTAAATTTACAATAGTTTATAAAAATCACAAAAAGGCAGGTATATTAAAAAGCATCAAAATATATTCAATGAAATGTATATAAATAGTAGCAACTCTTTATAATTTGTATATTAAATGGCTTATATATTTATTAATATAATTTAAATACTGCTTTGTGAGCAACTTCTTAAATATCAATTTGTTTAGGTACATAATAACTGAAACTTCAAAAGAGGTACAAGGCTTCCTTTTATAAATGTTTTACAGAAGCAAGCACAAAGTACCAGCTATAATATAAATTAGCAGGGACTTCCTTTAAAAGCATAATTGTTGCATCTATTTCTCTAACAGTATAGAAGGAAATTCTGTTTAAATATGATGTTGGTGAAATCACAGCCAGTATTAATGTGTTTTCAGAGCTTATTACTCTCTGCAAAGCATATAATTCATTAATTTATTTAAAATAGAATGCTTCCTCCAAAAATGTTCCATACAAAATAAATTCTGAAGCATTGTTTAAAATCAAATTACATCTATTGAAATTACCTGATGGGTAATATTGGGAAAGCATATATTTCACACACCTTTGTGATACCTTGCATGAACATTAATTTCAGCTTAATTACCACTTTTCATTGAATATAGAATTATCCATAGATTATAGTTGCCTAATCTATTATTGTTGGCCTTAAATCAAGGGCTATTTGTAATGGTCCAGCTATGAAAACATTGCCCTCTCTGTATTTTGAAGACTTTTTCAATTGGAGTAATACAGTAATCTCTGTTAAGCATTTTAATGACTTCTTCCCTTCTTTTGCTCAGATTCTTAAAAGAAATTAAATGTATGTTTAAAAGTTATTGCTGCACTGAACATTATTAACAATGTAAAATTGCTATCTATCCAAAGGTCAGTGCACAAGTTATGCGTTTGTAGACTGTTAGGAATGCAGATATATGTATTTGAAAAACATGTTTTAATTACACTATGTTAATTTCCTCCTGATTTCAAAGCAACTGAGTAGAGGCCACAGCATTGATAAGAAGAAAAAGGCAGTACTTAGTTCCATTAAACTATTTCTCCTCCCAAGTATTCTAAACATGAGGTATTTTCCTGGATTTCCTTTTTATGAATGTCCAATGTAGTTCTAGATTTCATTACTTTTATTAAATGTTTTTAGTATACAACTGCTACAGCACTTTATCTTTTTTTAAATTTTAAAAATAATTTTATGATTGATTTAAATTAAGTAAATTATCACACCCTAAAAGATTGTTAGCCCAACTATATCTTCACAATCAAGTATCAAAAGAATCTCAAATACATATACTTTATCATGAATGATCTATCCGATTCATTCAGCATGGATGATTCAGTTTTTATGTATTAATGTGATAAAATGCATAAACCTGTATAGCCATATATTAAATCCCCTAACAGTTCTTGCACTGAGAAAAGTTCAGCTATTTCGTTGAACTACGATTTTTCTCCACAAAATGGAAAGTCATTATGTAAATTGCGCCTATGTGTGTAGAATGTGAAAATGCATGAACCAGCAGTTTTGTTGCATTTGTAGTCTTCAACAGTTTTTAAAAATCAAAATTGTAATCCTAAATTTTAGATTTTGTCCCAGTGGTTGCTGCATGTTAAGCACTAATAAAATACCACTGTGTACTCCAGTCACTTGTGTTGTCGTCATTTTAATATATTCAGTATATGCTACATTTTACTATGCCATACCAAATAAATAGATGAAATGCATTTCATGCAATAAGACTTAAAAATTTCAATTAATTGGTCAGTGCCTGGTAAACCCCTACAATAGGAGAAAAGCTGGGTACTGGACTCAATGGTTCCCAAACAGTCTCTTTTTGAAGGTTGATCCTAGTTGGCAGCATGATTGACAGAACCCTCTTAGCAAATATGCCAGAAATGATGCTTGGAGCCTTAGTAGAAAAAGTCAAAAAACGGAACTGGTTACATGGTTACATGCTCATAGCTTAGCTAATAAGAGTGGTAAAGTGGGTTCACTATTATCACATCAGCAAGTTGTCCTGCAGTTTTGTTTAGGTTTAAGACTCTCATTTGGAGAGGAGTCATCTCAATTGGCTACTCAAATCAGTTTGCACAATATTTCACTGCCAGAGAAGTGCCACAGTCTTGACTCAGCATTTTTTGGGTGGCTAGGGCACTGCCTTCTCATATTATTGGCATCCTCTTTGTATGAATGAACTCCAAGGAAGTGGAGAGGATGAGGTCATCTGCCATGTATAAATAGTTTGGATCCCTGGCTTTTGTGAGGAGTGAATGGGAAAGTGACCACTTGGATCCATGAGATTGATAATCCCTTTCTGTGTGAAGGGAGTTGCCTACAGTCAAGCAGTAGATTGTGGAACATTCTCTGAAGATGCCATCTCTGGATCCTTTGATCCTAAATTAATATTGATTAGTCTCCAAACTTTTCCTTTGGGAACCTGGATGGAATTGATACACCTCATCTGCTCCTGGTTTTTGATAGTATTGACCATAGTAATTTACTGGACTACCTTTGAGGATCAGGAAGCCTTATAGTGGCTCTTCTCCTTCCTAAGAAGATGATTATGGTCTGCAGTTATGGGGAAGGAATGGTCAACCCAGTGGCCTCTGATATATGGGATACCTGTAAAGAGTAAGAGGTTGATCTCAATGGAGAAGATCGGAGAGAGACAACAAGCAAATAAGCACTGCAGAAGCCCAGATTGAGGTTTGGGGAGGGGCAGGGAGAGCGACAGAAGTATCCCAGTCAGACTCCTAAATTCACATGAAGTTAGAAGGACAAGCACATTCTGACTTGCAAAATTCTGTTATAATAGCCAATCTTTAAAAAAAAGTAGTTTTAGAAACACCTGGTATCTTTCTTGGTGTAGTCTACACCAAGTGCTTAGGGGGCTGCTCCTCCCATGCATTTAACATCAATATCAAACCACTGGGAAAGGTCTAACAGCTTGAGCTATGTTATTATCAGTATGCTAATGATGTTCAGATATGCATCAGTTCCCTGGACCATAGAAATATTCTCTTGATGTTCTTTCCCAGTGCATGGCGGCTGTGACAGTCTAGAGTGGGCAGAACAGGCTGAAGTCAAATCCAAACATGGCAGACTTGCTGTTCTCCCAATAATCACAGCCTGGTGAGCAAATCTTTCTCCAACCTAAGACAGCTAGATGTTTTACAAAATGGGACTTGGTTCTCTAGAGACAAATTGGAATATATCTGCTTCTAATAATCCCTAAGAGAATCCAGCCTGAGCAGGGAGCTGGCTGATCCTTCGCTGACATCACCTTTATAGAAGAGGAGATATTTACCATCACTGCTTATGTGATCAATTGTACAATATATTTCATTCTAAGGCCTGATTGCCCCTCTAGGCTTCAGAAAATACAAGAGATATGTTTTAAATTATCCAGTCAGAATGGTAAGTATGTTACAATATGTGCTTTTAGCTGTAGAGTACTAAACAGCAAATTCAGTTCTAGCCCATGATTATCCACCTATCATTAAGAATTTACATCAAAAATTTAAGGTGTATCATCACCTATGTGAAATTGGTTTAAATAACTTCTATGTGACTGACAAAAAATCTGCAGCTAATTTCCTGAAGCAAAGGCATAGAAGCAATATACCAATAGAGAAAGGCTTGTTTTATATAACAAAAACTCTTTTATTGACCAAAGGAATTGTTTACCTACAAGAATAAAATTGGTTTTCAACAGGAAAATGAAATTGCTCACATGTACTGTCTATAGGTTAAATATATTAATAGGTAACCCCTCATCAATTAGACATTTCAAAAGATTTTTTTTCTCATACTGTATTTCATAATCTTCAGCCCAAGCATTTAGCCGAAACTATTGGAACAGAGTTATAGAGCAGAGTTCCTTTATATTCATATTATTTTCAGATTTCAATGGCTTTGTAACAGCTGGATAGAGCTGTCCTTGCTTAGACCATTGCCTGAAGCTCACAGTGCTGTCTGCTCTAAGCTGTGCCACTTTCCTTGATGAAGACAAGGATTTTTCAAACTATGTCACCTAAGGGTCTTATGAAACTGAATGGTTCCATGAGAGACTAAGGATAAAACAAAAACAAGAAATTCACTAGAACACAGTAAATTTTCTATTATTTTGTTTTTTGATTAAGGATTCTGAAATTTTAATTAAAAACAATCTAACAAGTGCTAGAGCTTGGAAAATGTTTGAAAATTTCTGAGACTTTTTGCTACAATCTTCAGCCCCATCTCTAGCTTCCAGATTTTTTCCTCAACCCTCTTAATGGAGACAGCCATAATTATTTTTTCGTTAGTATACAATAACTTTATTCCAATATATTTTTATATTGACTGCATGTATGTTAGGAATAGAATATAGTCATAACAAATCAGCAAAATTACCTTTAAAACTGCATCACAAACTTCATATAATGATATATGCAGTTTTGTACAATTTTACATATATACATAATTCAATTATGTTTCTGAATAGTAAAACAAATTATCTGACTCTTATAGTCATAAGAATTTCAGTTTAATTACTTTAAAAATAAAGAATATGATCACTTTAAAGGACTTTTAGTCAATTTCCAATTGTGCAAAGACAGGAGCACTTCCATTTAGCAGAGACTGGTTTGAATTCATTTTCTCAGCTTAGATACCTACCTGTGTGTACTTAGCTATGGTTCTGCTTAATTAAAAAACCATTGTACTCTGCAAGATGTAGGAAGTTTAGCAGATGGGTTCGTAACTAAGGCACAGCCCATAAGACATATGCCTGGGGCAAATGCATTGCTTCAGCCTGCTGTCACCTCAGTTTTTGAGATTTCTAGGACACTTTTCTAAACCTTTAGGGATTATACTCACCAGTATCAGCAGGCAGTGTCTTATGAAATCTGGTGACATAGGCTGAATGTGGCAGACCAGATTGCCTCTATTGTTGCCCCGTGTAGGTGCCTGCCGCATAGTGCCAATAGCTTTAACAAGGAAAAACATTGCAATGTGTCATGTCACCTCCTCCTAAATGATTGCTGCTGGCCTTGTTAAGGTGTTGTGGGCCTCATTTTCAGATCTCTGTGGTTTCCTTTAGAAATTTCTTGAAAATTAACTCCACAGGACACCTTTAGAAGTAACTTCAAAGAGTCTCATTTTAATGAGTATCATGCCATTATATAAATGTTCCTAACAATGGCATTAGAGAAACCAATATTCCCCTTGTTCTGTACGGCATCATCAATGAGCTAACTCCACAGCAACACTAAATATAAAATAAAAACCTGCTTCAACCAGATGTGGGCTTGACCAACTATCAATAGTTTGCAGTCATTGTAGTTAAAACAGCCGCAGTTTTAATTAATTTTATAACTAAGGCAGCACAATTAAGAATCTAATCAATACAATTCATGTGAGAAATTCTGGCTTTCATAGACAGTATATTGTGAGGCAATCAAAATAGTTTCCAGTGGTTTGAGGCAAAGATCTTACATAATTTCCTTTTTCTGAAATACTATTCTATTTCTTAAAAAATATCTGCCAATAAGAATTTTTAAAAAGTCAGAAAAAAGAATGTAACAATAAATATCTAAAGTTAGATAATAATGTTACAATAGACATATAAGTATTTATATGATATAGATAAAAGGCTATAAAGACTCTTAATATAGAATATAATATAGAATATACGTGCTGTTTGGAAGCCAGCTTGCTCATGCTGATAGAGGAAACACGAAGGACGTCCTGCTAGATCATAGGAACAGTTAAGATCAGTATTTTGCTACTGAAGAACAGTCATTTTGCTACCAAATAAATGTTATTAGAATCTCAGAAGCAGAACATTGAAGTTCGGCATTGCTTTCTAAATTCTAGGCAGATGAGAAATTACAAACTTAAAAAAAAAAAAAAAACTATCTTGTCTCCTATATAGAATTTGCACAGTACTATATTTATTCCTTCATTCCTATCCATACACCATAACTTTTCAGTTAATCACAACTTCAGGTTATAGCAGTGCTTTAAAGAGAAAAAGGCTTGCAAAAAAAAAGGGGGGGGGGAACTATTGCTATATTAAACTGCTCCCCAAACTGAGGTCTATGCTTTCCACAACAATAATAAAACAACAAGGCAGACCACGTGTTGCTTTGCTTTTAGGGAAAATATTATAAGTTAAAGTCACACCAGGCTCTACTTAAATTTAAAACTTTAAGATACTGCAGTTTATGTACTATGTACTATAATACAACTATTAAGAAATGTTCAATTTTATGAATACCTGATGAAAAATAGATGAAAAAACTAATCAAACTTGAAAAATAACATACAAACAGAACTGCCTTTTGAAGAGTAAAGTTATAAAAATTGTTCTGGGTTTAATCAAAGCATTGCTTTTACAATATTTACTTGTAATTACTTAAGAGTATTTATTTATATTTTAGTTTGATCAATAAGAAATGTTCCGGGGGCAAGTTATAAACACAAAAGACTAAAATTCAAATAACTAAATACAGCAAGAGTAATCTGTTGATTATCCTGACACACAAATATTCTTAAAAGTGCTATAAGATCTAAAATACCTGAGAAATGACAGAGTTAAATATGATTTGGATTTACATGAATGTATATAAACTCTAAATGTAAATTTTATTTAGTAGAAGATTTTTCTTCATTTTTGGGGTTTCTCAGTCTCTGAAAAGCTGAGAAAAGAGTAAAAATGGCACTTTGTAATGTTCCTTCTGTTTCTCTATCATAGTTTATGATATAGATTTACTTATACTTTAAATGCCAAACCCTCAATAATACCTAAGATCAAAATCTTTATGATTTATTTTTATGCTGGTCTAAGTTTGAAAATAAATTAACTGATGGATTTTCCAGATATTTTCTGTATGTAGAATACAATGTTTGCTCCAAATAGAAAAAAGGAGAATAGTTTGGCCTGTAGGTTAAGTTACCAGGCTGGAAACTGGGAGATGTGAGTTCTAGTCCCACCTGAGGCACAAAGCCAGCTGAGTGACCATAGGACGGTCACTTTCTGTCAATCCTAGGAAGGAGACAATGGCAAAACATATGACAAATCTTGCCAAGAAAACTGTAGAGACAATCTTTGAGAATTAGAATCAGACAAGATTGAGCTGAAGAAAAAACAATTAAACGCACAAGAAAGAAATACGAGGGCAATTCAGAAATATACCTCCATTTGGTTATCAATGACAGACACTCGCAGATACAGAACTTTTATTATACCCATTAGAAAATTACAACATTACATTACTTTTCGACATAATCACCATTCAAATTGAGGCACTTGTCATAACGATTTACAAGGTTTGAAATTCCTTAGTAGTAGTCGCTCGGCACCAAATCTGGGCTATTGGGGGGGGGGGTGATTGAAAACATCCCAATGGAACTATTCAAAAGTTCTTGGGTACATCTAGCGGTGTGCGAGTGAGCATTATTGTATTCCAACACCACACTGGAAGTGGTGCCATAGAAAATCCCACCAAATGTGAAGATGCCAAAGAAGTACAGCTAGTGAAGTTCATGGAGCCTGGTTTGACCATCAATTTAGAAGTCTACTGTGAAACATTAGAGAACATGTTCCCCATCATAAAACATAAAATGCCTAAACAGGTTTTGAAGCTTTGTCTTCTAATAATGATTGGCATGTATGTGAGCAAAAATACATGTTGCTATGTCTCTTTCTACACACAAACCTTATGTAGAAAAAGCTGTCATATCCTCATGCATTTAGTAACATTCCTATATATTAAAAGGAAAAAAAAGTAACAGGTTAGCATGGCCAGACCAATCATGTATGAATGGGAATGCATGAAGATATCTATATCTTTCATGTAAGACATATGTTCACTCTAGGATCCCTACATATAAGGAGATATACAAATATCTGCAGGAGGGGGTCAAATAAGATAGAACGATGAAAACAATGTTTCTCCATAAGGTTCACCCATCCATATGTGCATTGTGGTGTTGCACACATGCCCAAGAATGAGGAAGCTTGTGGCAAAATGACACAATGCTGCCTTCATCATTTTGATAGAAACAGGAGGTTTCTGCAAACACAATAGCAAGCATTTTCCGTCCCTTCAACATTGGTATTTATTGAGTTAATACTTTTCTAACAATATTCCTTGCAATATTTACTACTACCCAAGGTTTATGTTAAATTCCAGAGGCATGTAACTAACCTAGAAGAATTCAGTAGCTTGTTATGTTCTACTCATTGTGCTACACATAATGTAGAATTAATTAAATGCCATGTGTCTTGATGTTTACATATACAGTAAATATCCATATAAAATGTAGTGCTAATATTGCTTTCATGTTTAGGAAGTGTGAATTTGAGACTACAGTTTGGCAGTTTCTAATGTTTTTGGATGATGTTTTTAATACAGTAAGCAGAAGGATGCTTTTCAGAAAGAGAGAAGTAGAGCAAATTCTGCTGTGTTGTCACATGTCTTTGCCCATTGATTAAAATAAACTACCAAACTTACTTTCAATCAGTTAGAAAAGGAACCACCTAGAAAATGCATGGAATGAGTTACAGCTGGTTTAAAAAGCAAAATTATTTCTTATAAAATGATTATATCAGTGAAGCTTTTCCCCCCTCCACAAAATATATTCAATGCATTTGTGCCATTTCAACTGCAACTGGATTATAACACATAAATTTCTGCAATTTTAAATTTAAAGAAACATCTAAAGATGGTTTTAAAACATATTCCTCCAGAAGAGTGGAAATTTGTGCCTACAGCAGTTTAGCTATTATTAGCCTTGGTTCTTCTAGTAACAACATCAAGATCAGGTAGAAAACAGGTAGAGTTCTACACGTAGAAAGCAGTGATCACAGCAAAAAGGATATTGACTTCCACAAAAAAATTAATAGAATTATTACTATATGCAAGAATCCCAAATTCCTCCTGGCTTTTTTCTGTATTAGCTATATACCAGCCAATCAACTCAAGGAAGTTATAGAAAGACAATGATCAGATCAACCGAACATATATCTATCACATTATAAAACAAACACTCTAGAAAAATAAACTCCTTAAAATAGCATTATCCATTATAACTAATGTCAGAACTCCATTTTTTTCAAAAAGCACTAGCTGATATTAATATTTTGAATTTGATATAATTATTAATGATATAAAGAAATGAGAGTTTCAAATTTTTATTCTTCAGAGGTCAAAATTGTTAGCAGTTTTGTGTTAGCAATGTTTTTTCTGATCCAAACAAAACCCAATACTATTATACAAACTTCAGTCCTTCGAAATATACATAAAAACAGGAGTGGAATTTAGAAGTAGAAAGAACAGAAATACTCATATTGAATGCTGCAATTTATACTTTGAGTTTTCTTAATTTCAAAATGTTGGGCACTTAATTGGCTCAATTGCTTTCTATTTTTATTTTTTAAAATATTAATTACTTAAAGAAACTTGGCCATGTTCAAAGTAAAAATGAGGTAAAAATACTGATAAATTAATGTCAACAGTGTTTTAATTCATAATGTTTTCTCATTTCTTTATACTGACTCTTTTTAATGAGCCAATAAAGTATAGTATAGTACATGATTTAATTTTTATCCCATCTTTACTTTTCTGTAATTTAAGGCAACATTCATAGCTAATGTTACCATTTCCTGTTTTTCCCCACAACAACTCTATGAAGTACTTGAGCTAAGAAGGAATGCCTGACCCAAAGTAATCCTGCTTGTTATCAAGCCTCAGGGAATTTTAGAACTCATGATTTACCAATTGCTAATTGAGCCCTCTAATCACTGTACTAAATTGGCATAGAATTAGATTTAGAGACTAAACGGTGGCAAGAGAGACCCTGCAACCAAACTTTTTAAGGAATTTCTATCATGGAAAATGTATTTGAATATTTTCAAACCCAGACTAATAGAGTCCAGACCCTGGTTAATAATACAGGTAGTCCTTTACTTACAACAATAATTGAGCCCAAATTTTCTGTTGCTAAATGAGACATTTATTAAGTGAATTTTGCCTGATTTTACAACCTTTGTTGCCACATTTGTTAAGTGGATCACTGCAGTTGTTAAGTTAGTAACCCGGTTGTTAAGTGAATCTTACTTCCCCGTTGAGTTTGCTTGTCAGAAAGTCACAAAAGGTGACCACACTGCAACCATCATAAATATGAACCAATTACCAAGCATCTGAATTTTGATCACATGATCATGGGGATGCTGCAAAGGTTGTAACTATGAAAAATGGACGTCACTTTTTTCAGTGCCATCGTAACTTTGAACAGTCATTAAATGAACTGTTGTAAGTCGACAACTACCTGTAATTGTTGGTTTAACCTGAGTTTTTATCTTCATGGCCTAATCTCTATAAAACTAGCTTATATGCTTTCCTGAGAATAACGTATGATTGTTAAAAAAGCCATGCTGAGGCAGAGGATAATTCATGTTGAGACAGATTTTTATAGCCTTTACAAATATAATAGCTGGAAATAAGATGTTCAAACCCCAGGCAGTAAGATGTGGAACATCTTTTTATAGCAAAATATCAGAGAGAGTTTACCTTAGCACACTTTAACATCCTTCCTTCAATAGTTCTAGAATTCAGGGATTTTTTTTTTTAAAAAAATCCTATTACAAATGTTTTTTTTTCCTTTGTAGACAGAACTGTAATTGAAATGATGGCCATGTCCTCCTATACTGCTTCTTTTTGAAAGAATCTTTGTATACCTCACTACATCCTATAATTTGCAAAATCCATGGTTGCTCAGATTATTTCTATGTTAGCTATTTGCTTTCAGAACAAGGGGCTAGAATTTCATGAGGAGTAGAAAAAAAATTTGCCTTGTTAACTTGTCAGTCCAGGTATTTAAGGAAAAAAATAAGATGTAGCTTAATAAAGTAATGGTGTGTTTGTTATATTAAATAATAAGAATAATAAAATAATTTTTAGACCATCTAGGCCACTTCTCTATATTTTCAAAAATCTTCCTTAGACACCCAGATGTTCAATCTATTAGCTAACATCCTACATTATTTTACACAATCTCTCAGAATTTTTTTCCTATAACAATGTCTTCTCTCTAGCATATTTAAGCATATACAGTAGATGAAGCATCATATCCATCACCTTTGCACTAAGTAAACTGGTTTCCATGCCAGATTATCTATGACTACAAATCCTCAATACATGTATTTGTAGCAAATAAAAATACTTTATCCCCTGAAGGAGTGGTTACATTTATTGGACCATCTCTTTCTTCCTTAGAGTAATCCCTTTCTCTGTCATATGCATGTCTTTTAACACATTCTGGAGAGTGTATACAAGCATTATTTACAAACCATTTTGCCTTTCTAGATCATCTGCCTAGCCACCCAAAGAATGAAGTTGTTCCTGATAAAAAAGAGATCATTAAATGAATCACACATTTATAACTTCTGCCCCTGAGACTAGTTAGTCATACAAATGCTACTTTATAATATTTACTATATACAGAGGCTGCACCCACCCAAGCTCCGGCAATGCAAAAAAAGTCATGATACATCGCAACACATCACGTGATGCAGCGAGTTTGACAGCCATGCTTTACAAGATCCATTGGATTGTCCTAGATCTCACTACCTTTCTGCCTTCACAGCCTTTTCTTTGTTTAATTAATCAACATTCCCTAGGAAAATTGTTAATATAATGTTTTTTTAAAAAAGGATTATAACTCATCATAATGTTAGTCATATATAGGTATTTAACTTGACTACTTGCCTGTTTATTGTGACATTTTGTGGCTGTGACTAAGGTATTTGATTTCACTTTGGGTTCATCTTCTGTTCAAGGGAGTAAGATTAAAAAGGCAAACTTAAATATTTGCACCATGTTTGTTAAGAGAAGGAGATCAATGTAAA
This sequence comes from Crotalus tigris, assembly GCF_016545835.1. NCBI lineage: Eukaryota > Metazoa > Chordata > Lepidosauria > Squamata > Viperidae > Crotalus > Crotalus tigris. Next base: position 1,333,751 of record NW_024096460.1, on the reverse strand, counting down.
GGGGAAGGATATTTACTATTTAGCCAAGCTGATATCGCTTTCCAATGGATTTCATCTTCATATCCCTCCATTAGTTAGCTATAGAGATACAAAACGATATTCAGGATAGGGACATTATTATTCATGTATGTGATATTCTAACTTGTCTGTACAAATATTTCTTTTTTATGGGAGAGCAATGCCTGAAGGTTCATTCTGACATGTTTAGTGATATGCCAAGCTTTCCTTGAAGCTTAGTACAGAAGGTACCTTCAAATATTAAAACAATATTAATTTTATGTCTTTTATTCTTTTATATTTATGAACGTAGTTTTCCTCATTTGTTCATAGCTCTCATGTCTCTTGTCTGATAAGTAACTTTAAGGAAAATGTCTTTTTCCAATTTTGGCTGTGTGATATCTAGTCATTGATGTGGTTGCTTATGGCTCCTTGATTGTCTCTAGGGGTTGAACAGGAATTAAGACTCTACATATCACGGTTGAAAATCTCACATCAAGGTGTCAGCAGGTTTGGCAGCAAGATAATGAATTCATGATGTATAATTTGGGAAGACCTATCCTTGGAGCAGAACTGCATGATCCAGTGTGCAGAATATATCTATTTTTGAGGTGCATTGTTACTCAGAGTGCATTCACAAAATTAATTAAACTTTAATACTTGTATATTTATTGTGCAGTTAAAACCTGCACAATACAGAATGACTAGTCTTCCATATATGGACTAGCATCTTGAATAGGAAGCTTTGCAACATTCTTCTCATTCAAAATGGGGAAAGAAATGCTGAGACTAGCTTTAGTTTTTCACCAATAACTTAGTTCTCAAGAAATGACTGTAATTGACCTCCGGTTCTGGTTTGCGGCGACTCCGGTCATGCCTGGAGACTTATCTCCACACAGACTGGGTTTTCTTCGCTGGTAGACCCCTTAGTGGGTTGAAAGTTGCCCTGGAGGGGTGACCACCAAGGAGGAGGCTTGCTAGTGACTGCAGGAGGGTGGCTGCTTCTCTCGTGGCTCCAGCTATCTCCTTAGGGCTGACGGAGCAAAGATCATCCTGCAAGATGGCCGATTACTCTGCAGCACCAGCTGAAAGTCACAGCTACATCTAAGCATGATAGACCCACCATGGATGATCCAGGTGAGACCCCTTCTGCTCCTCTCTTCACCCTATTCTGTTTTTTTTTTTTTTTGCCTGTAAAAGCTTTGTTGGAATTATTTCCCTGTCTTGAAAAAGCAGCTTTTGTATGCGTGGGATGAAAGGCGCTGAACAAAAGGATAGAACAAAATTTTTTAAAGACTACACTTTATTCTCATTTACTTCGGGGAACAGAAAAAACTCTTTTCTAAGAGCTGTACTATTATTTTACACTGGAAGATTATTAATTTTTCCTTTAAACGATAGAAAAAAGGAAAAAATGGTGTCTGGAAAATATTTTTAAATTTAAGTTAATATTGCAACTGCTGGTTATTGTTTGGAGATGAGATGGACTTGACCTTCAAACTACTCTTGAAGAGAAAGGATAAGCTGATGCAGCTGTGGGATTTTTGCGGGGTGGATATTGCTTAACTTTTATTAAATACAGGCTCCACTAAAAGAAAAAAGGGACTCTTCAATTACTATTAAAATGGAGAAATCTTATTCACATTTAAACTGTAAACTTATATTGGAAAAAATTTATGAGGCTGCTGAAGAAATATGTGCTACAGTGAAAGAGATTACTACAGAATTAAGAGCCAGAAGCTTTACTCCAAACCTCCAAACTGATTTTCAGATTACATCTGACCATTCTATAAACCAAAACATACTAGAAGAGGAATCAATTGAGATTAAAGAGGAATTTATTTTACCTTACAAGCATTTCATCTATATCTTCGAGTATCAGAAAAATCAAAGACTGAGATTTGAACCTTTAAAGCAATGAGGGTTTAAAGATAAGAGAAATAGACACCCAATGCACATGATGGAATGCTTTTTACTGTTTCAAATGATACTACAAGCAACAAAGAGAGACCTATCGGCTGAAAGGGAAGCTTTGTTATAGAAACCTGCTTGGTACAAAAAGAAGGCCAGAATAAGATTGAAAAGAGAAATTTAAAATTATATGTAATGGATCAAAGGCACTGTAGAGTTATGGACTGATTTAAGGATTAAGATTTAGAGTTAGAAGTAAGAGAAAAATGGGTGATTATTAGAACATAAAATAGATTAAGAAAGTAATTTTTGGAATAATAGGTTTATTTCTATGAAAACTACTATGTAATGGAATGAAGAAAATTGAATAGGCATTTTAGATCTGGATTGACTCAATAATTAATCGAGTATGTTAATTTAGTAAGATGATGTTTTTGTCTGATAATGTGGATGTTATTAGATATGATAATTAACTGGATGAAATTTGAATCTTGTCCAATGGATTGAAAGCATTTAAGGTTTGATATTATCTTGTTATCTTAAAGAGATTGATTGATGGATGGATTAGATATGTATAGGGTAGACTAATATTTTATTTTAATTAGGAGATATATTGTGTAGTGGAAGAAGAAATAAACAAGACTTGTGATAAAATTAAGGATTTAAAAGATCAAGAACTAGAATATATCTGGAAGGGATACCTGAATTGATAATGTGTTTATTTAAAGTTAAATTTAATTATGGTAATTGTAAATTTACAAAGCTCTAAAACAGGTTTAGGATTTATAAAAATTTAAATTAGAAATGGATTATCTTAAATATATTATGCTATTTGAGGGAAATAGAGAGGGAATATTTGATGTATTGATTTGAGATATTCCTATATGATTTTATTGCTGGATGTTGGATTACCCCAGTGTCTTGAGCACTTTGTTCTAAGAACTAAAAAAACCAATAAAATGTGTTTAAAAAAAAGAAATGACTGTAATTAAGGATACTTTCACAAGGGGATTTTGCCCAGTTTCAAAAATAGATCAGCACTTGTGTGACCTCATTGTGCTGAGCAATTGAGCCAATGATATTTAGTTCAGCTGCACTGTCTGTAAAATAGCAGAAAATCCAGTCTTTCCGTTTACCATATTGAAGCTCTTCAAAATTTGTCATTGGTCCATTTTCCAAATGGCAGAGCTTTGTCTTGCTCTACCTTCTTGCTGACTGGTTCAGTGTATTTTCCCCCATTCCAAAATCACAAGTCTTTTAAATGCAACAGAGTACAAAAGTCTTGATTGGATTGGATGTCTCTTTCCATAACAACCTTTCTTATTTATTTAGAAAAATCATCAGCCAAATGGACAAACCATGAGCAAGACATAAGAAAGGAATACTGATGTTCTCCTGTTAGACAACTGGGAGCCAACTAGCTTAAAACTATTTTAAACAGATTGGGGAGTGGAAACAGTGGAAAAAAATACAAAAGGAGGACTGCATCAAAATAATTCAAATGGGTCTCCAGTCTCTTTCTATTGTACATATCTGTAATGCTGATTTCAATGGAGAGACTCAAGTCTTCTCCAATAAAGTGTCATTTGGGCCAAAAATGAGAATAAGCTTTTTTTGATAAGTATGGAAGTATATGATTCATCTTTTCCACTAATATGTTTCAGGTTTAATTTCAGGCTCACTTTTCAAGGAAGTACAATATAATGCAAGCTTTCTATGCAGGAGATCTATTATGCAGCAAATGATTAAAATTCTACAATCCCATCATTTCATTAGCAGCTCAGCATGTGATATGATGAAAGCTCTGCCATCTGACAAGCCAGCTTCATGATCCCTTTTAGAAAAAGTTTGAAAAACATGATGGGTACTTAATCACTTCTGTTTTACCAAACCTTCCTCGTGGTTTCCGGACACAAAACTAAAAAGCACCACATGTTGGTAGACTATGTTCATGTCTTGGTTCAAAATCCTTTCATTAATTGACTCTAAAGTAAATATCATATTGTTTTTGAGTGCATTATATACTGTCAAATTTGTAATCTGCAATAATATTTCCAACTTATATCTAAAACAAAATATTGATAAGGTCCATATAATCTCATTTTAACAAGGAAAAGGAAAACATTTTAAAAAGACATCAATAAAACTGTGTTATCATTATTATTGGGTATTCAGGTAAACTGAAATTGTTGGGATTTTTTTAAAATCATGGCTTCTATTAATTTATTGAGTTTGTTTGTTTTTGTTAGCTTGTAGTTATAATTCTTATTATATGATCAGAACTTTCATGCCCCACAACATTTCTGGATCTACAGGAGTAATATTATATGGTCTGACTTATTTGTATTCAGATTCTGAGTTAAGCAACTTGATTTTGGCCTCAGCAATTTGCATATTTATGGGTGGAATATTAGTGAATTAACAAGAAAGGTGAGCTCACAATCCCCAAAACACAGATTCCCCCTCCTTTGAACATACTGTTTCCACTCTGATTCAGATAACTGTTCATCTCTCTCTCTCAAGTGCTGTATTCCCAACATCTCTACTTACCAGACCATTGCAATGGGATTTCCTTTTTTCCTTTGTTTGCAGTTTAGGACAAGGGATACTTTGTGAATGGCACAAAGTGGCAGTTAAGCTAGGGTCTCTAAATTTCAAGTATGCTCATAAAATGATTGAAGACCAGTGGTGGGATTCAGCCAGTTTGCACTAGTTTGGCAGAACCAGTAGCTAAATTTTGCTAAGTTTGGAGAACCGGCTTAATGCACAGTGCTTCTGGAAATCCAGTCTAGGCCTCAGAGGTCTGGAGGTCTCCTAGGCCTAGAAGCAGTGGTGGGATTCAGCCAGTTCACACAAGTTTGGTAGAACCGGTAGCTATTTTTTTTGTTGCCCAGGTCCAGAATGGTCTTCCAGAAGTGGCATCCACACAGACAACCGGTTGTTCACATATTTTAATCCCATCACTCTTGAAGACCCATGTTCCATTTTATTTTAAAACAAAAATGGCATAAGAATTAAGGGCTAAGCTAAAAGGGTTGCCATTTGTGCAATTAAGACTATGAATGGCTTCTTAAAAATAAACAGCAGATACTGAGAAAGTTGCCCCTCTTGTTCCTTATTCATTTATAGCAATAAGTGCTATCACTTCCTACCTATGCAAGTAATAAAAATAGGATCCATTCTGGACATTAGCAGGGAATCAACTCTGGCTGCTGCTAATTCTGGCCATGATTCAGGTTATCCTTCTCTGCCTTCTATTAACACTGCAAAGTCAATGGATATATTTTTTTCTAATAAGCATAATAGGTATATTCCATGAATCCAAATTAGAATCTCAATCAGACGTGAAAAATTAAAGCATCTGTCCCCTTACCAGAATTGTATTCATTTCCTTATTTATTTTTTTAAAAGTCATTTCTGTGAGGCTACCAAATCTGGGCTACAACAATCCAGATAACCCAGATAATAGAGCAAAGACATACAGAAAATTCTAATTCAACCAACTGGTAGTCATCTGGATAGTTTTAAAACCATTCTGGTAGCCCTGATTTATTAAAAAATAATTCTGTACATAGATTCTTGCCTAATTTGGCCTTAGGTACTAATAAATAAATCCAACCATGCAAATTTAGATATGACGTAAAGTACAGTAATTCAGTTGAAGCACCTATTAATTTGTGGTGGGAAACTACACTCTTATTATTATCTGGCAGTAATGTTGCTTTCCACTGGATTAAAGTACTTTTCATGTTCCTTACAATAAATATTGAATTTCAGCCTTAGGTTGCAGTTGAACACCAACGTTTGCTCTGAGTGGCACATGGGAGGAAGTCTTTACTCTTTTGGCACAGTTCAGCATTTTGCAAATGTAGGTGCTCTTTCTCAGTTCCACTGGGATTTATTTGATTGATTCAGAAGATTCAGAACCTGTTAATAAAAATCTCCCTTTGTTTAAATAAAACAAAAAAGAGTTATTGAAAGCAAAAGTGACAAAGGTTATCTTTCAGCCACAATGTTGCTTCAGATACTAAGATAGGGTGATTTGATGTATAGCTAATGAGCCAACATGTTTTGTTATTCTCTCAGTTAACTTTCTGCAACTATTTTAAGGTGATTTATTAAATATTATTTTAAAATATTTAAATTTAGTAGCTAGAGCAATTGGGTTATGCAGTGAGCCAGAACACACAGTTATAGCTGATTGGTTGGCAATTGCTGGGTTCTGTGTGAGGCAATCTGTGCTGTGATTGATTGTTATGGGTGTGAAGGGGACTTTCCTTTCCCCCCACCTTTTTTCTTCTGCTCTGTGATTTACCTCTTGGTGTTCCTATTTGTCTGACTAGTTTGCTGTATATATAGTTGAAATATATAGTTATGTATATAAAGCTACAAGTCTGTGTCAGTGTCTTTGACTTCATTTGGACACCTGCTGCGCAATTCCCTGACATACTATTATCAGTGTCTGTTAAGAAATCCACTGATTAAAGATAGTGGTGGCCTTTTTTTAAGCTCACTGAAAAGCATTAGGTTTCTTTACTGAATAGGAGAGAGGTGCTGTGCTTGCCAAATTCAATTTCCAAAGGTCATCTTTCAAATAAATATAATGATGGACAACCCTACTTACTATAGAACTTATGGGGGATATCTTCAGCCAGTTAATTTCACTTCATTCCACCACCTATTCTAGTTTTTGTAACAGTTGATCATATGATCAGGACTTTCAGTGATGTTTAGTCATTGCTTTGATGTGCTGTAGGAAGCAACAGAATATCAGAATATCAGCAAATAGCCTGAGCCTGCAAAGATGAAGTGAGGAAAGCTAGGGCTCAGAATGAACTAAGGCTTGCGACCAAAGTCAAAAATAACAAAAAAAAGCTTCTTTCAACATGTAAAAAACAAGAAAAAAGTGAAGGAAATGATTGGCCCATTAGTGGGGGAAAGTGGCAAGAAGGTGACAAGCAACAGGGAGAAAGCAGAACTATTTAACTCGTTTTTTGTATCTGTCTTTACACAAAGGGAAAAAATAGACCAACCTACCAAAAATAGTACCATAAAAAACAGAATAGAAACGCAAGTTAAGATAGGCAAGAAAATGGTAAGTGAGCACCTGTCTAGCCTAGACGAGTTCAAATCATCAGTACCAGATGGATTACACCTCAGGATTCTCAAAGAACTGGCAGCTGTGATCTCAGAACCACTGAACTATATTTTTCAAAGATCCTGGAGCACTGGGGAACTACCAGAGGACTGGAAAAGAGCTGATGTAGTTCCCATCTTCAAAAAAGGGGAAAAAATGGACCCAGGAAATTACAGATCTATCAGCCTGACCTCAATACCTGGGAAGATTCTGGAAAAGATAATCAAACAACGAATCAACGAACACCTAGAAGCAAACAAAGTCATTACTAAAAGCCAACATGGGGTTGTCAAAAACAGATTATGTCAGACAAATCTTATTGCATTCTTTGACCAAGTGACAAAATTAGTAGATCAGAGGAATACTGTGGATATAATTTACTTGGACTTCAGTAAGGCATTTGATAAAGTAGATCACAACCTACTACTTGATAAGATAAAAAAAATGTGGGTTAGACAGCATCACCACCAGATGGATCCGTAGCTGACTGACCGGCCATACTCAGCATGTGGTCCTCAATGGAACCGCATCTACATGGAGGGAAGTGTGTAGTGGGGTGCCCCAGGGCTCTGTTCTGGGCCCAGCGCTCTTCAACATCTTTATCAACGATTTGGACAAGGGGATAGATGGGGAACTCATCAAATTTGCAGACGACACCAAGCTGACAGGAATAGCCAACACTCCAGAAGACAGGCTTAGGATACAGGAGGATCTGGACAGATTTGAACACTGGGCGCTATCTAACAAAATGAAATTCAATGGTGAAAAAAGTAGGCAAGAAAAACCAAATGTACAGGTATAGTATAGGGGGTACCTTGGTCAATAGTAGTAACTGTGAGAGGGACCTCGGAGTCCTAGTGGACAATCACTTAAATATGAGCCAGCAGTGTGCTGCAGCTGCAAAAAGGCCAACACAGTGCTGGGCTGCATTAACAGAGGGATAGAATCAAGATCACATGAAGTATTAATACCACTTTACAATGCCCTGGTAAGGCACACTTGGAATAATGCATCCAGTTTTGGTCACCACGATGTAAAAAAGGTGTTGAGACTCTAGAAAGAGTACGGAGAAGAGCAACAAAGATGATTTGGGGACTGGAAGCTAAAGCATATAAGGAAAGGCTGCTGGAATTGGGTATATCTAGTTTAATGAAGAGAAGGATGAGGGGAGACATGATAGCAGTGTTCCAATATCTCAGCCACAAAGAAGAGGGAGTCAAGCTATTTTCCAAGGCACCTGAAGGCAGGAGAAGAAGCAACGGATGGAAACTAATCAAGGAGAGAAGCAACCTAGAACTAAGGAGAAACTTCCTGACAATTAGAACAATTAACCAGTGGAACAACCTGCCTCCAGAAGTGGTGAATGCTCCAACACTTAAAGTTTTTAAGAAGAGACTGGATAGCCATTTGTCTGGTATAGGGTTTCCTGCCTGAGCAGGATGTTGGACTAGATGACCTCCAAGGTCCCTTCCAACTTATTATTATTATTATTATTACTTTGGATATAGCATTAGCAGGAGCATGATAATATTTACTAACATGCCTGATGTGAATGTATATTTGCCCTCTCTGTTGCATGCCTTGCTTGTGTCTATCATTGTCAATGTCTGGCATCTCTGTTCTCATCTGAAGTTTGTTTTACTGAGCCCTAAGACCAGACCTTATGGCTTGTGACACTGTGACAATGGAATTTCCTTCCTTGTAATCTGTCCCTCATTTGGATGGCTTTCCTGTGAACTTTACTGGCCTATTTTGAAATGCTATGCTTCTACATGGTGAGTTTATTTTATCTTGTTTCAAATGTATACTGTCTGGTTTATTATTACATATTATATGGCAATACTTTAATCTTTAATGTTTGTTTAACCTTGGAAGTTAAATAAATATCAGGACCTAGAAGCTATGGGTCATTATTTCCCCCCAAAATCTAATCTGCATGTATCTTCCCCAGACATGTCCCTCCCCAAAATACATTTGTCTGATTGTCCTTTCTTCTACTCATATCAGTGATCATTTTTAGAGTATATAGTATTCATTCATTTTGTGTCAGTGGTTATGTGTAATCATTGGTGTACTGGTAATCCTCAACTTACAACAGTTTGTTTAGTGTCCATTCAAAGTTACAACGGCAAAAAAGAGACTTAGGACCATTTTTCACACTTCTGACAGTTGCAGCATTCCACATGATCAAAATTCAGACATTTAGCAACTGATTTATATTTATGTTGGTTGCAATGTATTGGGGTCATGTGATCACTTTTTGCAACCTTCTGACAAGCAAATTCGGTGGAGAAGCCAGATTCACTTAAGAACCATGTTACCAACTTAACAATTGCAGTGAATCACTTAACAGATGTGTCAAAAAAGGTCATAAAATTGGGCAAAACTCCTTTAACAAATGCTTCACTTAGCAACAGATATTTTGAGCTCAGTTGTAGTTGTAAGTCGAGGACAACCTGTGTATGACTTATTTAAAAATCCATTATACACTTCCAATCTAAAACTCTAAAAACTCAATCAGCATTTGTGGACTTGGGCACTTGAAAATCAAGTAATTCTGAAGTAGGCGGTATTTGAGTCACTCTTTTCCTATGATAGTTGAAGCTAGAACATGTAATTAATAAACATTATCTATATAAATTATATATAGTTTTTCCATTCCAGGTATGTCTCGGGGCCTGATTTAGTTTGTTGCTGCATTAAAGCCATTGGTCACTTGAATTAGAAAAATGCCTTTAATAGCTATTCATAGTGGATGCACTAAATACTGAGTCTCAGTCTTTTAGACAGATGCTTTAGCAGTGTTGCTTTTTAATTAATTTTGATTATTTGATTAGAAACAGTGCAAGAGCTAAAGATGGAAGGCCTTTGGATGATTTCTGAGTGGGTTTACATAAACCGATTACTTCCTTGAAAATTTGTTTATATTGTGGAATAGTGTTTCATGAAGCTTTTAACTATGGTGCTAAGCTCACTATAACATATGCCATCATATCATATTGAAAACTCTGCTTTGTATCAGTATCAAGTCTTTCTTGTTTTTGTGCATATGGAATGTTTTGTCATAAAAATAATGTTTAAATGGGTATAGTGATTTGAAGTATTTCAGTGCTTCACATGTTTCATCTAATTGTAAATCAGTAATATTATATTTTATATTCTAAACTGGAGTTGGGGGGCGGAATTGAGTAACATCACAATTATCATGACAATGTTGTGCAAATAACAAAATTATATAATCTGTATCATTAGCACAAAATTATGGAATTTGTTATCATAATTTAAGAAATGTTTATATCGATAAGATAAGATAATAAGATAAGACAAGACAAGATAAAATAACCTTTATTGTTACTTTTTTCTGTCAACACACTGGCACACATTAAAAATGAAATTCTGATGCTTGCTCTCAAAAGAATATATGTATATGTGTGTGTGTGTGTGTATATATGTGTGTGTGTGTGTGTATATATATATATATATATATATATATATATATATATATATATATATAGTCAATTACCAATAAAACGTGAACACCAGGAATATAATAAACTATAAAAGTTTAATACCATCACCGATCACCAAGCTTTCGTCAGATACTTCTGACATCGTCAGGGTTAATGCTGGTCTGTGGGAGAGTGCCTTTATAGGTGAGCCATCATTTGCACATGGCTCCTAGATCTTGTCGTAGGTCCTAATTGATTTAACTGCTTTTTAATTACGGCTTCCATACTGATGACTCCTCTTTTCTTGCTTTTACTGCTTGTGGGTGTGTCATTATTCCCCTCTACCTCCCACTGTCTTGAATTAGGGAGGTTCTTTCCTCCCCTTTTTTTGTCATTCGTATCTCTAAGTTGTTCCCTCTTCACACCTCCGTGTCTCCTACCTTCCTCCTTCTTCTGATCTTTACTTGCTCCCCAATTGTCATCCCTCATTCTGTGGTGGCGCACTCTCAGCCTTTCTCCCCATCCCTTGCTTTCCATTTCCCTCTCTTTGGCTGCATAAACTCCGTTTCTGTCGTTGCTATTCCGTCTGACATCTACTTGCTCTTTCACCCCATTATCAATGTTCTTGGACTCCATGTCAGACTGAATCCCTTGAATATCTCCTTCCTCCTCATACAAGCCCTTGTGTGCCCTCCTTTTTTGCATACGTATGCCTGGTTCCTTTGTATCCCTCCCTCCATCAACACAGTGATCTTTTTTACAGTTTCTATCACGTTCTACCCTTATTTGCATTTCCCCCTCATTCACACTGCTCTCGATCTCTATATTCTCTTGGGCATTCCGATTGGTGCTCTGTTGTTTCCGTTGATGGACTGTCATCACAGGGCAAGCTGGTCCCATCCTCCTTCTTTCTTGATGCTGCTGGATCATCGCTGTTTTGGGTTTCGGGGGGTCGGGAATGATTGTTCGTTGACTAATTGCCTCTTTCTCATCATGCAAGCATTCTCTCACTGTCTGGGAGCATGTGCATGGTCCTGGAGCAAAGTGGGAGAAGTCCCTCAATCATTGACTATTCTCCTGAATGTCCATGGGCCGTTGCTGTTGTTGTGGGGGGTGAAAATTCATCCCCTCCATAACTTCTTCCCTAGGGTTACATGGTACTGTCGCAGGGTGTCTCCTTAGGGGTGGGCGGTCTCGCCTGTTCCATGCTCTTAAAGTTAGATGTGCCAGGCACAAATCGATGTGCCGGTTGACAGAGTCCCTGTCAGAGAGCCATGCCTCTTTTAGTAACCGGCCCTCTTTCGTGTTGTTACTGGACAGGATGCATATATCATCAAAGTCAAAGCAATGTCCAGAATCCGCCATGTGCGCCCATACTTGGGAATGCTGTTCCCCCCCTTTTACCGCTAATTTATGCTCATGGACCCTAATCTTCATTCTTTTTGAAGTCTCTCCAACATAATTAACGGGGCAATCTTTGCAGTTGATTTTATATATGATTGCCGATTTTTCAGTGTTGGGGAGCGGGTCCTTTGGGTGCATCACTTTGGATCTTAAAGTTTGATCAGGTCTGTGAGCCACCCTCACTTTATGGAGGGCTAACAACCTGGCTGTTCCTTCTGAAACATTGCTGATGTAAGGGAGGGTGACACGGGTTATCTGTGACGGGAGTTCCTCCATATCCGAGCTCATCCGGGGTTTGGGTGGTATACTACAGCGTCTGATGAACCTGGTAGGGTAACCATTGCGTCTGCATATTTGGAAGAGATGGTTTCTTTCTTCCCTTTTAGCTTTGGCTGTGCTGCAATGGGAGTCTATTCATCTAAATAGCGTTCTTATGCAGCTAACTTTGTGGGTCATAGGATGGTTACTAGCATAATGCAGAATTCTATCTGTATGCGTAGGTTTTCGGTATACCCTCATACTCAGGGTCCCATCTGGCTGGCGGTGGACCATTACGTTCAAGAACGCCAGTCTCCCCTGGTTCTCCTCCTCCTCCGTGAACTGAATGTCAGGGTATACCGAATTGAGTATGCCCACAAAGTTAGCTTTATGCTCCCTTTTGATAACCACGAATGTGTTGTCAACGTAGCGGGCCCAGAATTTAGGTTGGTATTGGGCCATCGCTACATGCTCTAGTTGTTGCAGCACAGCCTCCGCTATGACGCTAGAGATTGGGGACCCCATGGGTGTTCCTTTGACCTGTTCATACGTGGTACCTTGAAATGTAAAAAAGGTTTTTAAGCACACCTCTAAAAGGTCCACTAGATCATTAATTCGGAGGGAGTCCTGTAGTTGTTGCCCCAGGCCCTTCTGGTTCAAGCGGTCCTTTATTACCGTGACCGTGAGATCCTGTGGGATAGAGGTGAAGAGCGACACGACGTCAAACGACACCATTAGCTCATCATCCTCTATCCTTAGGGTCCTAATCATATCTAAGAACTCCCCTGCTGACCTTATAGTGGTAGTGCTATCGCTGACCAAGTGACTGATACGGTTACTCAGCCACCTGGCCAGACCCGAAGTCGGGGTGTTCTTAAATGCCACAATAGGGCGGAGGGGTATGGTATATATATGCTGCTCGAAGCACGAAGCTGAAAACACCAGCCTGAAGATGACGAATGGGACTTCGTCGAAACGTCGCCAAGACACTTCCAATTTTATGCGGGAGAAAACCCGAACAACCAAAGACCTACATACATACATACATACATACATACATACATACATACATACATATATGAGGAACGGCTGCAGGACTTGGGTTTGGCTAGCCTAAAGAAAAAAAGAAATAGAGGAGACATGATAGCAGTATCCCAGTATTTGAGGGACTGCCACAAAGAAGAGGGGGTCACATTATTCACCAAAGCACCAGCGGGTAGGAGAAGAAACAATGGTTGGAAACTGATCAAAGAGAGAAGCAACCTGGAATTAAGGAGAAAGTTTCTGACAGTGAGAACAATTAACCAGTAGAACAGCTTGCCTCCAGAAATCGTAGGCACTCCATCACTGGAGATTTTTAAGAAGAGGCTAGACAGTCACTTGTCTGAGATGGTATAGGTCCTCCTGCTTTTGCAAGGTCCATTCCAGGTCTATTCTATTCATACATTTGGGTGTAGGATGAGAGTGAAAGTTCGTTCTCCAAGCTTGTGGGTTGGTTTCCAAACATTTTGTTACCAGGCTAAGTAACATCTTCAATGGAGTTTAGGGGATGTCAGTATCAATGTTCTTCTGTTTATAAGGACTTAAGATGTAGATGTGTCAAGTAAAGGTCTTGTGAGAGGTCTTGTGATGGGTCAGGGGTGAGTCATCAATGAGAGGTGTCGCAGACCATTTAAAATAACAAGATTAAAGATGAAAAAGTATATAGTATCAGGTATGCTTATCTAACAACTTTTAAAACCTGGGCAATCTCCACAGATGTAGACTTCAGCTCTCAGCATTATCAGCAATTGCCATGTTGCCTGGAATTTACACCCCTCTTTAGGTCCTCAGCTTTGGGAAGCCTGGCAGAGTAGGTAAAAGTCATATGTAGCCTATAAAATTTCTAGCTCTTCTCCGTTTGAAATTTTGCTATAGCAAGACCTTAAGCAAGTTTTCTGCATTAGCTAAGCCGAATATTGTCAAACATAATGCTATTCCCATGCTAGAATTACAATATCTTGTGTCTATTTCATGAAAGGGGAGCTAGATCATAAAACATTTGCACTTTTCTTATGAATGAATTAAATCTGCAGGTAGACCAACTTACAACAGTTCATTTAGTGACTGTTCAAAATTACTGAAAAGAGTGACTTATGACCATTTTTCACAGTTGCAGCCTTTGTAGCATCCCCACAATCATGTGATCAAAATTCAGATGCTCAGCATCTGATTTATACCCATTTATGCCCATTGCTGTGTCCCAAAGTCATGTAATCACCTTTTGCAACCTTTTGACAAGCAAAATCAATGGGGAAGCCAGATGCACTTAACAATGGGATTAGCCATTTTGGATCTAATTCTCACTAACAGAGATGAAATGATAGACGGTGTTGAAGCCATAGGAACCCTGGGAGGAAGTGATCATGCAATATTAGAATTCAACATTATAGAAGCACAACCAATAGAACACAATCAAACTAGAGTCTTGGACTTCAAGAGAGCTAATTTCAATAAACTTAGAGAGGGCTTGGGAAGGATTCCATGGATGAGAATCCTCAAGGGGAAAACAACTCAAGAAGCTTGGGAAATTTTGAAAAATGAGATAATAAAAGCACAGTCTAGCACAATACCAACAAAGAGGAAAAATAACAGCTCTCAAAAGAAACCAGCATGGCTGCATAAAGAACTCTCTGACAAATTGAAAGATAAAAAGGACAAGTACAGAAAGTGGAAAGAGGGGAACATAACTAAGTCAGAATATCAGCAAATAGCCCGAGCCTGCAAAGATGAAGTGAAGAAAGCCAAGGCTCAAAATGAACTAAGGCTTGCGACCAAAGTCAAAAATAACAAAAAAAGCTTCTTTCAACATGTAAAAAACAAGAAAAAAGTGAAGGAAATGATTGGTCCATTAGTGGGTGGAAGTGGCAAGAAGGTGACAAGCAACAGGGAGAAAGCAGAACTATTTAACTCATTTTTTGCATCTGTCTTTACACAAAGGGAAAAAACAGACCAACCTATCAAAAATAGTGCCACAAAAAACAAAACAGAAACACAAGTTAAGATAGGCAAGAAAATCGTTAGTGAGCACCTGTCCAGCCTAGATGAGTTCAAATCGCCAGGACCAGATGGATTACACCCCAGAGTTCTCAAGGAACTGGCAGATGTGATATCGGAGCCACTGAACTATATTTTTCAAAGATCCTGGAACACAGGGGAACTACCAGAGGACTGGAAAAGAGCTGATGTAGTTCCCATCCTCAAAAAAGGAAAAAAATGGATCCAGGAAATTACAGACCTATCAGCCTGACCTCAATACCTGGGAAGATCCTGGAAAAGATAATCAAACAACGAATCAACGAACACCTAGAGGCAAACAAAGTCATTACTAAAAGCCAACATGGGTTTGTCAAAAATAGATCATGCCAGACAAATCTTATTGCATTCTTTGACCAAGTGACAAAATTAGTGGATCAGAGGAATGCTGTGGACATAATTTACTTGGACTTCAGTAAGGCATTTGATAAAGTAGATCACAACCTACTACTTGACAAGATAGAAAAATGTGGGGTAGACAGAACCACCACCAGATGGATCCGTAGCTGGCTGACCGGCCGTACTCAGCGAGTGGTCCTCAATGGAACTGCATCTATATGGAGGGAAGTGTGTAGTGGGGTGCCCCAGGGCTCTGTTCTGGGCCCAGTACTCTTCAAATCTTCATCGATTTGGATGAAGGGATAGATGGGGAACTCATCAAATTTGCAGATGACACCAAGCTGGCAGGAATAGCCAACACTCCAGAAGACAGGCTTCAGGTACAGAAGGATCTGGACAGACTTGAACACTGGGCACTAACTAACAAAATGAAATTCAATGGTGAAAAAAGCAAGGTTCTACATTTAGGCAAGAAAAACCAAATGCACAAGTACAGCATAGGTGGCACCATGCTCAATAGTAGTAACTGTTAGAGGGACCTCGGAGTCCTAGTAGACAATCACTTAAATATGAGCCAGCAGTGTGCGGCAGCTTCCAAAAAGGCCAACACAGTGCTAGGCTGCATTAACAGAGGGATAGAATCAAGATCACGTGAAGTATTAATACCACTCTTCAATGCCTTGGTAAGGCCACACTTGGAATACTGCATCCAGTTTTGGTCACCACGATGTAAAAAAGATGTTGAGACTCTAGAAAGAGTACAGAGAAGAGCAACAAACATGATTAGGGGACTGGAGGCTAAAACATATAAGGAACGGTTGCTAGAATTGGGTATGTCTAGTTTAACGAAGAGAAGGACAAGGGGGGACATGATAGCAGTATTCCAATATCTCAGGGGCTGCCATAAAGAAGAGGGAATTAAGCTAGTTTCCAAAGCACCTGAAGGCAGGACAAGAAGCAACGGGTGGAAACTAATCAAGGAGAGAAGCAACCTAGAACTAAGGAGAAACTTCCTGACAGTGAGAACAATTAATCAGTGGAACAGCTTGCCTCCAGAAGCAGTAAATGCTCCAACACTGGAAGTTTTTAAGAAGAGACTGGACAGCCATTTGTCCGAAATGGTGTAGGGTTTCCTGCCCTAGCAGGGGGTTGGACTAGATGACCTCCAAGGTCCCTTCCAACTTTACTATTATTATTATTATTATTATTATTATTATTATTATTATTATTATTATTATTATTATTATTATTATTATAATAAACTGCAGTGATTCACTTAACAACTGTGGCAAGAAAGGTCGTAAAATCAGGCAAAACTCACTTAACAAATGTCTCATTTAGCAACAGAAAATTTGGGCTCAATTATGGTCATAAGTCAGGCACTACCTGTATAGTACTGCAAAATATGTAGGACAATTGACAAATTTTCTAAATTATTCCAATGATTGTAAGAACGAACGCAGTCCACATGTTCCCGACTGAGTTTACATTCTCTCTCTCTCTCTCTCTCTCTCTCTCTCTCTCTCTCTCTCTCTCTCTCAGTGTATGTGTGTGTGTGTGTGTGTGTGTGTGTGTGCATGTGTGTGCAATTTTTCTTGAAGAAGAGGCACTCATGTAGTGTGGAGTAATACTATCAGATCCAGTTGTGTTCCTTCAAATTTCCTTTTGCACCTGTTGGGAGACAATGCTTTAATATTTGTGCTCTGCAGCAGTGTGCAGATGGGCTAATTGAAGTTTTACTCAGTCAACTTAATTGGAGGAATGGCTTTCAAAGCTGTCAATAAATGGTGTGTTCACAGTGAGGTAATTAATAACACCATTTCCTTCTGGTAGACATATCATTAGCCATTATTTCTCAAATCACGACAGTGATTTCTTTATTCCAGGAGGTAATTGCAGGTTTCTGGGAAAGGTTTGGATTTACTCACCAATTCACTAACAGTGACCTCATCTTTGAAAATTAAAACTGCCCAAATCTGTTATTTTTGAATTAAGACTGAGGAGGTGGTTTGAATAGCAAATATGCTCTTTAGGAAAGACAGCTCTCTGTGTAATATGTATTTACCCAAAGAATAAGTGCAGTTTATGCTGGGAGAATATTCTGAAACAGAGACAGTGATTTGCAATGGCTTCAGTGGAAAATGCCTTTGACATTGCACTATGCTAACATTAACAGTAATTGCTATGATATGATGCAATAAATAAAAAAATGTTTTGTATTAGTTTCCTCAAAATGACCCAATTTACAGTAAAGGCCTCTGCACATCTGTGCAAGAATAACTTATTTGCAAGTATGTAGGTATAGGATTACATTTGTACAGAATGCAATAGATAAGGAATGGATATGAACAATATTTTTATTGTAATCCTTGATTATTATCGCTTTTCTCTTCTTCATTAAAAATGATTTTCTTATAAACTTTTGTTGTTCACCTGATTTAATATTTTATAATTTCTACTTTTGGAATTTTGCATACTTTATTGGAAAATTTCTTTTTTTAAAAGAAAATGGCTGTATAGGTGTTTTATGGATGTGTGTGTGCACACACATAAATACCATCTGTTCTCTAGAATTTCAACCTGGGAACTGACTCTATAATGAAACAATACAAAACTGTTCAAAAGTAATATCTCAGTTGAAAAGGACTTATTTTCAAATATATTTGTAAAGCTTTAAAACTACAGCTGGATGAATTGCCAGTTGACTTCTTTCAATTTTTCATCTTTAAATTTTATGTATCCCATTCTATATAAAATATTTTCTTACATGAAATATATATTTATGACTTAATCATATAATCATGTCCCACTCTTATCCCATTTTGGTTTAATATCCATCAGTTGATTAATATGGTTTTACAATGCTGTTGAAAGTTATATAGGTATTTTTAATTCTATATGAAAAAATACTCAATTTATGGATTTATTGGTCATGGGGCTAGCTATCAAAAAATACTATTGTTCAGTGATATAAATATAGAACAACTCCTGATTTTCAATATTTGATCACTGATGAGTTTCTTTTTTTGTTTATAATCTGGCTTTATATGTATACAAATATATTTCTTAATCAATATTCCATGTACTCAAGATTCAAATTAGGCTGAATTATTTCCATAATACTGTATAATATAGTAATTTCAGCTTTCCTCCTTTCTGTGTCTTTTCTATTGAAATAGTTGAAATATAAAAAAAAATGGGGGAATTTGTTCAGATGTAGCATAATGCCCTTGTTTTTCTTATTTTGCAAGACAGGCTCACTCAGAGGAAGATGTGTTACATTATTTACCCATAATCAGGTCTATTATGGGTGTCAATTCAGTATCAGCTATTACAACTTCACACCCATAAATAACTGTGCATAATTCAATAATATGAGGAAATTTTTCCCTCCAAAGAGCTTTGAAGACAAATAGCTATCAATGATATTGTACTAATGTAAAACAGTTATAGCTCGTACAAGCTCCACCACAATTATGACTTCATCAACTGTTTCTCACATTGCTCAATAGTAGCAACTATGGGAGGGATCTTGGAGTCCTAGTGGACAATCACTTAAAAATAATAATAATAATAATAATAATAATAATAATAATAATAATAATAATAATTTCAATCCTCCAATTTCAATCCAATCAGAAACGTTTCTACCAATCCATCAATGGAGAAACTGCAAGGAATCAGTCAGTACCTGACAAGGAAGAAACAGTACAGTTCTGGAAGCAGATATGGGATAACCCAAAGAAATACAATAAGGATGCGGCTTGGTTAAAATAGGTGGATGCAAATAAAACAGAAGTTGAAATGAAAGAACTAGTAATAACAACAAAAATGGTAGAAAAAAGAGCAAAGAAAATCAAAAACTGGTCAGCACCAGGTGAAGAGGAACTGCATGGGTTTTGGTTGAAACATCTAACTGTTATACACCCACTCATTGCCAAACAGTTCAACAATATACTACAAGAGGAGAAATTGAAAAGTGGCTAACAACTGGGAAAACCTACCTAATAATGAAAAATCCAGCAAAAGGGGCAACACCAGGTAACTACAGGCCAATTACCTGCTTACCAACAACTTTCAAATTACTAACTGGTGTAGTAGATGATGCAGTGCAACAGCATCTAGTTGAAAACAATCTCTTTCCACCTGAGCAGAAAGGAAACCGCCCCAATAGCAGAGGAACAAAAGATCAACTCTTAATAGACAAAATGATCTTGGAAAACTGCAAGAGAAGGACGACCAACCTGAATGTAGCATGGATTGACTACAAAAAAGCATTTGACTCTCTGCCACCTGAGTTTGGATAATACAAGTGCCTAGAATAACAGGAGGTCCAGTAGAAACATCATAAAATTTTGTGCAAGATCGATGGCACTATGGAAGACAACAAGTGCAGATCAATGGTGAGAGGCAGGGAGAGGTTAATATCAAGAGAGGAATATTTCAAGGAGATCATTATCACCATTACTATTTGTTATTGCACTGTTTCCTCTGTCAACATACGGAATAACTCAGGAACATGGCTATCAAACATCAAAAAACATCTGCTAGACTATCCACCTTCCTATACATGGATTATCTGAATCTGTATGAAAAACATCATCTGAAAATAGAATCGCTGCTCAACACTGTCCGTATATATGCCAAGATATTTTAATTGAGTTGGCTGGACAAATGTGCCACACTTATTATCAAACAAGGAAAAGTAGTGAAAACTGAAGGAATCAAGATGCCCCACGAAAATAACATTAAGAATCTGGATGAGGAAGATTACTACAAATACTTGGGTATCCTTCAAGCTGACAACATCAAGCACACTGACGTCAAGAAAAAGATTAGAGGTGAATACATCAAGAGAGTGAAGAAGATCTTAAAATCCAAACTCAATGGAGGAAATACCATAAAGGCAATCAACACCTGGGCAATCCCAGTCATTAGATACACAGCTGGAATAGTGGACTGGACTCAAGCAGAACTAAAAGCAATGGATAGGCAGACCAGAAAAATAATGACACTGAATCACGCCCTTCATCCACGCAGTGACCTTGATAGACTTTATCTACCAAGGCAAATAGGTGGGCGTGGAATGCTACAAGTACATCAGATGGTTGAAGAAGAAAAAATGGCTTTGGAAGAAGATCTGAAGAACAATGATGAAGATGCCCTGAAAATAGTATATCAGGAAGGCTTACTAACTACTGGAGAGACCAAACTGGCCTACAAGAAAGACCAAATGACGAACAGAATAGAGGCATGGGAAGACAAAGCACTACATGGCCAATACATGAAAATAATAGCTGGGAAAGCAGATAATAATAAAACCTGGCAATGGCTAAGAGCAGGAAAATTGAAGAAGAGACCGAGGGACTAATTCTGGCTGCACAAGACCAAGCTTTAAGGACAAATGCATACAAAGTCAAAATTGAGAAGACAGCAACAGACAGTAAGTGCCGCCTATGCAAAGAAGCTGAAGAAACAGTGGACCACCTGATAAGCTGTTGCAAGAAGATTGCACAGACTGACTACAAGCAGCGGCATGACAAAGTAGCAACAATGGTGCATTGGAAGATCTGCAAAAAATATCATTTGCTGTAAGCAAAAACTGGTGGGATCATAAAATAGAGAAAGTCATAGAAAATGATAAAATTAAACTGCTCTGGGACTTCAGAATTCAAACAGACAAGCACCTGCAACATAACACCCCAGACTTAACAATTGTCGATAAGAAAGACAAAAAAGTCTGGATAGTGGACGTGGCAGTGCCTGGAGATAGCAGAATAGAAGAGAAAGAACTGGAGAAGATAACAAAATACAAAGACCTACAAATAGAAATAGAAAGACTATGGCAAAAGCAAGCAAGGGTAGTACCAATAGTCATAGGCTCCTTGGGTGCAATCCCAAAACAACTGGAGCACCACTTGAACACCATTGGCATTGACAAATTCGCTATTAGTCAATTGCAAAAGGCGGCCTTATTAGGAACTGCTTCCATCCTGCGACGATATCTGTAATACCATCAAACATCCACATCTGCCTATCCCAGGTCCTGGGTAAGGACTCGATAGGTAGACAAAATGCCAAATCCAGTCTGAACATCTGGCTGACTGTGCGATGATCGATAATAATAATAATAATAAAGTTGGAAGGGACCTTGGAGGTCATCGAGTCCAACCCCCTGCTCAGGCAGGAATCCTACACCATTTTGGACAAATGGCTGTCTAGTCTTTTCTTTAAAACTTCCAGTATTGGAGCATTCACCGCTTCTGGAGGCAGGTTGTTCCATTGGTTAATTGTTCTAACTGTCAGGAAGTTTCTCCTTAGTTCTAAGTTGCTTCTCTCCTTGATCGGTTTCCATCCGTTGCTTCTTGTCCTGCCTTCAGGAGCCTTGGAGAATAGCTTGACTCCTTCTTCTTTGTGGCAGCCCCTGAGATATTGGAACACTGCTATCATATCCCCCCTCGTCCTTCTCTTCGTTAAACTAGACATACCCAATTCCAGCAACCGTTCCTTATATATTTTAGCCTCCAGTCCCCTAATCATCTTTGTTGCTCTTCTCTGTACTCTTTCTAGAGTCTCAGCATCTTTTTTACATCGTGGTGATCAAAACTGGATGCAGTATTCCAAGTGTGAGCCAGCAGTTTGCTGCAGCTGCCAAAAAAGCCAACACAGTGCTAGACTGCATTAACAAAGGGATACAATCAAGATCACGTGAAGTGTTAATATCACTTTACAATGCCTTGGTAACTCCACACTTGGAATACTGTATCCAGTTTTGATCACCACGATGTAAAAAAGATGTTGAGAGTCTAGAAAGAGTACAGAGAAGAGCAACAAAGATGATCAGGGGACTGGAGGCTAAAACATATAAGGAACGATTGCTGGAATTGGGAATGTCTAGTCTGTGAAGAGAAGGACGAGGGGTGACATGATAGCAGTGTTCCAATATCTCAGGGGCTGCCACAAAGAAGAGGGAGTCAAGCTATTCTCCAAAGCACTTGAAGGCAGGACAAGAAGCAATGGATGGAGAAAAGCAACCTAGAACTAAAGAGAAATTTCCTGACAGTTAGAACAATTAATCAGTGGATTAACCTGCCTCCAGAAGCTGTGAATGCTCCAACACTGGAAATTTTTAAGAAGAGACAGCTATTTGTCTGAAATGGTATACGGTTTCCTGCCTGAGCAGGGGGTTGGACTAGGTTCCTTCCAACTATTATTATTATTAATATTAATATTGTTGTTGTTGTTGTTGTGACAGAAATTGATTCATTACTTTTCTTGGCCACCAATTGTTGCGGAATTGAAGTTGGAATCATTTTTTTAATTATTATTCCTCTTTAGTAATCTAGTAATACAAACCAGCTGCATAAAACTCTGAAAAAATGTGTAAGACTGTGCTGTGTAGTTGAAATACAAGAGCTAGATTACAAAACAAAATATAGCATTTGGGCAAATTTGGTTCTTTCACTGTCTGAACCTTTCAGCATTTCTTCCTTTGTTCTTCTTCTATTCATTCCTCAAAATTTTTCTTGCTTATGGAATTTGTTTTAAAAAAATTGAGATATTCTCATTTATTATACTATATTGCTAGTCTATGCAGCATTCACACTTTAAACATAGGTAGCAATGGTTTTTTGTCCATGATTAAAAGAACAAATTATTTTTGACTTCCCAACTTCAACAGAGCTATTGTGCATCCATCATATTAAAGTATAAAGATAAATGTTTTCCCTGTCTAGTCATGTCTATGCTCATCTCCGTTTCTTAGCTGAGAGAGCCAGCATTGTCCAAAGACGCCTCCTTGGTCATGTGGCCAGCATGCCTACACACTGTTAGCTTCCCAGCAAAGTGGTACCTATTTATCTACTTGCTTTTGTATGCTTTTGAACAGTTAGGTTGACAGGAGCAGGGGCAAGTAACATTTAGGTCCCAATATCTGGGCTGTCCAGTTGACAACTTCAGCATCTTTGCCCGCTGAGCCATTGCATCCCCCTATATTAAAGCATGTGTCATGATACATCTTTTAATATACTCAGTTTCTTGCTATGGAGCACAGGTAGAAAGGAGTGAATATTGAGAAAATACACAATATTGTATTGCTTTATATTCTAGTATTGCTTTATATTCTGTATCAACTGGAACATAACTGCTTTGTAACAATAGAAAAGGAAGATGGAGTGGAACCATACCCACAGACAGGCATAAAAGTCTTAAAAGCTTATATAGAAATGCTCAAAGCTTGGGGAACAAACAGGGCAAACTAGAAACAGTAGTACACAAGAGAGGGTATGACATAGTTGGCATTACAGAAACCTGGTGGGACGAAACCCATGAATGGAATGGACTGAAGGATGGATACAAATTGTTCAGAAGAAACAGGTCTACAAAAAGAGGAGGGGGAGTTACACTATATGTAAGAGAACACTACTTATCTACAGAAATGCACATGATGAAAGATAAAATCTCTCTAGAATGTATATGGGTCAATATAAAAGAAAAAAATGATACTGCCATCCAACCAATCAGAAGAAATAGATGAACTCTTTGTCAACCAGTTAATAAATGTATGTAGGAAGCATACCACAGTAGTAATGGGAGACTTCAACTATCCAGATATCAACTGGGAGACAAACTCTGCAGTGAGCAGGAGATCAAACAAATTCCTAACCAACCTAGCTGACAACTTTGTCACCCAAAAGGTGGAGGAGGGAACTAGACATAAAGCTATACTGGACTTAATCCTTATTAATAGAGAAGAAGTAATAGAGGGAGTTGAAATTGCCGGAACCTTGGTGAAAGTGACCATGTCCTACTGGAATTTAATATAATGCAAACACTAGCAATAGAAAACAATCCAACCAGTCTCTTAAACTTCGAGCTGACTTTAACAAACTCAGAGAGAATATAGGAAAGATCCCATGGATGAAAATCCTAAAGGGGGAAACAACCAAGAAGCATGGGAAACTCTGAAAAATGCAATCATAAAATCCCAGACCAGCACAATACCACTGAAAAAGAAAAACAAGAAATTCAAGAAGAAACCAGCATGGCTGCACAAAGATCTCTCTGACAAACTGAAAGACAAAAAGAAAAAATACAAAAAATGGAAAGAGGCCAATTATCAGCAGACAGCCAGAACATGCAAAGTTGAAGTCAGGAAACCAAAGCCTCACAATGAACAAAGACTTGCAAAAGAAATCAAGGATAATAAAAAAAGTTTCTTCCAACATATTAACAAGAAAAGAGTCAAGCAAACTGTAGGTCCACTAAAGAGAGAAGATGGCAAGGAAATAACAGGCGACAGGGAGAAAGCAGAGCTGATTAACTCATACTTTGCATCAGTCTTCACACAAAAAGAAACTATAGCCCAACATATCAAAAAACCCAACTGCAAAAGACAAACTAGAAACAAAAAATAAAATAAGCAAGAAAGGAATAAGAGAACATCTATCCCACCTCGACAAATATAAATCACCAGGGCCTGACAGATTACATCCCAGAATTCTGAAGGAGCTGGCAGATGTTATCTCATAACCATTGCACCACATCTTTCACAAATCCTGGAGCACCAGGAAAGTACCTGAGGATCAGAAAAGGGTTGATGTGGTTCCCATCTTCAAGAATGGGGAAAAAATGGACCCAGGAAATTACAGACCAATCAGTTTAACATCAATACCTGGGAAGATCCTAGAAAAGATAATCAAAAAACAGATCTGCGAACAACTAGAAGCAAACAAAGTTATAACCAGTAGCCAGCATGAGTTTGTTAAAAATAGATCATGCCAAACCAATCTTATTTCATTCTTTAATAAGGTGACTAAACTAGTAGACCAGCGAAATGCTGTGGATGTAGTATACTTAGATTTCAGTAAGGCATTTGATAAAGTAGATCACAACCTACTCCTTGGTAAGCTAGAAAAAGGTCGAATAGACAACATCACCAGCAGATGGATCTGTAGCTGGCTGGCAAACTGTACTCAACATCCACATGGAGAGAAGTAAGCAGTGGGGTACCACAGGGTTCCGTCTTAGGCCCAGTACTCTTCAATATCTTCATAAATGACTTAGATGAGGGAATTGAAGGGAAACTCATCAAATGTGCAGATGACACCAAACTGAAAGAGTAGCCAACACCCCAGAAGACAAACTCAGGATCCAAAAAGATCTTGACAAACTTGAACAATGGGCCTTATCCAACAAAATGAGTTTCAATGTGGAGAAAAGCAAAGTCTTACATTTAGGCAGGAAAAATCAAAGATATAAGTACAGATGAGGTGAGACCTGGCTTAAAAACAGTAACTGTGAGAGGGACTTTGGAGTTCTAGTGGATGATCACTTGACTATGAGCCAGCAGTGTGCAGCAGCAACCAAAAAAGCTAATACAATCCTGGGTTATATAAACAGAGGCATAGAATCAAGATCATGCAAAGTATTAGTACCACTTTATAAAACCTAGTAAGATCACACCTGGAATACTGCAGCCAATTTTGGTCACCATATCACAAAAAAGATGTTGAGAGTTTGGAAAAAAATCAGAGAAGAGCAACTAAGATGATCAAAGGCCTGGAGACTAAAACATATGAAGAACAGCTGCAGGACTTGGGTTTGGCTAGTCTAAAGAAAAGAAGAAATAGGGGAAACAGCATAGCAGTATTCCAGTATTGGAGGTGCTGCCACAAAGAAGAAGGGGTCACATTATTCACCAAAGCACCAGTGGGAAGGACAAGAAACAGTGGTTGGAAACTGATCAAAGAGAGAAGCAACCTAAAATTAAGGAGAAACTTCCTGACAGTGAGGACAATTAACCAGTGGAACAGCTTGCCTTCTGAAATCGTGGGTGCTCCATCACTGGAGATTTTTAAGAAGAGACTAGACTGTCACTTGTCTGAAATGGTATATAGGTTCTCCTGCTTTTGCAGGCGGCTGGACTAGAAGACCTCCAAAGTCACTTTCAGCTCTATTCTGTTCTGTTCTGTTCTATTCTATTCTATTCTATTCTTGTTTGCTGTACAGAGATGGTGCTGAGCATTAAAGAATCCAGATTTGGGGAAAAAGCAAAGATTGTCCCCTTTGAGGATAAAAACCAGGTCACAATATACCCTGCTAATTCTCCCACTTAGTATGGCAGGCACAATTTTAAGGCCAATCTCCTTTCTTACCTCTTTGACATTTAATCTACCTTTTTTTGTCTTTGCTTTGATCAGTTTTACCTCAATGAGATTTCTGAATAAGGTAAGATGGAGTGCTGATATGATCAAAGCTTTTTGCAAGGCCAAATTAGTATATACTTCATAAAACGGTCAGATCAAAGCTAAGCAGTAGTTAATTTAATGAATGTATGTTTGTATGTTAATTTGATTTCCAAAACCTTTTCCTTAAAAGGCTTTTAAGAGCTTCCACCTACTATTTAGAAAGATAACAACACAGAATGACCTCTTAGAGTGTTTATTCTCAACACTCATGTAAAAGCCACCCAACAATTCATAAATAAATATTCATTCTGGCGTATTTAGAGTTGTTTTCAATATGAATTTAGAAATCAGATAGTCCTATAATGGTTATTGGGAGAAAGGCTAAAATGAGACACAGATTTTAAAAAAATCAATCAGTTTTGGCTTCTCAATGTTTCTCACTTCTACAAATTTATTAATTCAAGCATTCCTCAATTTCTCATGTTTTTAATTAAAAAGTAGTTGATATTGGTAATTTATTTAGAAATTTAGACTAGAATTTTTATGTATTTTAGTGTCCATTTCTCTAAATACAGATTCACAATTTGGTCAGATACAATGCATTTTTGTACATTTTTATGAATACAATATCTGCATTGTTGTAAACAATTTCTTTTGATCACATTAAAATGCACATACATATAAGGTAGAAAATGTATGGAGAGCATGGCTTCTGGAATTGTTTGTAATTCTTTTATCAGCAGTGGCCATGGGAGATCTCTTTTCTTCTACATGAAATAGTACACTGTATCTGCAACAATAGTATGTACTTCTGTTTTCCCTTTGTGTTATATTTGAGCGTGACTGAATAATCTGTGCGGGGGGGTTGGGCTGCGAATACTCTGGATCATGTGACTAGACGGAGGTGTCAGAGTGGTCAGCAACACTCAAAGCAACTGTCCAGTTGCCTCATCTATAGGGTTGCATTGGGAGATTTCTTTCCTAGACCTCACTGGTTCCATCTCAAAGCAATTTTTCTGGTGTCTCTAAATTTGGTCCACTTCTGTTTTTGTAGATACCCTGCTGATACCCTGTCCTGTACATATAAAGATTCTAAATGCATCTTAAATATTAGTCAAAAAATAATATCAACAAAGGTAACATTACCACCAAATGTGAACTATTCCCCACCATTTCCAGATTCATGTTTGCCAGGCTAAAGAATGGCATGGCATCTGTAAGAAATTCATTTTTTTCTATTTTCTTTCTTTGCGTTTTTCATTTAACCGGCCTGGAAAGAAAAATAATTAAATTGGCTAAACTTGTTTTTGTATGTTGGAGAATCTAAAGCACTCTTAGTTCGAATTCTGACTCAACAGCTGTGGAATAGGTAGTGCCATGGAGCTTTATACCAGTAGCCCAGAGGGATCTCTGCTATCTTAGCAAATATGTCTCCTTCTTTGCTATGGCAGAAAATGTCTCCTTTGACTCTCAGACATTCTCCATAATTGTACTTGAAGCAGACAGAGGGATCAGGACCAAGTATGGTCCTTTCTTGGATTTTCAAAAATATATAAAAGTGATTACATTCTATTCATTTTCCATAAATTTATTATTTTTTGCCAGAAACAATTTCAATTAATCTGTCTTCAGTGTCTAAGTGCACCTTTAAATTATAAGATGCAAGCCTTATTTCATCTTATTTATTTTTAATTGCCCAGTGGTCATTCACCTTTAACTCTTCCATGTGACTTCATGGAAAAGTTTGTTGAGTAAAGTTTAACTTAAACAAGCCAATAATTGCTAAATAAAGTTTACAAATCAAGACAAGTTTCACCTTTTCTTTCTGGCCTTAAATAGCTGATAAAAATCAAGAACTTTGTCAGGCTTTTGGATTTTAAAATAAGGGGAGGGGAAGACAAACTTTAGCAATGGCCACCTCTTACTTTGTCTGCTGACCCTGAACCAAGTGACTGGAAACTATGCAAACAAGAGGACTATTGTCCCTTTCGTAATCAAGTCAGGTAAATCTTTAAGCAAGATAAATGAGAAGTATTTTTTTTAAAAATAAAATCAGTCACAAGAATTTGGAGTGCATTTTCTCTTTAATTGGATGAGCATAAAGTCAGAGGCCCTTGTCAAACACCCAGCATTACCTTTATGGTAACAGCTGAGGGAATAAAAGTGAAATATCATAGACAGACAGGTGAAATTGGACCAATAAATGCCTTTTTTTATTAAAGACATTTCTTTTCAGATGAAAAATGTCATTACTACAATGATACTCTTAATTATATGGTCATTAGGATATTTCTGTAATGGATGCAGCTGGTTTCTGACAGTAACATGATAGATAGAACATAGCACAGAAAAATCTGTGACATTAACTCTTTGGTAGTAAGCTTAACTGGATAGCCTAATCAATAATGTAATCTAAAAGAATGTTTAAAGTACTTCACATGATTTTCTATTTTTCTTTTCACAATTAAAAATCATCTTAAACTGCAATCCTACATGACAAGTTTGATACAAATTTTCTACCAATCCTTTATAAGGAAAGTAGCTTCTGATCTTCTTCCCACTTCTCTGCAAATTACACTGTGAGAAAATTCCCAAAGTGGCACAGTAGGTGTTGACTAGGGCCACATGGAGAAACACTGACAAGCCTTTGGAGTCTGTTTAGGCCTTAATCTCCCTGAATCCTTCCTTTCTGCAAGTCATAGAAAACTTTCAATCTCTCCAAACTACTGTAATTGGCAAACTATGTGAAAGATGTGCATAGACCCTTCCTCTTGCTGGAGATAGAGTGCTAATTTTCAAATACTCCAGCTAATAACAATAGCAATGCAAACTATATTAAAATTTTCATTTGCCTTTAAATCAAGAATATCTGAAAGGGAAAAACAAAGTTTCTAATTTAGCGCAATCATGACTTTGGTTTTCCCTCTCAGATATTCTTGATGTAAAGGCAAATGAAAATTTTAATATAGTTTGCATTGCTATTGTTATTAGCTGGAGTATTTGAAAATCAGTACAGGTAGCCCTCCACTTACACCCACAAAAGAGCCCAACATTTCTGTTGTTAAGTTAGTAACATGATTGTTAAGTGAATTTTGCTTCCCCATTGACTTTGCTTGTAAAAGGTGACCATAGAACCCCGGGACACTGCAATGGTCATAAATATGAGCCAGTTGCCAAGTGTCTGAATTTTGATCATGTGATCATGGGGATACTGCAATGGTTGTAAGTGTGAAAAATGATCATTAGTACTTTTTTCAGTGCCGTAGTAACTTTAAATGGTCACTAAATGAACTATTGTAAGTCAAGGACTACCTGTATTGTACAAAGCCCGTCAAGTTAGAGGTCATGCCAATGAGTTTTACATTTAAAAGAAGTATTGCAAGCAAAAAAACTAAATAAAATATTGGAAGAGCAAACAAGCAAAACGGATCAGCCCTAAAGCAGTGAAATAGCATTTTTGTATTGCAATTTAATCAGTACACTATTATTCCATTTCTTGGGTAGTTTTTTTTTCCCAACAACATTTACTAGTCATATAATCTTTTACTTAGGCTGCAATCCTATATACTCAAATTAGTGCCCTGTTATGTTGTGTTGCAAATCTTATTATTCTCAGCAACTGTGCTAATTAAAATGGATGATGATTTCAACCAAGTGTGCCTGGAGTGCATGTGGTTGGGGAAAGCCACATTATGCATTTACTTGAATGCATTTACTTGAAAGCCAATGGACCTTGCTATCTAAGACTTACTGTAATACTGGTGGCTTCCAAAATGTTGAATCCTTCTGATGTGTTGATTATAATTTCCATAAATCCTTGCCAGCATAGCTCTTGGTCAGGTTGGTATCAATGAGGTTATAATCCAAGAAATATGACAAAGGGTAAAATTATGTGAACATTTTGAAATGAATAATATCTTTTAAATATTTGTATTTCTTTCTTAAAATAATAAATACAAGGTATTTCTCTATGATAATTTTGTTCTTTTCTCCTTTTACAAATTAAATATAGGAGCACATTAACATTTACTCAGGCTTTACAAGCTTGAGAGCTAAAATGTATGGCAACTCACCAAGCTCCCACTATCTTGGAGCTCTTTTGCAATACAAGTTAATTAACTGGATTTAGATATTTGCAAGATGATATATTTAATGGGATTATGGCTCATATAATGTTCTCTGTGGCTCATTTGGAATCTAAGCTGAAGGAACAGAATACTGAATTTCCAGCTTTTTGAGAGTTAATGTTGTGTTGAAGAAAAGTACAATTTGAACCTCATTGTTCATGAATAGCTAAATTATTTGAGCGAAATAGAGCTGGGCTCCTGTAAAGACTGTGCCAAACAGATGCATGAACACAAGGGTGCAGAGTCCGATTTTCTTGCAGCCACTGGAAATACAGCTATACTTACCCCTGAACTCTTGGCAAGTTCATGGCAATTGTGTGTCTCATGAAAATACAATGGCCCTTTATTTGGACTTTGTCTCTCTAGTGGGATCAGTTCTGGTCTATGGTCTAGCGGTTGGCAGATAAACATGTGTTTGTTTAATATGGTTGCACTATGAATCTAACCCTTATATTGTTGAAACACATTGCCCATCAATAGCATTTGAAGGCATTAGTGCTGTGATTATTATCCACTTTTAATTATTTTTATAGACCTGATTGGGAAATTAAACCACTCCTGAGTCAAGGCAGATCAAAGAGTATACATTAATGCATCTGTGGTTAAATTGATCATAGAACAAGCATAACTGAGCTTAGATTTTGGTTTTTCAAAAAAGTTTCTAATCCTAATAAAAGCAGAGAGTACAAGAGAAAAATGTTATTTACAAATAACATTAATTCCAGGTTTTGCATACCCATATACTGTAAAATTCTTATTTTAACTCCAGATTTCAACTCAAATCATAAGAACTTGCAATAAAATTTAGAAGTATTGTAATAATCATTCCCTTGAGGTTGTCCACTATTAAACTCTGGACAGAAGGAGAATAATAAGTGCACACAGTCCTACAACTTTTTGTTTTTCAATTTGCGTATTTATTCATATAAGATTAGTATTGTCTTTTAATTTGCAATTTAGGTTTCTTTTATATATGATATATTCTTTGAGCAGCATCTTTTAGTGCACTTGCAGAATGTATAGTTTTATTTAGACAAGAGTCACCAAATTTGGAAGCTATTTATATTTAAATGGATTTATGCCCATAGAGACAAGCAAAACCATTTTTGACTGTTTAGAATTCATTTTGCTAAATTCATTTTGCCTTGACACTTAGTTCTAATTACAGTACTAATAGTTTCTGTACGTTCTGTACATCTTTTTACATATGCATTTTTGGCTTCTGTTACACTGGGCTACAAGTTCTTTAAAATATTTTATTAAAGTTTATCATCAGATAAAATACAAATAGAAAAAAAATTAGGAAAGTTAAAGAAAAAAGGTGCAAGCAGAAAAAGAAAGGAAAAAAGTGGTGATTTCTGACTTTCTTCAGTGCAATAGAATACAAAAGTCTACACCCCCCTGTTAAAACTTCAGCCTTTTCCTTTACATTTGAATATAATTGTTGCCTATAACAACAAAGTCATTCTAGTCATCAAAACCTATGAAGTATCATTTTTTCAGTTTCAAGCACAAAGTGCAGAAGTGGTTTCGAAGTAGAAACAAAACCAGCTGAATTTTTCTCTTTAATTAAAGCAGTCAAATTGAGCAATAGGTTCTGATGAATATTCACATGGGGAGAACTTGTTTCAGTGATCACAACTCACAACCTGCCCAAAGTGACAAAAAACCAGTTGTGTAATCCTAAAGTAAGTATGTCATATAGATTCTGTTAAGGTCATATAGACCGAATGAAAGATTAGCTAAATGCTAATCCACCATGATAACATATACAGTGTCAAAGCAAGGACAATTTTTTCTCTCATGGTTGTTTCATTTAAGAAAAAGTGATATATTTGAAACATATCTCTTGATTGTCCTTTTGTGACCATTTTTGCTGTTATATAGAAGTAGGAAAAGAATACAATCTTTCATGCATTACCAATGCACATTTATCTTATATGCATCAGAAAATCCATTAAATATAACTCTTGTATTTAATATAATTTGTGAATCACACATACAATAACACACATTTATTTATCAAATTTACCTATTGCCTATCTCATTCTCAGAGTGACTCTGGGCGGTATTTATTTATCATATTTACTGTAGATATTTATGTACATATACATACATATAACGTTCCTCCTTTAATTCATGTGGGTAACACATTAATAGTTGTGCAACTAAGAATTCCCACATTTATATCTATACATTTGGATTAGCACCTATTGCTGAAAAATATGGACTTTGAAATGGAATGGAGTATTTCAGAAGTTTGTCTTCACATTAAATCTTTTCCAGTTCATTTCCACGTGAAAATTATCAGTTGAAAGTAATTTACATAGACATATAAACGGAATAATAATCTGATTTTCTTCTTTCCATGACACAAAGTTGCAGGTTATTCCAAACTACAAAAATCCACATTTTAGATCTTTCATAACCCTGAACAAGAACAGGAATTTTGATTTAGGCATGGATATGGGAAATTCAGTTGACCTGTGCATTAGCCTATGCAAATATCTGAAGGATTACATATAAACAGGAAAACAGACTTAATGATTTAAAAGATTATATAAATTTGTTTGGTTTCAAAAGGGAAGAATTGGGAGGTGGTGAAATAAATATTAACAGATCATTTCAAATATTTGTATGCATTGCCTATTGAAACATATACCATGAATATAGAAAGTGTACACACCCCTGTAAAAATGTCAGGTTTTTCAGATAAAAATCAGATCAAGATAAATTCTTTCCACCTTTAATATACCGTAACATACAAGCTAAACAATTTTTGCAAATGAAAAATAAACTGAAATCTTTTAGGCGGAAAAATAACAATAAAAGACTTACAACAATGCTATTGCATAAAGGTGCACACCCTTAAGCTAATACTTTGTTGAAGCACCTTCTGATTTTATGACAGCACTCAGTCTTTTGGAATGAAAGCCTATCAGAATGGCCTTGGGAATCTTTGCTGTATTTCAGCCTCCTAAAATCTAGCTCTGCCCACAGACCCTGGGAATGTATCTCTCAGAATTCTCATCCCCGACAATTGAGGGGTACCAGACAGAATCTAATTTAACAGCTTTAACATTTGGATAGTTTTAAAAGCCATAAATCAGAGAGTTACCTGATTTAGAATTGGAGAAGATAACATAAAGCCAATCTCTATCAAAGCCAGATTAGAGCAAAGTCACAATGAAGCCCTCTTCAATTTTAGTGAAGGGACTTGTTGGACACTGTGGCAGAGAGGACCTTTGGCCAATAGCAATCTTTCCCAAATCAGGAGGTGCTGACTGCGCTGGATAATGATGATGATATTGATGATGGTGATGATGATGTGTTAAACTTGTATGTCATCCAATTTTAATGATTTCAGGGGGCTCATAACAATTTTAAAAGAAATTACAATAAAATCAGTAGCACATAAAAGTTAAAAATAAAAAAAATGTGAGAGGTCTCACTGTTCCATGCCAAAGACCTAGGTCAGGGGTGTCAAACTGCCGGCCTGCCGTCCGGTTTCATCATACCAAAACAACACCCACTCCATTGCCGGCAATGCAAAAAAAGTCGCAATATATTGCGACACTTCATGTGATGTGGCGAGTTTGACACCCGTGACCTAGGTGAACAGCCAGATCTTCAAGGCTCTTTTAAACAAGTAGAATGGGGGACATACATATATCAGGGGAAAACTTGCTTCAGAGGGCAAACATTATTACATGTGCATTTCTGGAGTTCCAACAGCTATATTCTGTTTAAGCAAAGAAACCCAGAGAATCTCAACCCTACAGGAACAAATTGGCCAGGCAGATGTTATGGGAAACAGGCAGCCCCTCTAGTAACCAGGTCCTATACACTGTAGGGCAGGGGTCTTCAAACTTGGCCCTTTTCTGACTTGTGGACTTCAACTTCCATGCACACTGGCTGAGGAATTCTGGGAGTTGAAGTCCACAAGTCATAAAAGGGCCAAGTTTAAAGACCCCTGCTGTAGGGCTTTATAGGTAACAACCAGCACATGGAAATGAACATGGAAAGAAACTGGCAACTCCTGCAGCTTGTTACATGGGCAGACTGGGGCATGGCCATCATTACCATGCTGTTGCATTCTGGACCAGCTGAAGCTTCTAGGTGGTCTTAAAGGGCAGCTCCCTGTGCTGCGATAGTCAAGCCACAAAGTGACTAGGACATGAGTGATTATCTGAAGGACAACTGGTGCATGAAATAGAATTGTGCAAAGGCCTTTCTGGCCACAGCAGTTCACAGTTCTTCAAGCTGGAGTCCCAACTCCAGGAATGCTGCAAAGTTGCATGCCAAGTTTGAAGGGCAATGTACAATATTACCTGATGCAGGTCAAAGATGGACTATCCCTAGATCTATATAGTCCAAACACCCACAACCATTTGATCTTAGTAGACCTGAGTTGGAGATGGCTCCTTCCCGTCCAAACTTCCAAAGCCTTCAGACATTTGGACAGAACCTTGACAGGTTCACTTGGCTGGTCTAGGGTTGAACAATAAAATTGACTCACTAATGATACTAGACCCCAGATTGGTGGATGACTTTACATAACAGAGAGAGTAGAACCCTGGGGCACCCACAAAAGAGGTACCCAAAGTAATGATAGCTTTCCCATGACCAACACTAACTGGAACAACATGGAAAAAGAAGTGAACCACTGTAAGATGCAGAATGAATCAAAAGTTCCAAGTGGCAAAGAATATAGCAACCACATGCTGACCAAGATTAATCAGTACAGCAGAAAGTACCATACAAGTAAGTCAGATAGTCCTTGACTTACCATAGTTCAGTTAGTGACCATTCGAAGTTATAATGGCACTAAAAAGTGACATGTTTTTTACATTTATAACTATTTCAATATCCCCATGGTCATTCGATCAAAATTCAGATACTTAGCAACTGGCATATATTTATGATGATTGCAGTGTCCTGGCTCATGTGATCGTTGTTTGTGACCTTCTGACAAGCAAAGTCAATGGGGAAACCAGATTCACTTAATGACCATGTTATCAATTTAACAACTGCAATGATTCACTTAACAACTGTTCCAAGAAAGGTCGTAAAATGGGGCAAAACTCACTTAACAAATATCTCACTTAGCAACAGAAGTTTTGGGCTCAATCTTTTAAAGTTCTCAGAACATTAATGTTCCCAGAACATCTCTGGAAAAACAGGTTATTGTTTCTTAAAAATCACAAAAACCATTGCAGTAGTCCATGTTCAGTTTTAACCACATCATATGACCAGTTTATAAATTTGTAACTTCCAGTAGTTACAAAAAGAAGCAAGCAAATTTATCAACAATGAATATTTATCCACACAGTTAATCAAAAATGTTCCAATATATTCCAGATCAACCCTCCCCAGCCTGGTATCTTCCTGATACATTGGATGTTATTTGCATGACTAATGTTTATGGAAGGTTGTTCTAATGAAAGATATGGACCAGATTTCCCCTCAAAATATCCTCCTACATTAATGTCTTCTCAGATTCCATACTCTCTAAATATAATTGTGTGGATTGGCTGAAAATGAAATCCACACTCCATTTAATTTTTTAATTGTTATTACTTTTGTGTCCCGGAAAGCTGCTTCTCCCCTCCCCACCCTTATCTCTTATACCAACTTCTTCCAAACAGCCTGCTTTATGGGAAACATTTTTCCAGGTAATGAGGCTCAAAGTCAGCTCCTTGCCCAGGTGAGCACGCACACGTTGACTCATTCAGAGAAGAGTTGAAAAGCTCACATTCAGGTTGCATTAATCTGAAAACAAGTGTACTTTTGTGTCTGAGTATTATTTTCATTGCCATCAATTTAGTACCTAGATAGACTGTGATTCTAGACTAGCTATCAGGTTGCCCTGAAGACTGAGATCCCTTAGCAGACCACTCTATTCAATTTAGACTAATCTACAGCTCAGCGAAACTTTGTAACCTCTCTGATTTCCTCTATCATCATGAACACTCTTATTTCCCTTTCCCCAAAGTGATCTCCTTGGAGCTTAACTTGGAAAGTGGGGGGGGGGCAGGAAAGGGAGAAGGGTGACCACCAGGTAATCTTAAGAGATCTCTCTTTTTTTGACAGCAATTTAGCTGAAAACACAAAACATTTAACTAGTTCATACCTGAGAGACCTGGTGTTTCTTTAACCTGATTTTCCTTTAATCCCTTGTGTCTTGGTCCTTGGGAAAATCCTTAAAGGGGGGGGGAGGAACCCACTTCAATTCTTAGATTTCACAACTGGTGCTTAATACAAGCCACAAACTATCTGTGAAAAAAAAACTTGGCAAAGAATTATGCCTACTGCTTTATACATATTTATCTGGAAATAAATCCCACTGAACTCAGTTTATTTCTTTTGAGTAGACACAGGATTAAGATCATGGCATGAATGACACTCAGCTAATACTAGCAATTTGAATTTGAGACCACAAAGGCCCACTGAAAGCAGTCTATGCTAAGATGAATGGATAATTCTAAATTCCATGCCACACTTGCCTGTTTTCACTTTATCATCCCCACCACAAAATTTCTTTGCATTTTGGAAATTATCATTTGCTTTTGTGTGTAATTTCTGCTGATGTGTGCCATTTACACTGTTTTTTTGATATGTATCTTTGTTAAATAAATATTTTGCATAACATGGTTTCTAAATTCAAATGACACTAGTCTGTGTCCATGAAGCAGTAGACTGGATATTAGTGGGTAAAGCCATTTAACTGTGGAAGAAATAGGCAACGGCTAATCTTAATCTTTGTAATAGGCATATTTGTGCCTGTTTGTCCCTGGTAAGTATTAGGGTGGAAGATCATGAAAAAGTCCCAGGGCCAGTCATGCAAACTAGAAAAACTTCCTTGAAAAAAGTAGTAAGAAATTACTTTGAATTCAAATAGGGCTCAAATGCCATTAAATGAGATCTGAGACTGGTATTAGATTTTGTTGCTTTTAATCCTCAATATCTATTATGTCTTTGCTGTTATGTTCTGTTGGGTTGTAATTGACTCCTAATGACCCTATAAATCAAGGATAGACAATGATGACCCCTTTATGACCTGTGGATGTCAATTCCCAGAATTCCTGAGCTAGGCTGGCTCAGGAATTCTGGGAGTTGAAGTCCAAAGGTCATAAAGAAGTCGTAGTTTCCCACCCCTGCTATAGCTAACAGCTCTCCCAGCCATTCTGTCTCTTACACGTACATGGCTGTGGTTTTTAGCACTCTGCCTGTCTACCCCATGTGCTCTTCTCCTGTCCACCTTGTACAACATTGGAATCTTTGCAGAGATGTATTGATCTTTATGGTGTCATTGGTCCAAAGCATGAGTTTTTGTTTCATGACTTCACTGAACATCCGGTACGATTTACTGCAGTATAGTACAGGTTGTTTTCTTAGCAGCCCAAGGAATACAAAGCTGTCTTCTCCAGCAGCAGAGGTCCAACGAATCTATCTTGCCCAGACACCATCCCTCCTATCTGCCATTCCATTCAAAATGAGCAAAACAATTTGTTTCATTAACGGTAACTGATATAGTTGCTATAATATCAGGTGGAATTAGAGCTAGGAAGATGGAATCCTTCTAGTCTTTTAGGAAATTCACCCAAAAATAGCAGCTGCAATAAAAAAAATGTGATCCCCTTCTCTCTCCTCCCCATCTTTTATTTACAGAGAGTACAAAAGTGTGTGTTTCTCCCTAAAATGTATGTGAGTGCATTTAATCTTACTTTATTAGTGTTGTCATTTAAAGCTTTCTAAACAATGGTCTCTGGATTGGCCATGGCTGAAATGATAACGTGGTCCCCTATGGCCAAATCTGTCCTTACTTAGAACTGATATTTAAAAGGCTACACAAGCACTACAGAGATCACTTGGCACTTTTGTTAAACCTAACTATAGAAAATAGTAGCAACTAAAGTGATTCAACTATTTCAATCAGCAGGAATCTGTGTTGATAGAATTGATTTTCACACCACTTACCAATTCACTTCAGTGTTCTTATGATGCTTCAGCAGTTACTCAGCACCTTGACAGCAGGTGGTTTTGATGATGTCACTTGAGTTGAGGATACTTATCTCTCTGTATGTTTGAAGAACAGGCTAGAATAGCAATGCTATTTTGCTGCTCCACTGCCGTTTAACTGAAAAAACTCGGCGTGGTACCAAATTGACTTGGATTTCACTCCTAGGGAACAGTTAAAATTTTTAAGAACCAAGATATGTTTTTTTGAAAAATGTTTGGAAACCTTTGGCTTTATGTATGTATTTCCTTGAAGCTAAGAATGCTATCTTGCAGCAGTATACCATATGCCTATGACTGAATTAAATAAGATGGTGACATCTTTTAGGAAGACCTGTTACCCTTCAACATATTGATGCTGGAGTCAAAATGCTAGCTGAGCATGTGCAATAAAGCTTAAACCACTCTTATCTTTGTACCACAAGTATGACTGTGTTGGTAAATATTTTACATTTGCTATCTTCAATCTTCTACTAGGATAGACTAGGAGAAAGTGAATCTGTGCTTTCAAATATACCTTAGTACTAAGCTTAACTTCTGCTCAGTCTGAATGAAAATTAAAATTTGACTAAGCACAGTAGATAATATAGGCCACCCAAACCAAAGGATTAATTTAAAAGTATTTTAAAATATTATATGAAAGTTTTAATTACATGAGGGAAAAATCATAAAGCTGTCCCATAATTAAAGCATATTGATTTCATTTTTTCCTTGAAATGCTAAGACTATTTCAACACATGCAGAATCAATAAACATAATTAAAATATGAGCTCATCAAAACAGCAATTAAATGTACTTAACAGCTTTTGTGGCTTTTCCTCCATATGGTTACTGTGGGAGTGTGAATCTGGCTAGCTAGATAAATGTAACAAAATGAAGAGAAAGCCTAGGAAAATATTACTGTAGTATCATGAGCAAAGTCAATAAAGTTTAACTCTATAATACATTCCGATATATCAAAAGTTGATTAAAAGAAGCAATATATACAAACATACAGAAGAATTTTCGTTTTATATTTCTGTGAAATTAATATTATCATTTTTTTAAAAAAAAAAAACCCATCATGTCCCTCTCTAGGCTGAAGCATTCTCATAACCTTCCAATGTACAGTTGATCTGCCTTCTTTTTAATAATGTTTGTGTTTAGGAATTGCATTGCCTGAACGTAATATTTGCTTAGGCTACAAGTGAGTGCTGTTAAACATGATGGGTCAGACTTCCAAGTAAACATGAATATGAATGCATTCTGAATGTTATGGGTAAAATTTGTCACTTCATGTCATTGAGATCTTTCTTCCAAACATCTGCAGAAAGTCATGCACACTTCATATTCTTCATGGGGGAGGGGTGTGTGAAAATAAGTGCTGAAAATGATTTGGACTGAAAAACTTGCTTTAAATCTACATTAAGTTGAAATACTCAGGATACAATTTTTGATTAGCCCAAATTAGTTCAAATGGTCATTAAAGAGGTATAGATGAGAAAACCTTGTGTCTGCTTCCTTGTTCTTCATTAGAAATACTAGGTAATACTATAAACAAATTTATCAGACAGAAAGCCAGTATGATGTAATTAAGTGTTCATGTTTTGAATTAAGACCTGAAACACTGAGGTTCAAGTTCACTTTTAGCTATAGAAGCTCACCAAATACTAGATTTACTGTGTAGACCAAGATAAGAGATCAGTTCTATATAAGGACTAAAACTATGTTTATTAATAATGACTATAGTAACAGTATTTTGCAAGTGTGGCTGTGCTTTACCCACTTGCTCCATTATATTAATATGAATTAGAGAAGTGTTTTCCTGAGTCTTTTGTGCATGCTTTCTTGTTATTTTGGATTGAATCCATGCTTTTCCCCTTGTTGCTTTAGTAACAGATCTGGCCTATCTTTATCATGGTCAACTTCTATATTCCGTATGCTGGATTATCTTAGCTCAAGTATCTTGAAGACCAATCTGTGCTACTGTTCTAGGGAACAAAATGGAGAAAAGAGTATTATAGCAATAGCACTTAGACTTATATAACCGCTTCATAGTGCTTTAGGGCAGAGGTCCCCAACCTTTTGGGCACCAGGGACCGGTTCCATGGAGAAAGGTTTTTCCACGGACCGAAGGGTGCATGGTTTTCTGTGCTGCCTGCATCCCACAGATGGGACTTTGCTTGTTTGTGCGGGCTGTTTGCAGGCATGCTGTGGCCCAGTACCAGTCCACAGACAGGGGGTTGGGGACCACTGCCTTAGAGCCCTCTATAAGCAGTTTACAGAGTCAGCATATTGCAGCCAACAATCTGGGTCCTCATTTTATCAACCTCAGAAGGATGGAAGGCTGAGTCAACCTTGAGCTGGTCAGGCTCAGACTGCTGGCAGTCTGCAGAATTAGTCTGCAATATTGTATTCTAACCACTGCACCACCATGGCTCTATGTATGTTATCTTTACTTCCTAGATAAACCTGGACTCCTTTGTAGGAACTCTGTTTATAAGATAATGACTATGAAAAATCAATGTGAAACAGCAAATGAAGGTTGGTTCCAAACCAAAGACGTAAGATTTTATAGATTATCATCTTGGATTACATTTTAAAAGGAAATTGGAAGTCAATCTATATACTATATACTCCATGTGCTTATTAAAATTTATTTTGCTTAAGGTTAGGAAATGAAGCTTCACAGAATTTATTTGATTCCTTG
This sequence comes from Crotalus tigris, assembly GCF_016545835.1. NCBI lineage: Eukaryota > Metazoa > Chordata > Lepidosauria > Squamata > Viperidae > Crotalus > Crotalus tigris. The sequence goes on along the minus strand of NW_024096460.1, from coordinate 1,292,157 downwards.
TTTACTTCACAGGTAGACAAGGCTCAATTCTAATATCCCTTACAAAGGGTTATACCACAGCTGTACAGTAGAACATCTGCTGTGCATGCAGTCTCTAACATTTGTGGGTAGAAGTGGAAAAGGTTACTAACAAAAATACTGAAGAGCTACCAATAGGCAGTATAAATTCAGAATATAGCATATTTTATTTTTGTGGCATCCAGCTGTATCCTTAAATGATAAAAGGTCTTTGATATAGTAACAGCAAAACATCTTCTATCATCATATTTTTTGCTGATTTTCCCATTCTTGCTGCATCCTTCTATGACCTCCATTCTATTCCAGGACAGAGAAGGAAACACCTGAAGAAATCTCTTCAATGGTTAAAATCATTATCCAAAAGGGCATTGCTTCTTACTCCTTCCTCTTTTCTTTTGATTTCTTTGCCTTCCCTACATGCCTAACCAACTTTACCTCAATCTCTCTGCCCATTTTGCTTTTGCTTTTCCTCCTAAATGCCTTTTTTCATTCTCAGAAGATCATTCCTATAGCATGAGCAATGAGACTGAAGTTCAGAAGAACAGACTTTTTGGGGGTGAGGAATATTTCCAGGCAAATAATTCCCAGCTTGATTCTGGGCACAGCTTTCCATTGTATTTTCAATAATAGATTCAGGCATAGTTTTTGTTTACAATGCATATAACTTCTCTGTCAAGTTTAGTTGAAGAAAGCAATCAAAGCCTGTAAGATTCTCCTATCATTGTCCTTCATCTCTGTTCATGATTTTAAGTTGCATGTCAATCTGTCACCATATTTACCTCATTCCAAGTCAAAAGCAGTCTGTCAACCTTAACCAAGTATTCTGAACATGAATATCTTAACAACATTTCCTGTATGATCTGCAGCTATATAGAATCGGGGCTTTCAGATGTTTAAAAAAGGAAATTGATAGTAGGAACCACCAGAAATGATTCAGGTGTCTGTAATTGACCTGGATCAAGGGTTTCAAACTGCCTGCCCATGGGCCGGTTGTATCATACAGAGACTGTGCTCACCCAAGCTCCTGCAATGCAAAAAAAGTCGTGATATGTCATGACACATCATGTGACACAGTGAGTTTGACACCTATGACCTAGATGTTCAGGCTTTGTCCAAAGTTTTGTTCCATTTCTTATAATGGTGCTGTCATGGTTGAATATGCAATATTAAATTCTAAACCTAACATGCTACAATGGTCACATTTTTTCATGCTGTTTTATAGGAGGCAACATATCTGGCAATTACATTTGTCTTTTAAAGTAGAAAATTGATTTGAATAATTCCAAAATTCAAAACAGACAAGGAGGCACAAAAATATTTCTTGTAACAATAAACCATTTTATTTTAATTTGGTTATTTTAAATTAGAACACAGATCAAGTTCCATAATTTTTTTTAAAAAAAGTTTGAAAATAAAAAAGATAGAAAGCAAAAAACAAAAACAAGAAAATACGCCACTGCAGATATAGAGAGCTTATGGTTTCCTTAGCAAATAAATTGCCCTGACATTTGTAGCATGCAAGCAGTGTAGTGAGTTTTTGTCAGCACTCCAACCCTGGCGTTTTCCACCAATACAGTATTAGTACACCTGCTAGTGAATTTTGTGTTGTTTAATTCCTAGAAACCAAACAACGATACACAAAGAGTTAATTTGCTTTCCTTGGCAACAAAGTGTTAACATTTTTATATTGCTACCTTTTAGTAGTTGTGTGGATTTCTACAGCTCAGATGTATCTTGATATGCCTATTTTTCTCCTTAACACTCATTCCACCAAATAGGCAAAAAAATGTGGCATTGCTCACCTCAGAAGTGCCTTGAAAATGATGTTAGAGTTAGAAAAAGGTAGGCATTAAGATAGAACCTTAGTAAACCAAAAACCAAGGAGTGGATTTATGCTTTTGTGTCAATATGTAAGATCAATCAATTCAATTTATTACAGCCAAAGCCACACATAAATCAAACATCCAAATAAAACAAAACTAGACAGAGCCATCATAAGAGGACATACCAATGGACATACCATTTCAGAACATCAATTCCTATCAGCCAAAATAATAATCTTAAGCATGTGCAAAGTTTCAATAAAGTTTTATCTGAAGTATTTCTTCAGAGCCGCTTCATAAAAATACATATGCAGATACTTCCAAAAGTACAGTGACCATGTTGAATCGCTGCTGTCAGATGTCCTTCATCAGCTGAAAACAGAATCCAGGAATTCAGGAACAAAGTGACCAACATGGTTTTAATTCGTGCAAAATTAAACTCAGCACTGGGAATGGTTTGCTCCCCATGCTTTATATAGAAGTTCCCCGCCCTGCAACCCCACCCAAGCAGCAAGCCAGCATATCCGGTCCGTGAATATAAAAGCCGCAGTTCCTCTTCCGACCTCTCCCCTGCCGGACTTTGCACTGCTGCCTCCCTCTCTCTGCCGCTCCAGCCATTCCTTCGTCAGGCCACATGTCCATCACGGGACCAACTGCCCAGGCTGGCGACCAGCTTCTCCGGCAGTGTCCCGTGGCCTACTGTCCCATCCAGCAGCTGGCCTCCTTCCCCACTCCAGCAACGCTCCACGGTGCCTGGAGGCGTCTGGCGGTGTCCCCAACACCCAGCTGATTTGCCCGGAAGCCAACTTCTTCCCTGGCCTCCGGCAGTGCTCCACAGCATGTGGTGGTGTCCAGCGGCATCTCTGATCCCCAGCTGACATGATCGGCAGCCAGCTTCCTCCCCGGCTTCCGGCAGCACTCCACGGCAGGTGGTGGCATCTCTGATGCCCAGCTGGCCCATCCAGTGGCCAGCTGATTCCCCAGAGTTCAGCGGTGTGTGGCGGCAGTCGGCTGCTTGGCTCTGGCTGGCTGTTCAGTTCCTCTCCCCACCGGTACGTGTCGAGCCCATGGGGCTTGACAGCTGCATTGTTCTGAGCCTCTCATCTGATTGATCTAATGCCTAGAAGAGACTTCTAGACATGTATGTGTAAATAGAGGGTCTCTCCCAGTTTAGAAGTGCTGTTAAAGTAACTCACAACAACTCATCAAAGAAAATTTTGTTGCCATCTTGCCTCAAGGACAATTGTATTGCCATCCTCCATGGAATGAAGCCATTGGTGGGATTCAGCCGGTTTGCACTGGTTCAGTAGAACCGGTAGCTAAATTTTGCTGCATTCAGAGACCTGGCTGACTTCCAGAAGTCCAGTCTAGACCTGGGAGGCCTGCAGGATGCCTCCCAGGCCTAGAACAGCCCGCCGGAAGTGCATGGATGCCACTTCTGGAAATTCATTCTAGGCCTTGGAAGTCCAGGCCTGCATTGAATAAGAGAACCGGTTGTTCAGGTAATTGAATTCCACCACTGCATGAAGCCCATTTATTGAGCCAAAGTACAGCCACATTACACTGGCCAATTGATTCTATACCATGTTCCATGTTTCTCTATGAAAAATGTGATTTATCCAAAATCAGTTGATATTCCTCCACTGTCACTATTTCTATATCTCAAAATCAGTTTAATAATATTACACAATTGTCTTCTATCAACCTTACAACCCTGAAAAGCAAAGAATCACTCTTTGGCTTTACTGCTGTAAGTCCCAATGAAACAAAACTTCTCTTGCCATTTTTTCATGTAAAAAAGGTAAAGTAAAATAAATTGCAGTCACTCATTATAATCCAATGCATATTTTTGGCTCATACTTTATGTGTTTGTCTGCCGACATAAAAAATGCCGCAGTAAGTGAGAACTATGGAATCCTTAAGACATTTTTCTCTTTGGAAACCCTACTAGAACATCTGAAGGAGGTGGGAGCTACAATGATTTCCAGAGAAACAAACTGCTCGAAAGTTCTAAGAGCTCCACAGAGATCTAGTATTTCAATAAGAACCACACAAACTAATTCTACTGTACTTTCCAATACTTTAGAGGGAGAAAATCCATTCCATTTTCAAACAAAGCCCTCATCAAGGGATCATTGAGATACAGAATTGGTTTTGATCTGGAGCAAAATTATCATATAGAAATGCTCAAATAAAATCTGCAAAAAAATATAGTCTACATTCTAATTATGCCATTTAGACCATAGGAAGGCTGTATGTGTTATATACTACTTTTTCCTTTCCCTATTTTGATCATCCATTCAATGGCTGAATATCAAAAATAATCAAAATCAAAAGTCAATTGTTTGATTATTTGTCTGATATTGATAGATTATGTCTATCTTGAATACTGTAACCATAAATAAGGACTCAATTAAAAATAACCTTATTTAAAGCCTGTATATATAAAATGGAATCTGCTTAAAGATGGGTCAAGGACAGCAAGAGTTACAGTCTGATTTAAAAAAAATGAACTATTTATTTATTAAATTTATTTGCCTCCCATCTTGCCATGAGGCTATGTTTCAAAGCAGTTGCCATACCTTTTTTCATATGTAATAAACCTCACATCTAATACAAAGCAATGAGAATCTGTTTAAGGCCTAAAATGGATCACAGAAGCCAAGAATAAAAGGGTTACATCAATCATCAGGTAAAAACAATTGACTGAAATATAGCCAAACCCAACTACTGCTTTAATCAGTGACATCTAGAGACTTATTTTATGCTCCAAGAACCTAACATATCATCAAAAATTAAATCCTTTCAATAACAAGCCAGAAGTCCTAATTAACATAAGAAATGTAGATATATCTGAAGATAATTACTCACAGATAATAATTATCCATAGAAAAATATTTTTTTTAATTTCTGTCCCCCAATTGTCTTCAGCATTCACAGCATCTGAAGCAAAAGTTTATTTTCATTCAGATGTTTCCTTTCTTTTCTCCATTCTTTTTTTTATAAACCTCAAAAGACTAATTATCTACGTATTAAGCATGTTTCTGAAATATGACTGAACCTATCATCATAGGCAAATGTGCTGAAGAATGTACCCCATTATTTGAAATGACAGGATGTATATAAAGCCCATATGTTTTCAAAAGGGTTTCTGTCAGTATTAATCAAAATGTTGGCAAATTTATGAACACACTGAACAGCACGCCTACCATATGGGTAATCTCTCTCCTTTAATATTGGGAATTTGAATTAATAATAAACAGTGTAGAGAGCATGGGATAAAACCAATGATCTAAATGCCAGAAAAAATAAAATAACTTTTGAACTTGTTTGTTTCTGCAAGGGTCACTTTTTGTCTTCCCTCAAATGATCTTTATGCCGACTCCGGATGATCCAATAGTTATCTTAAGGAGTACTATGAACTAGAGAAGGTTTTTAATATTGACAGTATCCTGCCACTGTGACAGGATTTTAGGCAATATCAGCTTCAACAACTCAATATCTACCATTAGGTAAGTTGCAGAAAACCAAGATTTAATCATAGCTCATTGCTGATACCCACATATGACCACTTTTTTTATTTGGTCAGCACTTTGGCCAGCTCTATCGATCTACTCATCTTTTTTATTTGCCAGGATACATTTTGATAGCTAATATTTTTTGGCATGCAAATTAAAAGATTCTTAATTTTAGCTGGAAAAATGTATGGGACAGTGCCTACTTATGCCTCAAGAGCATTCTAAGATAATAATAAGAAAATGTGTATTTATTTGGATTTACTAGGCTTTAAGTATATATTACAGCTAGTCCTCATTTAGTGGCCACAGTTAGACTGGAAACTCTGTCACTAAGCAATGGAGTTGCTAAGGAAATATCAAGTGACTGCAAGGAGTTACTACATCACTTCCCTTCAATTATTAAGCTAGTCACCACAAATCATTCAGTGAGACTTCACATGACCACAACTTGAGATTTTACTGCCAGCTTTTCCATTGATTCTGATGGTTGGAAGCTGGTTCTGAGACATGCAAATTGCAATCTTATGACTACAGGATCCTGTGAAATTCATAAATGCAAAAACTGATCATAAAGTTCCTTTTTTCAGTACTGTCCTAATTTCAAATGGTTGCTAAACAAGGCCATCATTAAGTGAGGTCTATCTGTAGAGCAGAAGGTTTCCTTATGAAATCATTTCATGGACTTATGCTGTATATTAAAAAATGGTTGGTTGGTTTACCAGTGGGGATATTTGAAAATGGTCTTTAATAATCTAAGAAAAATTCTTGAAAGGACATTATCCAACTGTTAGAGCTGGCACTTTTTTGTTGATATTCAGTCATTGAATCTCTTCTGCCTCTTTGGTACTTGATGGAAATCATTTTGCCAGCTTTATCTATTCATAATAGTTCCTTAAATTCTTGTACACTCCTGCTTGTCTTGTCAATGACAGTATCTAGCTACTTTGTCTTCTGCTAGCCTGTTTTTCAATTACTGTCTATTCTTTGTAAGACTCAATGTCTTGTCCAATGGAAAAAACATCTGATAAATCCTTGACAGGTCTCTAATCTATCTTCTTCCATTTTGTTTCTCAACTAAGTTTGCAGATACAGATTGACTATATTTATCTCTCTATGGTCATGTGGTACTGCATCTGTTTCTTAGGATATCTCTAAAACAATGAAAGACATTCAACCTTCCTTCAGCAACTTTCTTCAGTACCTTAGGTTGAAGGTCATTCAAAGGTCATTCAGTACCTTAGGTTGAAGGTCATTCAAAGTCAGCAGATATTTGTATCTGTTTATATCAAGCTCTTCAACTCTTCATAATTACCTAGTGGAACATATTTCCTTTTTTCAGAGAAGGCTGATCCAAAGTAGGAGTGGGATCATTCATTCATTGTCTCCTCCTCCTCCTCCTTCTCCTCCTCCTCCTCCTCTTCCTCCTCCTCACTACTTATTCTTCTCTTTTCCATTTATTTTGAATATAGCTGAAGCTCTTCTACAATACTCAGCTTCCTTCACTAACCTCAGCATTTATGTTTTCTGCTGTACAAATCCAGGGTGCCTGCATGTAGCTTTCTTTGGCGACTTGGCCTTCTTCCACATTTTATATGTGTCCTTATGGATTCTTAGATTTTCAGTAAGCTTTTGTGCAGTGAGACTGGCCTGTTCTGCATCTTCCATTTTTTCCCTCTTTGGATTTGTTTGTTATTGTGCTTTTGATATCTTCCTTTTTATGAACACTCATCCATCTTGGATTCTTTTTCCATTAGCTTCTCTATAATGGAATCCTACTTATCATAGTTTGGGGCTTATTAAAATCTGTTTTCTTGAAGACCAAGACAGGCATTCAATTATGTTCAGCTTTCATTTTAAGTCTCCTCCAAATCAAGCTCAACTCCTGGTGACTTAATAAGCACATCCTTGGGTTTTCTTGATAAGAGTATACAGGTGGTTTGCCATACCTTCAAGGATGTTTTGTGACTTCACTATCTAACCTACAACCTTGATATTTTCAAGTAATGCCCTATGGAATTATTAACCATGAATGACCCTGCCCAGAGAAGGTCATACAAATGTTGCTGACAGCTTTATTTCCTTATAATCATGAAGTCCACCATTATATAGTCACTTGCTACTTTCATTTACTAAGTCTTCTCTGCTGATTAATATAAAGTCAGATATAACTGATTCTCTTTTGTCTTCTTCTGTTTTTCCAAAGGGAACATTGTTAGCATATATAAGCTTTGTCTTTTCAGTTTCTTTTGAAAATATTTAGAATGATAATCTGTAGAGCACACCATAGGCACCACAAATGATCTTGGTGAAGTTAACAATAATATTTATATTCCCAACTCTACAAATTTCATCATGGCACTGTATGCTTTCAACCCCACAAATTACCCATATGAATATCTCAGATTATAATTTCAGAATGTATTGATTGGCCTGCCCTTTATTATTTTAGGCAGTCTTTGAAGCTGTATTTATTTCCCTTCTAATATAACAGCCTCAAAGATACTGATTGTGATTACAAGAGTACAAAATGATGTTTGTGAAACTGAATATTCAATGGCATATGTTTGGGGACATATGTTTTAGTCCAGTGAGTATATTTGGAACTGGAACATTAAGCCTGTTAGGGACCCTCTCTGAAGATAGCTGCCTTTGTAAGTTGATTAAAAAAATACAAATAGAAAATAGAAATACATTTCCAATACCCACCATTTATTTTTTAAGGATGTTCTGTGGAATCCAGAGGTACTGTTTGCTATATATATCATGCTTAAAGCTAATGATTTGCTTTGCAGTCTGCTAGCTTCACATTCACATTTTAATTTTTTTTTTAATCCAAAAATACTTCAATAGAACAGGAAATTTGTGGGCAGGCACAAAAGCATGACACTTTTAGTACTCAGAATATATATGCTCCTGAAACTATGAATCAGGATTAGATAAAAGGAATTCCATATAGACATCCTCTTTCCATTTTTTAAAAATAAATAATAGAGAACTGCCATTTCAGATTAAGCAAATTATTCCCACAGAGAATGTAAGATTTCAACAATTCCCTTGTTCAGCCTTCACACAATAGTTCTGGGTTTTTTTAGAATAATGTCTGAACAAATTATGTGTATATTGATAATAGCTAAGATTAAAAAGAAGTAACTGCTAACAAGCAGTTTATTTCTGTTGGAAAATAAATAATGCAGATTAATTCAGTAGTTTTGTATCTCAGTTTCTTAAACTTCTACAAAACTAGGGAGATAAATTGTGAGTCCTATCAACTACTTTAACAATGGTTTTCCATATGTTACAAGAATGGTCAGGGAAAAATAAATTTTCTTTATCCTCTCAAAAGGCTTTCAGTTGTAGAGATGGACTATGTATTTAATAATATAATTCTTCCAAACAGCTCTCAGGATCATTTTTAAAATTGTTTTGTGTGAAGAATTATTTATTATAGGCATCATAATCTGAGTAATTGTGGAAACTCCATCTTGCACCTGTTTGATTCCTTATTTCAGATCTGAGAGCAAAGGACTTTGGGGAAGAAAGTTACAATTTGGAGCTGTCAATAAAATTTCAAGTCATTCTTTGGACAAGATTGCAACAGCCGCATAGCAATGATTCTCTTGCAAAACTATCTGTCAAGAAAGAACTAAATTTATAGTCTTTTATTTTGCATTTATTTTGCAAATGCACTGCAACTGCATTTATCTGCATGTTGTACTCAGTTCATCAATAAGTTAATCCCTATTATTATGCAAAGCAGTGGTGCTTTGGTCCATAGAGGTAGCCTTAAAGATGTTCCACTATGGCTTCAGCTGAAGCATCAATGAGAAAAAGGGGCTTTGCCAAAGGTTCAATTGAAATTAAGCATTCCTTAGAATCTTTCCAGAAGCCTTCTGATCCCAAACTACATTCAGTTAGTAAGCACATTCCATTGATGGGAATAGAACTTTTTTTCTAAGTTTGCATGGTTTTTGGTTTATCTACCATTATAATTTCTTATCACCCCAATAAATTTAATTCCACAAATCAACTCGCCTTATTCCAAATTTCCAATCCTTAAAATTCTTCCTTTTTTGTTCATTGCAGTGCATGCACATCTCAAGTTGATTTGCATTTAATTTAGAAGCTGAGCTTAAAGTTTTGAGGCTAGAGCTTCTAGTGCCTTGTCCTTGTTAGAATGTAGTTGTACTTGTAGAGAGAAAGATCATCTCTCTCTCCCTCTCTCCCCTCTTTCTCTCTCTATCTCTCACACACACATACACAAACACACACATTATGAATGATCACTTGATCATCATCAAATCATGCTGCTATTGTGAGCATTGAGGGTGCATTGGGATCTTTACTGTGCATGAAGTGCATTTTGACAAATTAATATTAGTGGAAAACCAGCTCACATTGTTGTTTAAACACAAGGTGTTCCTATCAATAGAGTTTTGGCTGGCCAGTCTTAATTTCAACTTTCCTATGTATGCAGAACACTGTCACACAGATGTAAACTCAGTGTCACTCTGTCTATTGTCTCATTTTTATGCAGTTGGCAGTTGGGGGAAGCTAGGCAGCTCTAATGGTGGAAGAGAGAGGTGAGAGGCAGGAGGAAATAAGAGGAAACCACTGCAGGTCAGTGAGCTAAGAATAGATGGGCTCTCCATCTCACCATTGTTTTGGATTAGTCCTTATTGATAACAGTGAGAATATAAGGCAGGGGTTCTCAACCTTGGCAACTTTAAGACTTGTGGACTTCAACTCCCAGAATTCCTCAGCCAGCAAGAGAACCCCTGATATAAGGCAACAAATTATCAAGGGAAAAGAAGAAATAGGCATGTACCACACATGCAGAAATACTTGATCCATTGCTATTTCTCTGTTTCTTGTGATTTTCTGTGGTCAAATAGGGAAGTACCTGGAGCAGAGTTCTCCAACCTTTCTGGCTTTGTGGACCTGCAGAGGGAGGGGGCAGAGAGGGAATGGTTCTGTGCGTGTGGCTGGAAGGTGTGTGCACAGCTCCCTTTTCACGGATGGTATGGACACAAGCTCACCATTCATGCAAATGGAGCCCGAGTACATGTGTTTGCCCACTGCTCACACAAGTGGGGATGCGTGAACACCCGTCCGCCATTTCCATGGCCCATTTCCATTGGTGTCCTCTAATCTAAAGAAATAGCAATGGATCAAGTATTTCTGAGTGTGTGGCCTAATTATCAAAACTCTGTAGCATTTATTAGTTATTCTATTTTTGAATGAATTTACCTCCATAACATCACGGATCTTCCAATCTAATTATTATATAATATTGTTTTATTGAGGGCTTTTAAAAATTATATGAACCTTTCTGATATGCTAAAGAAGACAGCTGTAAGATATATGAGTTGAATCCCCATTTTTGTATCTTGGATATTATTTAGATATCAGTTTGTGAGCAAAGTTTACAAAGCTTTACAAAGAACACCTGTGAATCCAGTCCTCCCCTGCAACAATTAATAAATCAAGTCTTTGCCTTATAAAGGCCCATCCTTTGAAGTGTATGTCTTCTAGGACTAATGTTTTTGCCTTTCATCTTGATTCAGCTGTTGTATAATAGATGACCCATGTGAAAAGATAATGCTGGTTGCATAGAACCTGGTATGTGAGCTTAACGCTGATGGAATGCCAACCAGGCTAGTCATGTTAACAATGAAAGCTAGAATCTGTCTGGAGAAATATGATATTGATTTTGACCTTAGAGGGAATCAGGGCTGTTCAGCGTAGTGCTGATGGCAAATATATGGAATTGATTTATATGATTAAATGAATAAATAACCCTATTGTTTAGTTTTGCATGAAAATATGTGGCACCTAGGTTGGAGTTAATCCTTAATTTTTTTCCTATGCATAATAGATTCCAAAGTGTAAACATAACTATCAGCATGAACTAAAGTAGATGCTCTAAGTCAACAGTCAAAGGCTTGATTGTGAACTCAAAAATATTGACAATATTTGTGAAAAACTCCAGACTCTATTATAGTAGATTTTTTAAAGTTGATTGTAAGAGTCTTTGTAAGGTCTATGACTCTAAAATATCAGAAATAAAACAATACCAAGGGTGTTTTTATATGTCTTTGTCTCTGCTTTTATTGGTTTATTTCAAAATCTTTAATATTTTTGCTTCAATTTCTTTATTTATATTTTCTTCATCGGAATGCCCTTAAAACTAAAGATGGAAGTCAGTAGGAATGAATGAATATTTATATAACAGAAAACAATTTGTCTTGAAGAAAGGAATTTGAAGGTTTAGCCTAACTATTTATGGTCTAAATGCTTTTATTTTGTAGGTTAAAAAACTACTTTACAAGTTATCCCTTATCCCAGAAAATTAAAATAATTCTTGTTCTACATACAGTCATACGTTTGCTGCTACCAGAGAGATGCAGATTTCACTTACAAGACCCAGGATGAATTTAGACATTATAGAAAATATTTAAATTGTATCAACTGGAGTGTATAATTGACAGAGTAAAACCAGATATAGGGATTTGTACCTCCTTTCCAAACTTAGATCTTGCTTTCATTTTTTTTTCTTTCCAAGGGAACAAGAGAGGTTAAATTAAATAATTAAACCAATTAAATTATTCTTCTGCTCTAGCTGCCACCCTCAGCTGATAAAATTTGCATTTTAAAAACCATGTCTGTTTAATGAAAAAGATACATTTAATTGTCACATGTAGTTTTTGCCCCAAACTGTCAATTTGGTAGTGATTTGTTAATTTCTTAGATGCAATGAAGGGAAAATTAAGCACTTTCCCAGGCCCACAGTTTTCAGTGGAAGTAAGTTAAGCACATGCTCAAGCTGTTGAATCATAAATGCTTCTTTATTCTGTGCTAATATATTAATGTATGGATCAGAATGTCATATAATATAGAATAGCATTTTCTCTCTTGGCACCCTTCATCCCCCTGATGTGCTGCAAATTTCCAGGTACTTGCATGGCTTACAAAAATACAGGTGCAAGCAATTATGATCTTAATGTTTAGGAAGCTCAGTTCTTCATGCCGTGCTATAGCCTTAGCAAATGTAAGACATAATAATGAAAGAAAATGTAATGTTTTTCATCAACTAGTTCATGCATATTTTAACAGCATAATAATGCCATTATCTATATCATTTATATTAAATGATGTATAGGTCATTTTATTCAAACAGTTTTAAGTTTTAACAGTGGCACAAAATCATAAAACCTCCTATTGCAATCTGAAGTTAGCATATTAAATTCTCCCTTGCTAGATTAGGATAAACAGCCATCTGCTTGTTTCTTCTCTTTTCAAAACAGGAAAACATTAGAAGGTTCACAAAGCATAATATGAATAGCCAATGTCCCAACATATGCTTCCTCTAGTTTATATAATTTATACTCCATGATGTTCCACTGAAGAATCTTAAATAATTGCTACAATATACTTCTCTTTCCTGAACATTGTCTTATTCTCTCTTATTGTAAAAACTAAATCTTCAAAGTGTAGATATAACCTCTGCAGAAATGAACTAGGATTCGAATCCATTACAGCTAGTCCTCAATTTATGACCACAATTGAGCCCAAATTTATGTTGCTAAGTGAAACATTTGTTAAGTGAGTTTTGCCCCAGTTTAAGACCTTTCTTGTCACAGTTGTTAAGTAAATCATTGCAATTGTTAGTAACACGATTATAAAATAAATCTGGCTTCCCCTTGACTTTGTTTGTCAGAAGGTCTGCAACCATCATAAATATGAACCAGGTTCCAAGCATCTAAATTTTGATCACATGACCATGGGGATGATGCAAAGGTCATAAGTGTGAAAAATGGTCATAAGTCACTTTTTTCAACACTGTTGTAACTTTGAATGGTCACTAAATGAACTGTTGTAAGTCAAGGACTACCTGGGTTTAGACAGAGATACCTAGAGTCTTTAATCATAATAGTCTGTGCATCAGCTATTGCCTCTGGCATTATCGACATATAGATATTGTGATAAACTTCACATACTTTGAGCAGGTGTGAAGATTTACAACAATGAAGATATCATTGAAGGGATTAATTCCTACAGGACTCTATCACTAGATACAAATACTGAGTTTGGTTATATTTGCATACATTCTATTCTGGGTGAGCAACATGGGCATAATTCCACCATGAATTTGTTCTTTGGCATTTAACAAAGATAAATCACAATTTATTACAGTCTTTTTTATATGCCAAAATATTTATATTTTTCTAGATTAATACAAAAACACTTAAAAAATAGAACTGAAGATAATACTGATTGGCATTTTGAAATCCTATCAAATGGACTTAAACTTAAAATGATATTGTTGGTATAGTTTATATATTCTGTGGTTTATGTTTATAATGTCAAGTTATAGAGAAACTGAAAGGCAAAGACGTTATTTAGCTTTTCTTTCATGGAACATCAAGATTCATTTTCAGTGCCCGTGACATATATTTTTAACAAATATTTTACTTCTGAACAAATTTAATTATCATCTAAGTACAAATTTATTTATTTTTTGGTTTGGGCTAAACCCAACCATTGTGCTTATAAAGTATGGTTAATATTTTAAAGCACTGTGTGAATCTAAACATAGTGTTCTTTTAACTGAAGTTATTTCCATTATATGCAATGTTATGATTAATAATGTGTTGATAACTTCTGAATTTGCCCAGTTCTTCAGTTTTATACAACCTGAGCCCATCTGGATGTTTTGGAGACCTGTTTGAATTCTTGTTTCTCTTGATAAACTAAATATATTAAAAAATAAGGAAGGCAAAGTCACAAATTAATTAACAGGAACTTCTCTCTATTATTAATGGGAACTCAGAAGATTTTGACTAGATCTTTTTCCTCTTCTATTTAGAAATGTTGTGGATTTAAACAAAAATTATACCTCATTTGTCTGTCCTTCAGTTCTCAATCTTTCTACAATTATTTGATATGGCATGTGCGTTTCTTACAAAACAGAGCCTTATAAGAATCTTAAAACAAAGAAAGTGTTGTTATCGCTTGAATAAGAGCTAATTTATTATGTATTCCTCACAATTCGGGCCTTTGTTATCTATATAGCAGTTACATTTAGAAATTTAGATTTTTGATTGATTCCAATGGAAATATATTTTTCTAAGCTTGATCACTGTGCAAAAATAATTACTTCTATTTATAACAATATTCAGTATCTGGAATATGGTTTGGGTCTCAGGTCTTATAACATTTAGCAACATTGTGTTGTAATCTAAACGTCTGATTCTATTGTGCAGAGTTATGCAATACTTTGGAATACTCTTTGCCTTCCATGATGATTATGACACATATAAGCTGCAGCAATTGGATATCCTGATTAAATACCTGAAACAAAGAAGCATCTTTAGATGATCTAATATAAGTTCTGATGTAAAATACTCTCCCATCAGTGTTTATTTGTTATAATACTCTACCAAATTACTGTATTCATCTGAAAGTCTTCCAATACAGCTTATACAAAACTAATACAATAATAGTCCTTGGGCTTACAATCTAAAAGACATAGCACCAGAGGAAAAAAAGAGAATAAAAGAAAAGTAAGCAAACTCATTCACCAGTTCTAATGTAATGTATCACTCTTTATATTGTTTATTTGGAGCAATAACGAAGTGAGAATAGATTTCAACTTGATGAAATAGAAAAACTACTTAGCATAGTAAAAAGATTTAAATAAGCAAATGAACTATGAAAGCAAACACCTTTCCTCAATGTAACATTTTAAAAAATATGAATTCATATTTGCCCGTGTCAGAAATATTTCAGTAATGAAATCAGATGCTCAAAAACAACATAATTTTTTGCATTCTTCTTGTACAATCAGTTTTCATTATTCTGCCCTATATGTTATTCATTATTTCTATATAAATGTAGGCAAGCAGAGAGAGATTACAATTTGGCAACTATGATCCATGTTCAAAATCTACTGAAGTAATGGCCTTTTCACAGCAGAAACAGGTAAGGCAAAATCCCTTCAGCAGATTTGGTAGTTGTGTGTTTCCTACCACATATAACATAATGAGTTTTTCTTATAGGATAAACTGTGTTGTATGTGGTGGGAAATCTGATCTGTTTCTTTTCTACAATTCTAGTGAATCGTGTCTGCTTTCCTTTCCAATAGTCATATGGATATAGGCTGAATGGGTTAGAAAAAGTCAGGTGTTCTTTTTTTGCCTTTGAAACTTCTCAGAAGAAGACAGCACCACTGCCAAAGGAGAGGGTAGCATCTAGAAGACCTGGACCATTTCTATGTGATTCATGCAATAAGAAATTTCTTGACAACAAATACTGAGCAAGTGCTTTCCATATACAAACCATGGCTGTGGCTGTGGCTGTGGCTATGGCTGTAAGCATATAATTGAAATTTTCCTAAGTTTCACTGCTTTTGTTTAAACCAGTGGTTCTCAACCTATGGGTCGGGACCCCATTTGGGGTCGAACGACCATTTCACGAGGGTTGCCAAACAAGGCTGTCTGCCATTTTTCCCCCCTTTTCTTTGGCCACGCCCCTGGCACCCAGTGATGTATAAGTGGTTGGGGGTCACCACAACATGGGGAACTGTATTATGGGGACGCGGCATTAGAAAGGTTGAGAACCACTGGTTTAAACCAACATAATTACTGTACAGATCATCAATAAATAGATAAATGGCTATCATATGCTTTCTTTATAATTAAAGTTAACTAACTAGATATTTTCCCCATCATTGGTTGTTTTCATTAGACATACAAATCTCCTTGCCAACCCTTTTTGAATATATTTGTAAGAGTATCGATGTTCTTTGTTTCTCTTAAATATAGATAAAAATGCTAACAAATATTTTTATTCAAAGAGTTTGATCATTTCTTGATGATTCTTCATACCTATAATTAACCTCATCCAATATCCTCCCATCATACTTGCAAGCACACTTCTTAGTCAAACATTAAAGTTTCATAAATATGTACTAAGTAACCTTAAAGCCCTTTATGAATAATTATGAGATTTTTAGTTTTTCTGAATCTGCATATTAATTTGGTTCCATAAATAATACATGAAGCCAAAGCCAGATTGTGTGGTATCTGGGGATAAAGGAAGCTAAGAGAGGGATAATTATCAGTTTAATGTGGGAATGTACTTAACCCAAAGATTATCTGGAAAACTGATGATTCTGTGAATTTGTTCTCTATATATTTATCCATGGTTTTGTATATATAAATAACAGCATGAAAAGCAGATGTTTTATTGATAACATTCAGATTTGCTTTTCATGGAGTCATGATATTCCAAATGACACCAAATTGTCCTAATTTTTCTGTGGTTGAATTCAGCACAATATCATTCCTGCTTATATCAAGCTACATTTTCCCAAAGGCCAACAATTAATGAGAGACTACTGAATAAATGGCTTCAATATTCACTTCTGTGGGACATTATGGATTTTAATGATAAAAAAGTGCTGCAAGTCCAGAAAACAATTTCATTTCATTAATCCCTCAAATGCCTCGGGAAAAATCGTCCAGAAGAATCGTATATCCTTTTGCACACTTGTGCATCAATATATATACATATATACACACAACAGAAAGAGGGAGAGAAATAACTGTGGCGGAGTTAACCCTGTGTATGCCGTGATTTGAAGTGTAACTCATGAATGGAATGAATTTTGACTAGACAACTGTACAGCAATATTTAAATTTGAAACTGAAGTATTTGATAGTGTGAGCTCTTATTTCAAAATGCTATATAGCCAGAGAATAAACATGGATTCTTAACATTACAGTTATTTTTCTAGGGATCAAAATGTATGATAAAAATATATTCTTTAATATAGTATATGTTGCCCACTTTTTTTGTTCTTATTACCCAATAATAATAAACATTTTTCTTCAGCAATAAAGATTAATTTGCATTCAGTTAACGTAAGCCTGAAATGCAATCTGGGTTAATCAGAAATAACAAAGTACAAAATGACTTAGATTTGCCTTACAGGTTGCATGCACACTCCTAAAATTCAATTATCAGACATCCTGAAACACCCCCCCCCCAAATGTGTGGCATTGGACTTTTCAGCCCCTTTTTTCATTTTGTGAGAGTTGTGCCCAGCCGCTATGGCCGAAGCACATGTATCTTGTTGCCTTTGCTGCCTCCTTTTTGCTGCTTTTGCTGACTCTGTTCACTTCTTTTGCTGTCTTTGGATCTGGCTTCTCCAATGAGCCTTATAAGGCAGGATGCAAGTGGACAAAAGGACATAAATGGGGGGAGGAGATAGGCAGGTTGAAGCACTCCTGCAGTTGTAAATTACAACTGTGGATGGGCTACCAATCACTTGGATTTTGAAGCTGCAATGGCAATAATTTTGGGGAGAGGTTTAAGTCCAATTGTTCAGCATTATCATAACTTTGAACATTGTTGAACAAATGGTCATAGTCAAGGACTGCTTATATAGCTCTGGGTATTTTAATTCTCTTGACTGTATCCAATTATTTTAACCTCAGTACTGTTATCTGAGTATTAACTGACTTTTGCCTTTTATTCATATTATAAATTCCCCATGTCTTTTGTAATCCATCTACTGCAATAGATGCTTTTTGGGGCAGTATTTATCTTATTCAACCAATCAAAGTTTCTTATTAAGTAAAGTTCATATGAAGGAGAATGGCTAAATATTAACAATTTATCCATTACTTAATGTTGAAGAACATTTTATCTATGGGGTTGAACACAGAAGGTTTTTACTTACTATTCTCAACAGAATACAGAAGCTAAAAATCAAATTCCAGAATTCTTCAGCCACAAAATAGAAATCATTATATGAGGGCAATTCAGAAATAAACCTCCATTTGGTTATCAATCACAGACACTCGCAGATACAGAACTTTTATTATACACATTAGAAAACTACAACATTACATTACTTTTTGACATAATCGCCACCTCTTACAAGATCTGAAATTCCTTAGGAGTAGTCGCTCTGGCCTATGGGGGGGTGATCAAAAACATCCCAACGGAACTGCTTCAAAAGTTCTTGGTGTATCTAGTGGTGTGTGGGAGAGCATTATCGTGAATCAACACCACACCAGAAGTGGTGCCATAGAAAATCCCACCAAATGTAAACATGCCAAAGGAGTACTGCTAGTGAAGTTCAAGGAGCATGGTTCAACCATCAATTCAGAAATCTACTGTGAAATGTTACGGAAACTCAGACGAGCCATCCATAACAAGCATCAGAGCATGCTGCCTTCCGGTCTATTATTGATAACCAAACAGAGGTTTATTTCCGAATTGCCCTCGTATAACAATATAGAATCAACTGCTTCCATCTATCTCTTTAGCTACTTTTGACTAATCTAAATGCCAACAAATCTATGATTAGAAAGTTGGATTAAAATTCACCAGTGATGTGTAGTCCTTCCTTTAAATGTGAAACAATATATTCTAACTTTTTAAAACTTTTTATTGTTTCCAAAGTGGGATGAAACCTCATTAGTTCTAATGCTAAGTTATTTTCAGTTCCTATATACCTTTGCTTCTATCTAGGCGCTTGAGCTATTTTGCAATTATTATTATTATTTTTATTTATTATTCATTCTTCATTATTTATAATAATGAAGTGCAATATTTCTATACATTGGCTTCATTTTTCTAAAAGATTTTATTTATATTTTTAGTAATCTATAATAAAACTCATTAAATTTTATCTTACCATGTTTATATTTATGTTATGGAATCATAGAAATGATCTCAGAATTCATCTAGTCCAGTACCCTGACCTACAACCTAAATGTTGGAGATGTGGGTGTATGGATGCTACTTATTATCATATTTGGTGGTCGTGTAGAGAGATAAAAGCATTTTGGATTAAGATATGGTGGAATATCCAGAGAATTTTTAAAAGGAGGGTAAAATTTACTCCGCAATTATTTTTGTTGGGTATAGTTATTGATTGTGATACAAAGGAGGTTATATTGATGTTAAATTTGATTACAGCCGCGAGGCTGTTAGTTGGACAATATTGGAAGAAGGAATCTTTGCCTACACTGCAGGAATGGTTTCTTAAAGTGTCCTATTTGGCGGAAATGGCAAAGATTTCGGCTTTTTTAAAGCAACAAACGCAAGAGAAATTTCTTGCTGTTTGGGATAAATGGATAAAATTTATACAGTTTAAAATGGATATTAAAAAATATTATATAGCTTTTTCTTAATTTTTATTCTTATATATATACATATATATTTTAAAATATAATTTTTCTAATTGTTTTTTAATTAAGCCTATATTCTGCTCTGGGAAGCTCGGGGGGGAGAGGGGGGGTGTTTGGGGGAGGTTGGGGGAGGGAGGGTTTGTTGTGTAATGTTTAGTTCTTCCTTATATATGTTTTTTGTCTTTGTATTGTTTTGTTTTTTCCTTTTTTTGTAAAACTTAAAAAACTTTTAATAAAAAAAAAAAAGAATTCATCTAGTCCAATCAATGCTTGGTGCAGGATTTACCAAAGTTTTAGTCACATCTCTTGTGAACCTCTGCATGATGATGTCCAGTAAAGGAAAATGTACTATATCATAAGGCAGCATATTTTACTAGTTGTTTCTGTATGAAAATTGTTTCCAACAGCTAACTTGAATCTATCTCTCTATAATTTTAGTCACTTGTTTATGCCACTACCCTTGGCAACAAGAGAAAACAAAACAAATATATTGTGATGATTTTCCATCTTGTAAGACTTTATATTTAATTCATTTTTCTTTTGCCATATACATTGAGATTATATATTTTACCATTGTTTAAATGGTACTTCACTTATCAAAAATGTTATTGTCAAACATTGGCAAAACATTTTTATCACAGAGATTCTCCCCAAAAGAGACAATTTTAATTTCTCCTATCATAACATTTCCCTCTTAATTTCATGCCGTGTCTTAACATAGTTATTTTGAAATAGCATACATTTCACATTTGTCACAGCTATCCTCAAGTATTTTACATTTTTCTCAATATTAAAACCAATTTTCTCCATCAGTTCTGTTTTATCTTCTAACTTCATATTTTTGTTAACATCTTTGTCTTCTCATTATTAATCTTTAGACCTGCTAACATACCAAGTCTTTAATTTTCCCATTAATGTTTCTACTCCCTCTAATGGCTCTTCTAAAACTAATATCAAATCATCCACAAATCTTTAACCTATAAGTTTCTTTTTAATCTTAACTCCAATGATTCTCTCATCTCTATATTCAGTAGCTCAAGAACAAAAGTGAAGACAGCAGATATCCTTGTCTTGTCACTTTTTGAATCTCATGAAATATTGTTAGCTGTCCATTAACAACTTTTTATGCTTTCTGAGTAATATAATTTAATCTTATCCATTTAATAAACTTATTTCCAAGGTTCATATATTCCAGAATTCTAAACAAAAAAATCCAATTCATATTGTCAGAAGCCTTCTTTGCATCTAAGAATATAGGTAGGTAGTCCTTGACTTACCACCTTTCATTTAGTAACTGTTCAAAGTTACAAAGACACTGAAAAATTGACATGATCATTTTTCACACTTACAACCATTGTAGCATCCTTGTGGTCATGTGACCAAGTTTTGCATGCTTGGCAAGTGGCTCCTATTTATGATAGTTGCAGTATCCCGGGATCATGCGGTCACTTTTTGCGACTTTCTGACAAGCAAAATTGAGGAGAAGCCAATTTTACAACCATGTTACTAACTTAATAACTGCAATGATTCACTTAACAACTATGGGAAGAAAGTTCATAAAATGGGGCAAAACTCACTTAACACCTGTCTCACTTAGCAACAGAATTTTTTGCCTCCATTACCTGTATCAATGCAGTTTGTTTTTCATTATTATGCTCCTGATGCTATTGTCTTTTCATAAAAACCTGCATTGATTTTCAAGAATAAAATCCTGTAAAAAGTATCTACCAGTTTTCTGCCATCTTGTTAGAAAGTTTATATTTGTTATTTAATAAAAAATACTTTAGTGCTTTTAAATAAAATCATAGCACAGCAGTAGAACTTCAAAACAATAATTGTACTTTATCATATTTGAAAATCTGTTATTAGAACTGCAGGTGCATGTTTGATAAATAATGGAGGAAAGTGCTAGTAATGTTATTCTTTAAGATTTTTAAAACATCACTTTAATGTAGATATAGTGCATAAAAAGCATATTTATAAAGAAATATGTCTTTCTTATTCCAGGGACATTGTTTCTCAAAAGGTGTTATTGACTGACAAGAATTATTTCCCAGTCTGGGGAAATACTCATATATGCATGGGATTTTTAGAAGTTCATAGTAAAAGAAAATCAGAAATGTATGCTACAAGGAGTATTACAGAATGATAGTCAGTACTATATGTTTTATCAATAAAGCCTGAAAATAAAAGTTTTCATATAACAAAGATATTTGGATACTATTTAGAACTTTCTGCTGGCCTCCTAAATTCTCAAGCATTACTTTAAAAAAAGAAAAAAGAAAGAACACTCCGTGTTGCTTAGTTGTTTTAAATTATACATAGAGGATTTCAGTTCATGGACAGAGTATTTTGTTTAAAAAAATCAAGAACATTTTCACTATTAGTTGACCTAAAAATTTAAGATTTTTTTTTTAAATTGAGTCATTACACTTATTAAAACTGGAATATATATGCATACCATATATACAAATCATTTTATTTATTTATATGTCATATATAGAAACTGCCCACCTCCCTCACTGGGTGATAAGTCACACACATACACACATACATGCCAGGATTCTGCACAATGCCAGAATTTGGCACGATGTTTCCATTTTACATCTAGGTTAATGTAGGTTTATTGAACTCCTCAATCAGAATAAGTGCATGTGTGTGTGTGTCCAGTGTATACAAAACAGAATGTGGAACGGGTTGCTTCAAACCCTCAAATGTAGGATGAATTGTTCTCCAATCAATCTTTGTTTGAATCCAGAGAAAAACAGGTAGGCCAACTGCCCAGCCAGCAGCTAGAGAGCCTCATTATGTGTCATTTGCATCCCATTAACCACAGAGTTGTGGGTCATTCACTGCCTGTCAAGCAGACAAGTCATTTCTTTTGTGTTAATTAGTAGAGAAATAAGGAGTTAATGAAGATCTTATGATCGGGAATCATTCATCTTTGTTGTTTCAAATGAATCTCTGCTCTCTAAACACTCTGGCTGGCTCCTACATGTTGAATAATAGAGAATCAGTTGGAAGAGAGCTCACCAAGGCCTTTAGACTGATGGTCTCCAGGGGCATTTTGCATGGTGGGCTTTGTTAGTTGAAGATTAGAAGGAGTTAATTGCTTCAAGATGGCTAGCAGATTAGGTTACAGGGTGTGTAGTATCTGTGTAAGCATATGTCAGCTCTTGTTAAAAGATAGGATATGCTTATTTTAATGAAATTATAATAGAAGAATTCATTTGCCAGTATGTTAAAAATCTTATTTATGCATTTAATTTGAAAAAGAACAGATATTGTTTTAAGGCAGATCTCTTTTACATTTAGCTGAATTGCATTGCTAATGTTCAAACTTTGGCGATCCATTCATCAGCTAGGGCACTCTTTCTTCCTGCCATATGCTCTTCAGGAGAAAGCTGAAATATACAAAATATCCCTTTTGCATTTGTGGTTTTGCACCTCTGACTATAACATATGCTTTTAACTATGTTAACAATGAGAGATCAGTATTTATATGAAAAATGGAAAAACCACTGGTTGTGACTACTCAGCTATCATAACTAGAAGCTGCATCAGCTGAAGACATATGTTTATAAAATAAACTATGGTCTGGAACTAAACATATAGGATCCCAAGGCTTATGCTTGTCTTTAATCTGGTTCTTAATGGAAGGAAAATGCATCCATTCAAGACTTCTTTCTTTAAAAGAAATAAGAAAATTAGGATATTTCTGGCAGAATTTTATTTAGTAAATGTATGTAATATAAGCAATAAACATAAGCCACAAACCCATTTTAAAAACATCAAATTTATACACATATTACCTTTATTTTTGCATGGAATGAAAAGCTAATTCTTTATGAGAACCCCAAATCAGGAGCCTGTTCTAGTTCTTAACTTCTCATCCACCTTTTTTGTTTTATATTGCAGTTTTTAGCTGAATAACCTGGCAAGTGATACCCCAAAAATAAATGAAGCAGAGTGTACCAGGATATTACTCAGTCCCCGCTAATCCTAGACTCTGACCATTTTTTCTCTTATTATCCTGTGGAAATACAGATATTGCTTCTTTGTGTTTTTCCTAAAGCACCATATATTATTTTTTCCCTTCTGTTATTTATGAATAACAATATCTTCTCCTTTTTTAGGATGATTAAAGTTTTTTTAAAGCGTTCTCCTCAAAGAATAGATTAGTAAAAAATTACAGAAAGACCATATGCTTATAGATAAAGGGTAAGAGGAATAATTTTCACTTCCCTCAGTCTCAACATCTGTGCTTTTCTGGAATCTTGATTTTCAGGAAACATTACAAAGAAAGCAGCTGAAAATATATGGAGACAACATCTTTCAACAGTCATGTTTACAAGGTTTCTTTTTTCTGGATATAAAGCAACTTATGCTCTTTTCATTCTAAGAAGTTCCTGTAATAACTAGCAAATAGGCAGTCCTTGACTTAGAACCATTCATTGAGTGACCATTCAAAGTTATGTTGTTGTTAGTTGCAAAGTCGTGTCCGACCCATTGCAATCCCATGGACAATGTTCCTCCAGGCCTTCCTGTCCTTTACCATCTTCTGGGATCCATTTAAGCTCACGCCTACTGCTTCAGTGACTCCATCCAGTCACCTCATTCTCTGCCATCCCCTTCTTCTATTGCCCTCAATATTTCCCAGCATTAGACTCTGTGATCAAAACTTGGGTGCTTGGCAATTGGCATGTATTTACAATAGTTGCACCATTGAGGGATGATGCGATCACCATTTGTAGCCTTCCAGCTGGCTTCCAAAAGCAGAATCAATGAGCAAAGCCAGATCTGCTTAACAGCCACAAGATTCATGTAACAACTACAGTGATTCACAACAACTGTGGCAACAAAGATTGTAAAGTGGGGCAAAACTCACTTAACAAGTGAGAAATTTTGGGCTCAATTATTCTAGTCAGTTGAGGATTACCTGTACAGGATTCTTGGATGAAATAATTCTATTTAACTACAAATTAACTACCAAATACTGAATAATAATCTATTTCCTTCCATTCCTGGTTCTATAAAACCTACATGTAAGTATTGGTACTGATCCTATAAGTAATATGACCAACTTCAAATTTGGTTTGGTGCTCTGTACATATTTTGAAATGCATTTAAAGGCAGCAAAGTATTAATTATATATGATTCTGGATAGTTCATGCTGCTCAATATAGTGAACAGCTTTTCCAAATAATATGCATTATAGGGTTTTCCAAATAATATGCATTATAGGTACACCTTGGGTTACTATGGCAATTGGAACTAGATTGCCATCACTGAGAAACATAAAGTGTGATATCGCATGACGATGTTACTTAGAGACAACAATTGTGGAAATCCTGGTTGCAGCTGTTAAGTGAGGATTGCATTAAACAAGGACCTCATATGATTTGTCACTTTGAACTTCCTGCTAACTTCCCCATGAGGTTTGTGGGAAGTTTGCTTGTGGGAAGCCAGCAGAGATGAGAAATTGCAATGACATAACTATAGAGATATTGTGATAACCAAAACACTGAGGAAAAAAGAAAAAAAAAGGGGGGGGGAGAGGCAAAGAAAATAAAGGAAAAAAAACACCTTAGAGTATTTATTACTGTATGTTTATAACAGTTGGGGCACCATTGGGAATTTTACTCTCCCACACCACCATGAAGACTCATAAGAACTGAATGGTTCATTGCCCCATCTCAGAAATAGTGCTAAAAGGCAAAACATGCCCTACTAATTTAGGAAATGGCTTGGTATCAAGTCAATCTCTATGCACACTTGATCATCTGTGGACTAGAAAACATGGAGCTTCAGAGTCCCTTGCATCTCTAAACCTCTTTGTGGATGTTGAAGCTACTTATGATCACAGCTGTTAAAAATTTGCAATGTAACTTCTTGCAATTTGGTAGGTATAGGAACAATTATAATGTGGATTGTTCATAAAATATTCTTATTTTTTTTTAAAAAAAGAAAAACTCAAGACTTTCATAAAAACTGTAATAATAACCCATTCTCGACTTGCAGCATTATCCTGCCTTCTGTAACCCCATACACCAAAAACATTAAGTTGCTGCCCTTCATCTAATGTTATCTATCAAATGCAGAATACAATTTCCTTGGTTCTGATTTCATACCTGACTGCTCCAACTGGAGATGCCAGAGATCAAGACTAAGGCATCGGCAATCAAAGCATGTTCTGATTCTTTTGCTGGGGAAGGTAGTTGATGTGGACAATCAATTTTTTAGGTTCTATGTTCAGAAATGGGGCAGCGCGATGGCTGGGGTTGTCTGCTGAAAGCTGGCAGTCCAAGTTCAAGACCTGTGTGCCAACAAAGGGGTGAGCTCCCCTCCATGCCCCAGCTCCTGCCAATCTAGCACTTCAAAACTATGCACATGCAAGTAGATAAATAAGTATTACTTCGGTGGGAAGGTAACAGCACTCTGTGATGTCATGCTGGCTACATGAATGCAGAAATGTCTTTGGACAGTGCTGGCTCAATGGCCATGAAATGGAAATGCACACTACCCTCTATAGCAGGGGTCTTCAAGCTTGGCCCTTTTATGACTTGTGGACTTCAATTCCCAGAATTCCTCAGCCAGCATGCCTGGCTGAGGAATTCTGGGAGTTGAAGTCCATAAGTCATAAAAGGGCCAAGTTTGAAGACCCCTGCCCTATAGTCTGCAATGACTAACAGAGTAAAATCCACAGGGACTCCTTTACTTTTACCCTTATGTTCTGAAATAGCTACGTGCATCTTAACTTTTGTTTAATTTTCACTTCATGAAGATGTTGAATAACAAAAAGGGACTAGAAGAGATGATTGAGTTGCTTCAGAGAAAAATGGAAATTTTGAAGAAACTAGAAGGCAGGCTCAGGAGAAAAAACTGGGAAGGAAACACCGGCTCTGAAATGCCAGTTCAGTTTTTTTTTTTTTTTTAAATGATGCTTCTAAAAGAAGGAATGGGGGCTTTGCCACCCCTCACGAAAACCTGCCTCCTATCTCAGCTCTTTTCTCTAACAGCAGCAGCAGGAAGAGGAGGAGGACAGCAGTTCTTATATCACCAATACAGAAAAAGCTTGCTTTTGAGTAGAGGGAAGGAGGAGGGATAAGTAGAAGTAATTTATTCGGGATCTTTGAGAGGATAATAGCCAATTATTTGTTTATAACACTGGTTAAATTTTCATTAGGCAGATTAATGGAATATCATGTACTGTCAACATTGGACTGAGGGGTGGTCTGTAAGAGATAAACGGGCAAACAGTCGATGTGTCTCCCTGCGTAAATTAGTTTTTGCTTTCCCATTTTTCATATGAAAATGGAAAAGATGGACAAGGTGGTGCATTTTAAAACGAGTCTCAAGATGGGCCAAATCAGTTAAATATGAAAGCAATCGTGGCAATAAATAAATACATTATAATAACTTAGCACCCTGCTTATAATTTAGATTTCATGAAAGTCAGGGATAATGTCAGTTTTTAACCTGCTCTCTTAATACATATTTCCTCTTCCTGAACCTAGGTGTTTCTTGCTGTGAGGTGAAAGCCTATTACTTTTTTACCCCTGATTTGTCTGTGTAATCTGTTCAGCATTACAGCTGGTAAATGCTAGAGGCTCATAACTCCTTCTTGTGAATGCAGGTATTATCATATTCTGGATAGCAGGAGCCTTTTCCTCTAAATAGTCTATTATCAGTATCAGACATCCTTCTCCCGTCTCCCTCCAGTGAGCAGTTTGGGGTTGCCTATCACACTGTTTTGAAGTTGGAATATGTGGGGACTATTTAACATTTGTGAATGGGATTTTCAAAACACCTTAAAGGGTTTAGGCAACTAACTCCCACAGGTTTCTCAAAATCTCCCTCCAATTGCTGCAGCAAAGAGTGCATAGGGAACCTACACAGTGGATGCTATGTAATATACCATCACTTACAAATTGCAAAGAGCAAAAATGCTGGAATCGTTCTATAGAATAGTAACTAAAAAGCAAAAGAGACAGTTTAAATACCCTTAGACCTAATGATTACATTTCTCATGCATTGGGGACTGCAACTTTTCATGCTAAAATGTCACCAGTCAACTCTTTGCATTGACTGTAATAACAGTAATCCTTTGGGATATCATATTTAAATGTATTGCCCAGTTTCAGAATACATAGATACTGTAACTTTTATTTGATTCACATTATTTTGGAGTATGGGTAGGTACATTGATCAATAAAACAATCCCTTGGGTTATATTCTATTCCACAAAATGGCTATACCAAAATAAGAAAATAATTTTGGTCTTCCTGTGCTCCTTGACAGACCAGGAGAATATTTGTATGGTGAATCATAATACCTGATAATAGAGCACTTTTTAACCTAGCTAGAGTAAACTAAGCAAGCTCACATCTGCATAAAAAGGATAGTTCTGATTGAAAACACCTCCAATTTGACAGAGGAACCAATTACCCACAGAATTTCTGAGTTTCCCTTCATTGGATGTGACCAAATGGAAGCTAAAGAGCCATCTCTTCGGCTGGCTTTCATTTGGATTGCTGCTGTCAAAAAAGAATTGAACTTGATATCTCAACTTCAGCAATTTTAAGATATGTGGACTTCAACTTTCAGAATTCTCCAAGCAGCCTAAATGATACTTTCCAACTCTGGTTCCATGATCATCCCATGATTCTTTTTAAAAATTGTGTTTATATTTATGCCTGACTATAGTCCCATAAATGAAATAGAAATAATCCCTATTGTTTATATATATATATATACTGTTCAATAGATCCTGCTTATATAATTTTTATAGGATAAAAAAGACATTGGACTAACACAAGTCTGACCACACAAGTTCAGGCATACTGCAAAGATCTAAACATTAAAAAATGATCAATTGAAAAAATCAATTTAGCTCATCCATCCCAAAATGTAATCACTGAAGCCTAATGTCAACCCATCAAAATAAAATAGTACAATTTCTTGTCACCTGAGCAAAGAAAAAAATGAGCTAAAGTGGAATATTAAGCCTCAGGTAGGCTTAAATACATAGAAAACATTTAAAACAACCACAGGGGGGAAAAAAGGATACAAAATTCCAGCTCAGCAGCTTTCACCACCAAAAATGATACATCTCTGAATTAGGGCATCAAGCTTCTTCTTGCAATGTGATGCTGTCACATTTCTGGATGCAGCTTCAAAGAAATCAGAGCAAATTGACTTGTTTTTTTAATTTTCTTTTTTTTTTTAATGACAAAAACTTTTACAACTTCTTGCCAAGCTCAAATACTACTACTCAGTCTGATTGTAATTAAAAGTTTTTAAATTATTATTATAAAGTTACACTTAATTCTGGAATCATGTAATACCCTAAAGACAATTTTCTTAATAGGTCTTCTTAAATGGACCTGCAGTGTTTTTAACCAAGCTTGTTTCTGTTTTTTGGCTTTTTAAGTGGCACATATAATTTCTTCTTTGTGCTTGTGAATGCTGTGCTGTATATTATGAGTATTTGTATCATCACATTGGTTGATATGAAGGTGTTGATTATTACACAAATCATACAATATGTTCTTCACAATATTGTAAAAACTAGGTGTGAACCTAAACTAGTTATCAAATAGTTTGCAGTTTTGAAAAGTGTTATATCCCATTCTTCCCTTTTAGCCCTGAAGTCATACATTTATTCCATGCATTTCAATATATGATTCACAGTAAAAATAACAAAAACTATATTGGAATATAAGCATTAGAATGTTAAAATAAACTCTAGAAATCCAAATTAACAAATCATTTTCTTTCTGGTATGCCAAAATTGCCTGTTTTCAATTTAACAAAAAAGAATTATAAAATTACTCAAGCAGTACATTTATCTGTCTCTGCCTTTACATTTGTATTAAAAAAAATAAAACACAACCGTAGGTAGAAAATAAGAAAAATAGATGTATAGGTGATTCCTAATGAAAAACTTTAAATGAGCCCTCAAAAATGAGTAAGTTCAGATAAAAACTGTAAAGGGAAGGATGTGATAGCTTTGTTTGTATATTTAATCTAGGACAAAACAGTGTCATTCTGCAAAAAGTTTATGGTTTTTCACATGTATATGTGAAAATATATGTAAGGCTAGATCTAGTACTCAGTATTTTTATATCCTATGTGCTTATCTCTAAATGCTATACAAAACCTATTTATTTTTTCATATCAACAACCCTTGTGGTAGGTTTAGTCGAGAAAAAGCAACTGGCTCAAAACATTCAGTGAGATTCTGTAGATAAGGGTGGATTAGCACCTCTCTATTCCTAGTCCTTTATCACTAAATCACATTGGCTCTCAAAATACTGAAAAAGTTTCAAATCACTAGCTGCATGTCAGGCAAATGTTACCATTACTATGCTATCTCAGTCCTGTTTTCAGCCCCTTCCAGATATAAACAGCTGTAAGCCAATAGAAGAATGTAAAAAAACAGAATAGTTTGTAGCAAAATATGTCATGGATTTTTAAAATCATAAACTGTTATGATAAAGTATCACATTCTTATTATCAATCAGGGCCTGGAAACCAAATAAAATAATAACTAATATCAAAACAGATAAATATTTTACAGTTCAAGATTAAGTGCCTATTATAATTTAAAGTTTGACTACACATGCATGGATTATTGAAATGATGCTATTTTCCTCAGCCCGTCTAAATTTGTATCCAAATAAGCAAAATTGCTGAATGTGTGATGCAACTCTGGGTAAAATGAAAAGTGAATTAAATGTCAGCTACTAAATTTACCATGGCATGTTTCAGATAATTGAGAAGTCTGCATTGCAAAGCTGAGAGAGAAAACATCTGCAGAGCTGCTAGCAGATTATTTGCAAGATTAGCTTCTAAGTAGCTAGATATATTTAAATATTTATACAGACATTTCACAAAACATTTGATATTATCTGAGAGAATCTTTGGCATCATCATATAATTATTTATGATGTTTATGCATTATATAAGCCATAATGCTGTGATTTGTGTTTAAAGTTCTTTGGTATTCAGTAAGTGGGTAATTATGGTTTGATTGATTTCAATTAGATTAATTTACATCTTCTTTACTGAAATAAAATTCAGGGGTATTTATGGACTGTTTTAGTTCACTTTCTTATACAATATTGTAGTTATGAAAGGAACTGATGTAGTCAGAAATTCTAGAAAATCATTATTAGAGTCACTGATCTAGGTGAACTAACTCAGTGAAAGTTATTTAAAAGGAAGTTATTTACATCAATGTTCTTATGGACTAAATATAAATGTCAAGATTTTAAACATTTTAAATGCAACATTTTTGTCCTGAACAGAGCATCTCAATATTATTTTTGCTAGTTCCATTATACATTTAAACAAGTGTAACACAAAAGATCCATATGCTTATTTGTTTTATTTCTATGGCCGTTGTTAATTCAATATCACATATATCTAGGGAGTGTTATTTAATGTATAAGGTTTGTCAAATATAAAGATTTGTTCATATAAAGATAATGTCTTGAAATATAATATTTAATTACATTTACACTTGGAGTTTCTGATGTCTGACAATATTCCAAAGTACTGTTAGTTTAATCTAAAATTTTATTCCTCAAGGCACTATCAGAGCAATAACTCTCACTCTTGACTTAGCACAATACAAATGAGAACCGAAGATACTTTCTATTGATCAATTCTCGAAAGCTTCTAAAGGTATAAGATTTGTCAAAGTTGTCTAAATAATTTTCTCTTTCATTTGACATAACGCTTTCCTGAAAATTTCTCCTCTGATTTTTATCTTGGGGACTAAATCTTAGGGGCTTTTTATGACATTGTAAGCCCCCCAAAGGTGCTTAATAGTGATATGGGTGGCATATAAATTTAATAATAAATAAATACATTTAATAAATGAATGAAAGACTCAATTTTGCAGTTCCCAGATGCCTGTCAAACATAGACTGCTTCATTCAAGTTCAGTTCAAAGTTAAAGGATTATAAGAATGAACATCTGGAACTTTGAAATTCCCCGTCAACAGCTAGTTCTTAAGGAGGCCAAAGTCACCTATCTTCTGTATGGTTATACTGGATTGTATTGCACATCTCTTTAAGTTGTAGCAGTTATTTCTAAATTTCTATGTACATATTTGAAAATTGCTGGGCTTCTTTATTCTGTTTTTTGAGCAATCAATTTTCTGCTCTTTAGCAATACGTGAATGGTCCTTGTAGCTACCATTCTTTTTTTACATGATATTTAGTACTGCCATCATTTTGTCTGTATTTTGTTTAGTTACTCCCCTCCCCTTATTTTCTCCTTACCCTTGCATGTATTGTTTTATTCTTGTAAACTGTTTGGGGCAGGGATTTTTTTGTCATAGAACGCCCAGAACGGAGTTCTGGCACCTTTTTTGGATGGAACCTTGTAGGGTAGGCAAGGCGAGTTGTATGATGTTGTGTTAGTTCTGGCACCTTTAGTTTTTACAAAAAAAGCACTGGTTTAGGGTTATTGTTTTTTAACAGAAAGACGAGGTCATAATAAATGATAATTTATAATGTATTATAATAAATGAAAATTTATTAATGATAATTTTCTCTATGAAGGCAATTTTCAAATTGATAGGAGAAAAGTGAAGACAGGATATAGTAATATGGCATTATATCAGACACAATTCTGGACTAGGGATGAGCCTTTCTTCTGGTGTTTGACTTTTGTGTGAAGCAAAATCTGCCAGTGAAGAAACTTGTCTCTTAAAATACAGGAATGGAGGGTCCAAATACGCTCTCTGAAAACTTGTCTTCTTCAATTAAATAGTTTGTCTGCATTGATCAATGAACAGATACTCTAGAGCTGTTGGGCTGAACCCTTCTTTGTTTATCTTTCTTGGTGGTGTTTTGTTTGATTTTCTTATTTGTGAGCTGCTCAGATGTCAGACAACTGTCACTGTAAGTTTTTTCTTAACCTTTCCACAGTAGGAATAGGCTGAAATCAAATGAGAAAGATATGTGGTGGGTATACACTTGACTTGTCAGTCCTTAGGCAATGTAAAATATTCAAAATGGTCCCAATAAATTTTGAAGCAAAGTTGCCTGATAGATAGTTGGCGTCATAATTATTTCTGTAATAAAAACAGTATTTTCTTATCCCAGATCAAGTTCCAATGGGCAACAATGATATTTAGCAGAAAATACTGTCCCTCCCAAAGAGATATACAGACGTTTAAAGCACAGAAGCTCTTATTATTAACCCAATCTCTTGTTATATATTTCCTGAAAATAGATGCTATTATGCAAATGCAAACAACCATAGCTAAAGCAAAGGTTTTGCTTTTTGTGTGGACCCAAATCTTTATGTACAATTTGTACAGGAGAAAATAATATTTGTCTTACTCCTCCTTCCACCTGAAATATATATAGAGACATACATACACACACACATACACACACACACAGTTGCACACACAGACAAATTTTATATATACACATGCATGGGCACACACACATTATTAATCACTTTAGAAGTATTTTCTTTCTATAGCAAAGATATTATCCATTGATTTTTTTTTCTTTGCTGGAAAGAAAGATGTACTATTTCATGGACGATTTTAAAAAAGCAACAAATCTATGAATTTTAGTCTTGCCACACAGCTAGAACTGCACTCTCTTAGTTACCTTGTTGCTTTAGCTTCCCACAAATATGGAGGGGAAAAAATAGAAAGAATGCATTCCAGTGTTTATTGGTTCTGTTTTTCATTTTTAAAGATTTCCACAAAATTTTCATAAGTTATGATCACGTGAATGTACATCGAAGGTAGTTTTTGCTTATTTAATGCTTCTTCTTCTTCTTCTTCTTCTTCTTCTTCTTCTTCTTCTTCTTCTTCTTCTTCTTCTTCTTCTTCTTCTTCTTCTTCTTCTTCTTCTTCTTCTTCTTCTTCTTCTTCTTTTTCTCCTTCTTCTCCTTCTTCTTCTGAATCAGGTGAGTGCTAACCTCTTCTTTAGAAATTCAGTCTTTGTGAATTCTGTTGTGAACTGATCTACAACTCTGATTGAGGCTAATGAGAATTACAATCTAAAACATATGGAAGGAATCAGAATGCCAATTTCTGCCCTGGACAAATTAGAGCTCTCACACTTCTCAAATGTTCCAGTGTTCTAACCAATATAAGAATATATACAGCATGGGGCAGGAGAAGAGGGACAACAGGTTTAAAATGTGTATTTTAATATTTTAATATTTAAATAAGGCTGTATAACTTCTTTTCAAGATTTCTAAAATTTGCATTTCAAATGTAGAAATGATATTGTAATGGATGCATTAGTACATGTGAAAGTGATGCTTTCAGGCAAATGGAAAATTTATATTTTCCCAGTGGCTGTTACAACTGCATGATAGAGAGAACACAACTATACTTTTGTACTAGCTTTAAATGTTGCTTTCCCATCAATCCTATTCTACATTGCACATTCATTGGATCTGTTCATGTAAGCTTCAATACCTATTTCAGTTCATATTTAGTTGTATTCAAAATGCAAAGAGTGATGAGCAATCGATCTTTATGTCAGTTGCAACAATAGTGAACAATTAGTGTTCTGCAAATACAATGCAATCATCTGCAATTAATAAACTGATATCTTGCATTATTTGGTTCCAATTCATCCTGTGTGGCAGATGCAGTTGTGCTGTACTTACAGAGGCAAGTATAAATTATCAGTGTAAGGGGCTGTTGATGGCTGCTCACATACTGAGATTTTCAAGGAAGCACCACCTGAACTGGGCTCGTCTATTATTGCCTTTGCTGTATTGTTGTTTATTCTATAATCTAAGGTTTCACATACAACATATTTACTAAATGCTTACAAAAAGAAACTTAAATAAATTGATGTCATGAAATTAATCTTTATAACAGAGAAACGATGAAGCCCTCATAAAGTTTGGAAGATTTACTCAATAATGGTAGATGCAACCATAGAATAAAATTTAGGGATTCCATTCTAGGAATTCTAACTATGTACTGCTTAGAATAATTCAATCTGAGCAATATGTAAGTTGTATAAAAAAAAAGATGCAAACTTCTGAGTAATAGACAGCAATATTAGACTAATAGATGTTCAAAAACATTTGGATAATTCAACATCTATTTGGGGAAGATATGGAAAAAAATGTTGCTTATGAAATACACATATATTGTATTTACCAAAAAATATTATAGTAAATAGCATATACTGTAGAATGTATATATTGGGGCAGTTACATACTATATGCAAAAATCTATATAACAAAATACTA
Source organism: Crotalus tigris (assembly GCF_016545835.1). Lineage (NCBI taxonomy): Eukaryota > Metazoa > Chordata > Lepidosauria > Squamata > Viperidae > Crotalus > Crotalus tigris. Next base: position 1,257,335 of record NW_024096460.1, on the reverse strand, counting down.
TATAACAAAAATCTGCAGGAAGAAATAGATGCAGATTTTCATGATGCTTTTCAAAAGCAGATAGAAGAAAAATTAATAGAAAATTAATAGAGCAGAACCATCAGTATACCCAGCACTCACGGACTATATGTGGACTGAACTATATCTGTTGAAACTTTCTCTTCCTTTATTATCACTCTGAATTTCTCTACACATACACAAATTTGAGAGCCTCTTGTTGCTGCAATGTCCATTTTGTCAGAAGACAGCAGGCATTGGATAGAATCAATATTTTAGAATATTCAGATTTTCATATGATAAAATTCTGGGGCAGAGAAGAGTTTTTGATTCAGAAGAATCATCTTCATTCTCAGGTTGCTTGTATCTTTATGTTTTCAAGGTTCCAGGCTCGCTGTTATGCTTAGCATTCTTATTTATCAATGCTCAATGGTAGAGAACATGCTTTGTGTGCAAAAGATAGCAAATTAATCTTTGAGATAAGATTACAAAACTTGTGACTGAAACACTAAGGATACAATCAGGATTAATTATAATGAGATAGATTATGTATGAAAACAAGGTACTTTTATATGTGTCTGACGCTTTCTGCAATTCAGTACATGTTCTATCTGAAAATATTACTTTGAAATATTTGGATTCGACCCATTTGCCTAACTGGTCATGTTCTCTTTGGATTGCATATTCAGCTTGCTTTCTTTCTTTCTTTCTTTCTTTCTTTCTTTCTTTCTTTCTTTCTTTCTTTCTTTCTTTTTTTCTTTTCTTTTCTTTTCTTTCTTTTTTTTTTTGAAGCTATTCCCTCATTTGATGCCTGCTGTCCAACTATGATATGCACTATACCACTCTCTTTTTGCTTTTTTCTCAGTGGAAAAAATAGAACAAAAAGCGTCATCAGGCTCACTATCATAAAACAGTGAGGTGATATGCCTAACTGAGAAGTCCCTTCAGATTATTAACAGATGAAATATACAAAGTGTAGCATTTCAAAGTTGCCAAGCCTTTGGTGGAATATATTACATTCCAGTGGGTTCATCTGTTTAACAGTCAACATTTTGCTATATGTATTAACCTTGACTACATATGCTTTTGGTTTTCAATTTTTACTAACTTTGTTCTCTATTACCACACTTTCCTTTTTATAGACATATAGGAAATCATAATAAAAATGACGGGTCTACTTCATTGTATGGCATAAATAGAAATAACTAGTTCCTGCTTTTTATCTACACATGAGTTTCAAAGAAAAAGAACAAGCACTTATTCTTCAAAATGTAGATGATATCTAGTTTTGTTTCATTCATTCATTCATTCATTCATTCATTCATTCATTCATTCTGAATGTGTCTATAGCAAACCACCAGAATCCCAAAATGACATGTATCTCTTAACTTCATGAACGAATCCCACCCTTATGTACTTTTGTTCTAAAATCAGTTTTGAGAACATAAGTCACAGTGTTTGTCTCATGATGCATTTTTCCTCATTTTCCCATCAATGACTCCCTCCTTTCCCAATGTGGATATCCCTGGGGAATTTTTTTAATTTATGCCATGCTCATAATGAAGATGATGATTAAATGATCTGGCCAAAAAAGTGGCTCATTTTGGCAGTTTAAGGTTTGATCTGGACAATAAATAAATAAATAAATGAAGATGGCACCACATCTTGATCTATAGACAAACAACACAACTTCTTCACTTTGATACAATGGTTAAAAAGTAATCAAAATGCCATTGCCAACATTAACAGCCTATAACTTACAGTTATAAACATATGTTATAAATGAACACCTTCCTTGTCTTTTTCAAATACATCTCAACCTTTCTTGTCTTTTTCTTCCATCTTCAAATATACATTTTTGTTTTTCCTTTCTATACTATTCCAATACTATATTAATTATGCTTAATCACACTATTTAAAATCAGTGTTTGGTATTTTAGATTTAAACTAAGACACTAAAGTCTGATGGAAACATGAACATTCGTAGGCCACTTGGCCTAAAAAAAGAGTTCTTAATCCCAGTTACCTGGAAGCTACATGTATTTATTTACTGTGAACAACCAAAGATCTTTCCTTGAGCAATTTTGTAAGAATAATAACTGTGGGAGATTGTATTTATATGAGATATTTATGGGACAGTTTTGTCACACACTAGTGGCAAGAGTCAGCAGAGCAATTCACTCAGAGCAAAGGGGTCAACTTCTTTCTGCAGAGCAATTTAAAAAAAATATAACAAGTATCTTTCCTGGTATACAATTGGCCTATACTGTGGCGAAACAGAGCTTTGTGCATAGCAAGCTGATGAGACAGATATCTTTCCAAGTTTTACCTTTCTGCACAGGCTCATTTTCCCTCATAATTGCAAACCACAAGCACCTCAATTCAATAGCCTTGAAAATCCAACTGGCCCTACAAATCCAAACACCTCTTGGAGAAATTAGGTTATCATTCATTAGCTATCTATCATTTGGCCACTGGTAGGCTGGCAGGATATGAGGGCCATTTAATTAGGCCCAGCACCACTCTTTGGTGTGAAAAGGGCTCTCAAAAGCTTCAATTCCCTACAGCTTCACAGCGGGAAGTTGTTGGCGATAATTGACATAGGATTTCCTTGTTAACCAGCAGCAGACATGCTGGATTAAAGCGACAGAGATCTCAAGAAGAAAGTGAAAAGAGATAAGACAGGGCTTGGAAAGACTTGTGCTTATTTTGCACTTGAGGATGATGAGCAAATAGCAATAACAAACTGGAGAGCTGCTCCCTGCACGTAAGGCCTTCACTTATCAGTCCCATTTCAGCTTGGCTGATCAAAGATTGACTTCCCTTCAAATAACACAGGCCTGGGGTTTGTTAGTTTATTAAGCTGCAGGTTTTATGAATTATCACAGTTTTAAAGATAGATTGCGGCTTATGTGAAGGGGGAGAGGATTATCGTGTTTTCATCTAAACAATTATAAAATATCACAGTTGAAAGCTTGCTTGCAAATGACATCATTTTCTCCTGCAAACTAAACAGGGCCATTGTATGCCTTCCTATACCAGACTCCAACAAGTGTGCTGCCTCTTGAAAATTAACTCGGCTTTTGAGAAGCAACCACAATGTAAATATATCGCTAGTTCACAGTGCTTGTGCTGTTTGAGAAGGAAATTTATATAAAGCAGTCTGGTGGAATTCAAAAGTAGCAGCAGCAGCAGTCGGGTGGAGACCTAACCTATAGAGATGTTTCTTAAATTATGCTTCTGATAAAATGATCCTGAAGCACATACACATGAGTATTGTTAAAATGAAAATGTCTTCTTTGGACGAGAGACAATTATTGTATCTCACTTAATAACTTAACCTTGCAACAGCACATGTGGTAATAATAAAGAGACTAAAGCAGTAAAACCTTATTAGAGTATTTCCTCCTCAATTTTTTTTTGTGGGTGGGGTAATATGCTGATAAGGTCGTATGTGCAAATGTATATACATTCTATATAATAAAAGCAAGATACCCTTGAAAAGACAGTACCATGATGTGACTACTTATTAATGGAGCCAGTGTAATCATCGTAAATACAGAATATTGTAATTTATGCTTTCTAAATGATAACATAACCTTAGAGATGAACAAATTAATTAACTTAATCCACCTTATAAACATTCCCCATTTCACTATAGTTTTTAGAAGCAGTAACAACTTTGCTGTTGTCTAGCTTTGTAGAAGTTTGCTATTGACATCATCAACTGAATGTTGTCTAGGAATTCTTTCCACATCCAAGTAGCATCAAGAGTTATAATTAAAAGATGAAAGTTGCTGCAAAATTAATGTGTTGTTTTAATTACTAGGTGGCATTAGATTTAATTGTGAATTGATGGAGTCAAATATTTCCTGTATCTTGTGTACAGGTCTACTGTAATGTTGTCTACTTTGGGTTGTTCTGAAAAAGCATTTACACATTGGGGATAATACAAAATATCTTGATTTTTGTGTCTTCCAAAAGCAATGTTTATCTTTAAAGCTTGGGGCCAGAATATCTGAAGACCCCTTGATCTATTTCTTCCTCAAAAGGTAACTAATCAATAGGGATTTCTCTTTTTTAGCCCCCAACACTAAAAGTCATTCATTAGGAAGGCCAGTTCAGCATTACGTGTTCTATACTTTAAAGTTCTGATAGATGCTGCATTGTTGCTTCATTTTTATTTATTTATTTTGATATTGTGGTAGAATTTAATATGGTTTTTTTAAAAAATACATTATTAGAATGTAATGTTGATGAATTTATCAGACTCTCATTATGATGGGGAAATTATTTATGAATATTTATTGTTAAATAAACAGCTGAATTTTATCACATAGACTGTTTTGCTATCTAGCTTCCTAATTAGTAAACTGAAAAATCCTTGTATGACAATATATCCCAATAATAACCATTTTTAATTCAATTCTTCAACCAACAACTGTATTTTGCTAGAGTCTCCTGATGCTTCTATCTTTTTACTACCTAAGGAATTAAGAAAAAAATCTTGCAATTTAAGATAAGCAGATACAGGTGCCAGGTTTTTCTTTCACAGAAGACCTGTATGAAGCAAGAATATCATCACACACAATCATACTATATAAAGAAAGGAGAAAACCACGAAGCATCCCATAAGGATATTTTATTATGTAACACACTAAATCCGTTCTTCCTCCTCTTTATATATGCCAGATGTCATAATCAACTAAACTGTCTCTCTATGATATGCACAGCAGTTTTTAAGGCATTTGTCCCTAATACACTAGAGAAATATAGCATCATTCCAGAATAATGTGGACAATTACAGTGATAGCTGCTCCACATTTATCAGGGGATCAGAAAAGAGAACCCAGAACATTAGCTTCAACAACATAGAGTTAACCATCCTGATGAGGCTGTCTGTTTAGTGTTAGCAATATGTATTCCAGATTTCCCACATCTCAATTTAGAACATGTTCATTCTTTTTAATTTTCAAGAAACATTTGTGAAACAAGTTTCTTTGAGATTTCATTAATACTTTATTCATTCTAAATGCTCCCCTTTGCAGCCATCACATGGATTCATATATACAGACTATATTTAATGTACTTTTATTTTTAGATATGCAATAATATCTGTAGCTTGTGTGTAAGATGAGGGTGAAGGTTCATTCTCCGAACTTGTGGATTGGTTTCCAAACATTTCGTTATCAGGCTAGGTAACATCTTCAGTGGAGTTTAGGAGATGTCTGTGTCCGTGCTCTTTTGTTTATAAGGGCTTCAGGTGTAGGTGTATCGTGAGGGTGTTAGGATGGGTGTTAGGATGGGTCAGTGTGATGGGTCTTGTGATGGGAAGGTCACATCAGGTCAGGCTGATTGGAAGGTGAACTGCTGGTGGGGAGGAGGGACCTTATGTGGCTTGGTTGAGGGCTGGTGCTGTCTCTGGTTGGCTATGTGGTTGATTTGGATTCTGAGGGGTTCGTAGGCTGGTTGAAGGTCAATGTGTTTGTTGATGGAATTGTTTGTGGAGTGCCAGGCTTCAATGAACTCACAAGCATGGTGGGTGGTAGCTTGGGCGATGATTTTAGTGTTGCTCCAATCGAACTGGTGTTGTTTGGTGTAGGTGTGGGTAGAGATTAAGGATTTGGGATCGTGGCATTTGACTGCCAGATGGTGTTTGTGGATCCTGGTTTTTTATTGCTGTGATGTTTGTTCCACATAGAATTGGTTGCAATCTTTACAGTTGATTTTGTACATTAAATTGTCTCTTTCTTCCTTCTGTGTCTTGTCTTTGGTTCTGGATAATTTCTGGTGGAGTGTGGCTGTGGGTTTGTGGACTATTGCTATTTCTGGGGGTTGTCAGAAATGATAGCTAGAATTCTCAAAAAGGTTGGAACAACAAATTATGGCATTCAAGGTTGTCAGGTGAAGATATTGCCAACCTGACTTCCCCTGTTTTCCCAGCTTGTAGCTACTACTGAGAGCTAATTTCTGAAGATCTAATATTTTGTATGCTTTTTTCTCCGATATGTATTTCTTGCAAACAAACTACATCTGGTTTCAATTTTTAAAAACTGAAACAAAATGCCTCACTTAATTTCTTGATTTTTCTAATGACTTTTAAACAAAATTATGAGTCTGTATGTTTGTGTGTGAGTATTTCAGGATAGAAACATCACGTTGTCTGAAGATCATATGTATGAATATTTGAATTGGTTGATTATAAATTTCAGCTGTAGATTCTATAAATTAAATCCCTTTCAATTGACCATAGTTTGTATTTGTTATTGCCAAATTTAAGAATGCCCAATTAAATTATAATCATATACTCTTATTAATGCAAATGGGCCTTAGATTTTAACTGTAATTACCTTCTGTATTTTGGAATTTATTTACATGTTTATTGTCATATCATGACTATTTTAAAATTTAAAATTTGGAAAATACCTTCTAAATTACTTATCTTTTAAAATATCTTTTGAAATGAAGTTTGGATTTGCCATAAGTTGTAGACTTACTGTATTTCAGGCATTTCCTGAAGAGCAATATCATTCATGCATAGTATTAATATTTTTTCTCCCAGGAAAAGAAAAAAAAATAATTCAAGTATGGATATTTGATAAATTCCTAAAGCTACAAGCAATACATCTGCTTTTAATGTTTTCTATCAGAAGACTGATGTAGTATATCTCCCTCTGCCTTTTTTGAGTCAGTGTTTAATCATCCAAGCAACCTTATAATAGGGAAACACACTTTATGGCACTGGAAGATGTACTTTTCCATTGCCATGTGACTCTCCTGACAACCAATAAATGCATTATATTGATGAAGTGAACAGATTTCTATCTGGTCATTTTCAACTTGAAACTAATAACCACCATCATGAAATCAGGCATGCAATAAGCTAGGTTAAAGCAGAGTTCATCAAATAAATCATTCAGGAATTTTCTATTTCTCTCCCAAGACACGTTGCACATCTGCTTGTTGAAAGGAGGGAAAAAGCAGTATTTCTTTGATCAACTTAAAAAAACATATTCTTGTACCTGTCCCTAGGGCTTTTTTTTCCTGGACCCAATCCTAGAAGATGTATGGTACACCCACAGATTGGACTCTTTTCAAGTGAATTTAGGTGCAGTATTATTGCCTAATAATATAAGACATTTGGAGACGATATATGATGTCGTGTGCCAAGTAACAGAGAGATAAGAAGCCAACTTCTCTGTATTTTTAGATGTCTAGAAATAACTTTTTATGAACACTTTTGGAAGAAAAATCACTGCATTTTAATATTTTAAGTAATTTAAATATGTAGGGACAAATTAATGATACAATGTAGATGCTATCCCTGATAAGATGCCATATACAACAGGTAATTGAAACATATAGGAAATTCACTCCTGATATGAGTTAACATTTTTATTAGAGGTCACAGATCCAGATAACACAAAACACATGGGATATACTTGTCTGTGACCTGTCTGCTTTGCTGTTAAGAAGTTCAAATTTTATTATTTTATTATTTACATTTATTATACAAACCTATCAACTAGGTTTGGCTTGAAATATTTTAGCATCTTTATCTGCCAAAAAGAAGCAGTACAAAGCATTCTTCTATCTGTCCAGGAAATGGGTTAAAAATATATATAAATTATCTTGGTAGAACTCACAATGAAGCAAAAGATGAAACTATGATTCCATACTCCTGACTTCACAAGTGCAAAGCCTTTCAGCATGGGAGATTTTATGGAATTTTCTCTTGAGTTCAATCCTTATATAAGGACATATAAGTGTGATAATGGCTATTGACTGAAACAGTTTTGAGAAGAAGGAATTGAATGCATTTATATATTTAGTAAGCTATTTTTCTATTCAAACTGGGTGTTTGTCAAGACACTTCATGATATCTATATAAATAAAAATGTAAATGTTCGTTTGTTCAAAATCTTAAATCTCCGAAAGTTCTTCACCGATTGCTTTGAAATTTTGACACAACGTTGCATTCAAATACGCACGTGTTTTTATATACTATGTTATATAGAGTCATACCTGTGACAGGTAAAACCATGCTTTTTGTGAAAAACAGCGCCATCTGTTGGACATAAAAGCAACACACGCTACGATTTCAGACAATCTCTATATCTGCACAGACAATGGAACAACAAAAAATATTGTATACCCACAAGCATTGTGAAATTAAACATACTACAAACGTGTGCTTTCCCTTTTCTTTCTTTTCCATTTAACCAGACTGAGCCACAGCAACGCGTGGTTGGGAACAGCTAGTAAAATATAATTTTCATCTCAATTAAAATTCATCTTTAGACAACCCAGCATGGCACAATATGGTGCCCTTCAGATATTTTGAGTGATACCTCCAAACTTGACAATGATGAAGGATTATGGGAGTTTGCCTGTTTCTGCACCATTTTGTCTTTCTGACAAAGGCAATCTAGGATCAAGTTCTTTTCCTTCCACCCTCATTTTCATTAAATCTAAATTATTCTTCATAAGATTTGAGTGTAAAAGTAGGAAAAATAAAAATGAATGCCATAGTGTTTATACTGTCTGCTATCAGCAACTTTATTTCTTTTTTTTAAAAGAAAAGCCTCAAGCTTTATATGTTTATTATTAATAACTAGTAGTTGTGCTAGTAACTGGCTTTGTTTTTTAGCTTGCAAGCATGAAAAGCCAATGCAAATCAGCCCCTTTAAATTAAATATGAGAAAACAATTATATTTTGACAGTTAATTGCAATCTTTACTGAATGTGGTATTCTGAACAAGATACCACATGTATTTAGCTTGCTGATTATATATGTAGATTGTTTTGCAAATTAAGAAAATATCCCTAAAAGAGATACAATAATTGGTTGACTAAATCTCTATTTCTTAAGGGGAGAGCATTAAGAAATGATTGTTGTATGGCTATATCCATAATAATTAGCTTTTAACTCACTGCTTAAAGGTTTTAGATTGGGAGGAGTTTCAATCCTATTGAAGGAAGCACACTTATTAGGGAATAAAACACACTGAACTCCCAAGGACTTAACTGAGAATACACAAACAGAAGATTGTACTGGTAACCTTCAGATGCATAGGTGCCATTCTAGTCACTGCCCGAATCTCAAATCACTTTATTACAGATTTGGTCTCTACCCTATATTATGATCTAAATTGAACTTTTAGGGCATAAATTCCACATAAATCATATTTTTTCAGATATATTGTTGTGCTGTAAAAGGTAAAAGTGAAACAGCAGTAATAAAACTCATTTATTTATTTATTTATTTATTTATTTATTTATTTATTTATTTATTTATTTGATAGTCTGATTGCCAAATGTTATTTTCCTTTTGGTGAGCTACCCAATTTAAATAAAATACAACACATCTATGACACTAAGATTTGCTATAAAAATGAACCCCAAATAAATTATCAATATGAAACAAACTCTGTGGGGAGGTAATGGAATGTGTGGATGATTTTGAACTAAAGAAAAAGGAGATACTAAGTAAGAAAGGAACCCCCAATGGCTTAAGAGTCCAAGAAAGAAACTTAGGAAGGACCCAGCCTTAATGGATTCAGCACTTAAACGGGGTGGTGGGAAGTTTGTACTTTCGGACTTGCAATATTCTGTTAATGTAGCCCTACAATAAAGTAGAATTACTTCATCTAATTGTGTTTCTTGACTGGTTTACCTGAGAGCACTGCAAGGGGTCAAATTCAGCATCCTGTTTCTCATAGTTTCATGCACATCGTCCCAGCTACTGATGGACTCATATCAGTCCATCTGCACGTGTGAAATCACAAGCAAGTCATAGGTGCCCTAACTCTTTTTAGCTCTTGTGACATGACATTGCTTCTGATCCTAGAAATAGTATATTTCTTGTCATTCCTATTTTCCTTAAATAAAGGTAGGTAATTGATTTCTGTGAGTTACCTTGAGGTAAGATGGGCTGCCTACAAATTTTATAAATAAATTCATGTAAAAATGAAAGATAAGAGTAAATGTAATATTTATAAATGCATGAATATAAACTTGTTGATACTCCACTACTTACAGTATAAGATCAAACTGGGAAAATTACAAGGACATGCTGAAGAAACTTAAAATCCATCAGCTATAAAGCCATTATAAAAAATAAAAATAAAATAAAATCACCCAAAACACCCTCAATCCCTAATTAAAAGAATCCTGGGTTGTATAAACAGAGGCATTGAATCAAGATCACACGAAGTATTAGTACCACTTTATAAAACCCTAGTAAGACCTCACCTGGAATACTGCAACCAGTTTTGGTCACCATATCACAAAAAACACGTTGAGACTTTGGAAAAAAATCAGAGAAGAGCAACTAAGATGATCAAAGGGCTGGAGACTAAAACATATGAAGAACGGCTGCAGGACTTGGGTTTGGCTAGTCTAAAGAAAAGAAGAAATAGGGGAGACATGATAACAGTATTCCAGTATTTGAGAAGCTGCCACAAAGATGAGGGGTTCACATTATTCTCCAGAGCACCAGAGGGCAGGACAAGAAACAATGGTTGGAAACTGAACAAAGAGAGAATCAGCCTAGAATTAAGGAGAAACTTCCTGACAGTGAGAACAATTAACCAGTGGAACAGCTTGCCTTCAGAAACCAAGGGCGCTCCATCACTGGAGGTTTATAAGAAGAGACTGGATGGTATAAGTCAGGGGTAGGCAACCTTGGCTCTTTTATGACTCATGGACTTCAACTCAGGAATTCTGGGAGCTGAAGTCCATGAGTCATAAAAAAGCCAAGGTTGCCTACCTCTGGTATAGGTTCTCCTGCTTGAGCGGGTGTGTGTGTGTGTGTGTGGAGATTTTTAAGAAGAGGCTAGACAGTCACTTGTCTGAGATGGTATAGGTTCTTCTGCTTTTGCAGGGGGCTGGACTAGAAGACCTCCAAAGTTACTTGCAGCTCTATTCTATTCTATCATATTCATTTTCAGGTACCTGAAAACTGATTACAAGGAGGAGCAGTTGTGTGTGATTTCAAGAGACAAAACTGTTCCAACCAATCAAGAACTTTCAGCTGCTTACAAACACATTTAATTGATTTCCCTGAGCTTGATCTGGAAGATGATATTATACAATAGGAAAAAAGATGGATGTGTTTACAGCAGCATCAACACTCATGTTTCCCTCTTTCTATACCAATACAGGCACACAGACACCTTTTTAAAGAAGATGATAGTAACAGCTCTTTCATAACATGCTACCCCACTGCTTTAGTCATATTTGATATCACAGTTGTAAATTCAAAATATAGCACCTTAGAATATAATGCAGCAATGCATTCAAAATACATGTCTTCAGAAATGTCCTATGCAGTGAGCACAAGGGAATTCCCAGCCTTTTAAAATTGATTGGTGACTGTAATTTGTTAGTCATAAATCATTATCTAAGTAACATAAATAACTGGCATTTAGATAATCTAATATATGTTTATATTTCATTGCTCACTTAAACTGTGAAATTAGCAAATTAGAAGGTCATGCTAAGGACAAAGTAATGATTTTAGAACTGAGAAATGACAAATTTTAAAAAGAAACAAATCATTTGAAAACAAAGTTTCAGTATCTGACAGACAGTAATCTGCCCAAGGCTTAAATCATAGTTGCATTTTACATGGCTTATTCCCTTTTACATAAATGGGACTAAAATGATTCTTTGCCTATAAGAACAATTACATAAATAATTTGTATGTTCAAAATTCCATAGTTTCAGTGTAGTAGATCTGACCCAAATCTTTATTCGACATATTATCTTATATTAATCTCAATACATTATCAAGTCAGTCCTCTTTATTTTAAAATCTGATCAGTTAATTTTCTTAGTGCCCTTCAAGATACATGATTATTCTGTTCCAGACTCAGCAGATGTTTTTTTGGAACAAGGAAACCAAGCACAAGTCACAATTCTCCTTGTTTCAGATATCTTCTAACTTATAAAAACAGATTTAATAACTGGTTGTGTATAGAAAACTGATTAAAAATAAAACATATCAGAACAATGATTAGAAATATAGCTTGCTTAGAGATATGCTTTGATTTACTAGGTTACTTATTCATGATTAATATACACAACAACTTAACATACATAAAGCATAACACTGGTTTTAATAGGTTTACTCCGAATAGGTCTTTTGCAATAAAATCTGCCATCAATATTTTTCAGACTCCATACTTATGTTCATCTCTAGGACCCGACAGTCAAGAATGCATTCCCACCCCCCTACCCCCCTACCCCCGCAAAAGGAAAAGAATCTAAATGTTCCAATATGTGACATATGAAATAAAAGGCAATACAATTGAAATAAATTATATTTTTTGGGGGGGAGCTGTTGAAACATTTTCTAAATCTCATTTCTGCATGAGTAATAGAACTGCTAGCCCAACACCTGCAGGGGTGGAAATAATTTACTTAGCCTTACTGACTTCTAGGCAAGTTCCTCACTTGATGAATGGCTTAATTAAACATCTGTTAATCACAACAGTAACTCATCTTGAGGTGCAATACCTATTCTTCATATCCCATCATCCTGCAAGATAACATCAAACATTCCTTCATTTGCAAGACTTAGGTGCATCTTATGATTTCAATAAACTTGTCAGGGAAACAATGTGCCTCTTCTCCTTCTGTCTATCCTGAAAAAACAACTCTGAGCTTGGACTCTTTTTCCACCCTTTTGCCCTTCCCCCGTCTCCACAACCTTCCCATAACCCCAGGCTCCTGAACTCTCTAGTATGTTTTTAGGCCTTGATAATAAAGCAACATCTGCAAACTTACAAGTGCTTTACTCAAGTTAATTGAGTAAATTGAAGCAAGATGCTGGGCAGGGGTGATCTATGATCCCAGGTTGAGGACCCAGAAGGGAGACAACAGATTTACTGCAAAGACAGTGGGCGGCCTTTTGTTCAAGCCCTAGTTCATGGGAAGTTTGAGGTCATTGGGGATTAAAATATCTTCAGAAACAAATGGAATAATTTGACTGAAGTCTAAGACACCCAGTGCCAGTTGATGCCAGGAACCCATGGATAATTTATTGCCCTTCAACACTGGTCTGTGATAAATTAAACTGAATTTATAGATTATTAGGAAAGCTGGTACCCTTATCTGACAAATTGGTAAAGTAGGGAATGATTCTATTTATTGAATACTGAAATCAGAAACTTGTGGTAATGCTACAACAAAGGACTATATCCAGTACTCAATAAACAGATTTCCACACTGGGTATTTTTGCATTCTTCCCCTCTTCGCTACAACTCCCCATCTGCCCTGCACTTCCAAAATGTATTTTGGACAGAAGAGACAGTGAAACAGAGAAGCTTCACTTTGCTAATAAATATTCTTCTTTTAATGGCTAGGCTGAATTGGAGTTCACTAGTAAGAGTTTATTCCAAAACATGTCAAATGTTAAAACAATAGAGGTTAATTTGGAAAAAAACAGTTAAGTAGAAATCATCATGCCTGTTTTCTTAGGAGCCATAAATACTGTAACCCTACCTTTTCTCTTAATAATTTCATTAATTGTATTATATTAAGGCAGTGGTTCTCAACCTTTCTAATGCCGCGACCCCATAATACAGTTCCCCATGTTGTGGTGACCCCCAACCACTTATACATCACTGGGTGCCAGGGGCGTGGCCAAAGAAAAGGGGGAAAAAATGGTGGACAGCCTTGTTTGGCGACCCCCATGAAATGGTCGTTCGACCTCAAATGGGGTCCCAACCCACAAGTTGAGAACCACTGTATTAAGGTATAAAGTAACACATTTAAAAGTTGCAAATGCTGTTTTGCAATGGAAAGAGCAGATGTCCAAAGTATTTGTTATTCCATTCTCCCATTACACTACAAGGTTGGATTAATGTGGTTGTGTGTGTGTCAGTATAAGCATGTGTATGTGCATATGTGTCAGATTAACACTAGTCTTTGTTTGGAGGTTTGGGAATACAGAATTGAAGATGTATAAACATGTCTGAAAATTAGTTTATTGATAAGAGTTATTGATAATCTCCCTATGCAAGTACTCTATACTCTACATGAAATGTAAAACACTAACAAACGTAAAATGATAATAGTATAAAAAGAGTTAAGATTGTGGCTAATGACCCCAAATATTCAATCTCCAAAGGCCTTCTGAAAGAAGCACATTTTTACTAGTCTTGAGAAGACCGTTTTGAGTGGAAGCCTTTCTTACTGCATTACACTGTCCCAAGAAAGAAGACTTCCATAATGCACACCCACTGTGAGAACTCTCTTCTTGCATCATGTAAAAAGAGGGGATGTACAAAAGATACTCCTTAGTCACCCAGCCTAGCAAAATAGGGGGAATAGACTATTAGCGCAACAACAAAAGGCAGACTGATACATACTTAGATCCTAAGCCATAAGTGTTTCTATGTGTCCTGACCAGTACCTTGAGTTGAATTTGAAAATATACTAGTAGCTGCTGCAGCTCCCTACATGTAAAACCACTGCTGAACCTCAGCTTCATTTTAGACCTGCTGAGAACTCCAGGACTTCAAGAGCAGCCCTCTGTAGATAATTACGGTAATATAACCATAAAGTTCATAATGACTTTCATATAGTCTACATAAGGCCACATCTGGAGCTGGGGGAAAAGTCCACCTGGCTATCTAGAAATTCTATCTACTTTTTCAGCTGGAGCCAAATTCTTCCCTTCCTCAAAAAGAACATCCTCATCAAACAAAGATGGTATTATCCTAAAATCAATAGGTTTCTGAAATAATACATGGCTTCAGTTGAGCAATCCTATCCAAGCCCTCAAAGTGTTCAAGCATAAGGTCAGCATCAATTCTCAAAGCTCTCAAAGTGATCCAGAACAATAGTGTGGTCAACAATAATGATAGCTATAAAAGGTATCGCAGGACAGGCTCTCTTCCCTCTCTATTTAAGGAATCGTCTATAGTAGCAATCACTGTAGTTTTCATTTCATACCCAAGCTTGTGTTTAAATTACCAGGGATTCTGAGAAACTATATCATCCTAAGTTCTTTGTAGTATTTATCCCACCACTTTTTCAGCAACCTTCTTTCCGGAAAAGAGGGAATGGGATAGTCATCCATTTCCAATAGATCTTGGGCTGGTTTTCTGAAAAGAGTGGATCAGAACCTCTTTCAAAGGCACTAGAACAACCTCACTTATTCTGAAAGGTGTTGATTACCACCTGGATCCCACCACCATGTGGCTCCCATTTTCAACCTCCTTCCTTAACCAGATGGAATGAGGGTGCGGGCCTGCACATGGCAGAACTAACATCACAAGTAAGACTCCCATATTATATTGCAAGATGCAAGATGTATTTTCTGCCTTCTAATCAAATTCTGTATACCCAAGTTCCAATTAGTAATTTGATACATGGATGACTGGTGAGATGGTCCTAATAAAAACTAATATTTTAGAATATTTTAGCCCATCCTTTCATAAAAAGGCCTGAGCCTAACCAGTGCTGCTAGGTAACATTCCATAGATACCATAAAAGTAGAGAAAAGTAGAGAATGAATTCTACTTTCTTACTCTTTCACCACAAGATTTGAACTTTATTTAGTTCCATCATTCTCTTCAATTACTTAATCTCCTAAAAGTGCTCAGAAAATCATTTGAGACCCACAAGTAGCAAGAAACTTACAAACTTACAAAGTACTGGTCACTTCCATATTTCATTGGTTAAGAAGGCACTCCTTGCAATTTCTCCTGATGTCATAGGGGAATTCCTAAATGTCATCAGGAAACAATCCAGATCCATCATGTGCCTGGAATGAGCCATTTTAACTTCCTTTTTCCGCTTGCAGAAGTGATTTTGATATTTATTCCAGAAATAAGTTGTCCAGGAAAAACAATCTGAAATATTAGGTCCTGGATTCTTAAAACAAACATTATCATTATTGGGTTTTTATTCAGATTAATATATGTGCACTATAGATTGGTGGCAAGAGGCAATGGGATTGTAACCAATATAGTAAAACAGCAGAAGTATCCCTCCCCCCAAAAAATAATTAAGGGGGTATTTCAATCTTGAAAACAATTCAGGAAGGACTGAAAATGTTTGCAAGCCATAGAATATTAATTGCAATAATAACAAAGTAAAGAAAAACATAATAGAGACTACAAAAAGTAATATTCTAGAGGAGGACATTGCTGGCTGAGTAACCAGTTCTTAATAAAGATGTTCCTGTTAGACGATAAGTATATGCTGCAATAAGTTGTTGCAAATTTCCTTTTTAAAGTGTACTGATATTAATTGTATTGTTATAGTGTAACAATTGTATTTGTCCAATGATTGATTGAGTTTGACACTTATGATCTATACTATCTATATCCATATCATCTATAGATTTTTATGTCTATATATCTCTACCTATCTCATAACAAGGCCTCCTTTTTTGGTAAAGCACCTGATTATATTTAAATGAACTCAAATTAATTTCTCTGAGCAAAAGTAAGCTTGGGGGAGCTTGCCCATCACTCTTGGGAAGGCTAAATGCAGAAAAGTGACTTGTTTGAATCCTGATTTTTGAATCAGGATTCAGGCAATTTCCAGCCTTCCTGCAATTCCTCAGTGGTACTCAGTGACCAAAACAGAACATGCTGCCTTCCTTATTTAAAATAACCTACCTCTTTTACAGCAGCCAGAAGTACAACTGGTAAATAAATGGTGGGAGGCAGAGTCAAAACTGAGTTTGGAATTAAGCTGGGCCATTTTCATTTGTGAAAAAGTGGTTTACTTTGTCCAGGTAGATTTTAAACTAAATCAGGAAGATTTACTCCTTGGAAATACCAAAGCAACCATGAAAGATTGTAATTGAGTAAAGAAGAGTCAGAGGCATTCTCTTGGTAGAGGAATTGAATGAGTTCTGCTGGAAATATTATTCAGGGCAGGGTGCCTTTAAGCATGACATAAAAGCCTGGAAAGAGGATGTGTGAATGGACTTCCCATTTCTTTTATAATTCTGGAATTTCCTGTCAAGAGTGAAAACACAATTTTCTCCCTTTGCTGACTTTGCATTATGGGAGTTAAGATTTAACAAAGTTTGAGAAGGTTGTGATATGGCAATAGCTTCTTCATTGCCTTTAAGTGGAAATGAACTTCCACTTCACAAAAAGCTTTTAAAAAGTATAAAGATGCACATGTCACTTGAACATTTTCTACTGGGCTTCTGTGTCCTCAGGAGTCAAGCAATTCTGTGTCTGTTTCTTATGCCAAACAGTCATAGAATAAATTCAATATAGTACATTACAGAAAATTCATATCTTGGTGTTCCTTCACAATAATTCATTTTTATTTATGGGTATCTTTCCATTTTGGTTATGCATCATATTTGAGTGACCAAAATGGGCAGATTTGGACAGAATTGGCATTTCTGCAATAAATGTAGAATCTACTGGAAACCCATGACCCACTGGCTCATTGTTTCAGAAATATTTACTCTGAAGATATTATCAACTGAATGACTATAAGTGGACAAAAGAATGGGAGGGATTTTCAGCTTCCTGCTGGCTTCCTCACTGACTTTGCTTATGGGAAGCTTGCAGGGAGCATTGGCAATCACAATCACATAACTGTTCTGGCATCAGTGGTCAGAATTTTGCCATGGTTATGACTGGTTCCAGCCATCCCAGCACCCCTGTAATCACGTGATCACAATCTCTGCACTTGGCAACTGGTTTACACTTAAGATCAGTTGCAATACCTCATAATCCCATGATTGCCATTTGCAACCTTACTGCCAACTTCCCAAAAATCAATGGGAAAGTGGTAAATTGCCTGTATAAGTCTCCCCCATCTGTGTACCCTTCTCCAAGTCCCTCTGCTTTCACACACACTAATATATCTTCCTGATTTTGCCACACCCTCCCATACCTTTCTAACTCCTGAATACCTTCCTTGCATACCGTCACGAGACCAAACAGACCAACACAAGAGTTTTAGTAGTATATAAACAAAATAATACTAAACTGAATTAGGATTTCTTGAAGCCTGAAGAACAAGGGACCTATTTGGAAAGACACAACTCTACCTTTTCACATATACTATTACGCAACTATTCCAGTTTCTCCTCCTTTATTTTTTGCATTTCTTTTATTGAGGGGAAGCAAGAGAAAAAATGGAAGAAATTGTGGGAAATTTATACATAAAGTGTCACTGATATAAGGCATCCCTCCCTCAGTTAATTTCACTAATAAGTAACTGTGTGAGCACACAATTAAAAACTCAGCTGAAAGCATCTAGATTTAGTGTTTATTTTTTTAAAAAAACTGATAATTTTCCCCAATATAATTTTAATATAAATTCTAGGAATACATGCATACACACACAGAGAGACATACACATGGAAAGAGAGAGAGGGAGGGAGGGAGGGAGGGAGGGAGGGAGGGAGGGGGGGAGGGAGGGAGAGAGAGAGAGAGAGAGATGTATATCCAGAATATCAATTTTAACCACATTTATTTTTCTATCAGTGACTTTGTGGAAGAATATCAAAGAAATTTAATCACACACAGCTTCCATAATTTCACTGCACTTTTTGTCTCTGTTATCAAAAAGCACACAGCTGCAATGGCAGCAGAAGCACTGTTCAGAGTTTCTGAAAATATCTTGGGGAGTAGCACTACATGTTGTCATATCTGGATATTTGCAGGAGAACCAAAACATGCCCCCAAGATTGTGGCCACAACTGTTTGATCACAGCCCCACTTCTTTGGTATATGGTTACATATCATACTGTTAAAGGCAGTTGGATTATAATTGTACAATCACAGTCACTATTTTGACTTTTCATCCTCCTCTCCTTCCCAGCCACATACAAGTGGATGTCACTTATCAGAATTCTTTCCTGCCTATTTGGTTGATTGCTCCCACTTAATGCTAAATTCCATTCAAGGCACGCTACTGTGGATGCAAAGTGTACTTGTTTTTAATTTTTCTCTAGTCTAAACTGTAAGCACATTAGGTTCCATTCAGATTGGGACTATCACATGCAGAGAAGGAAAAGTTTAAATTTTTCCTATAGCTTACAGACTGTAATTTCTTTTTTACTTCTGCAATTCATCATCTTAAATTTTAGCACAAACCCTCTTGCACCTGTCATCTAAACATACTCTAGGAAATGGGTTATTTTCATACAAAGTATCCACAACAATCTTCAAACCGTGCTAACAGACTTCTCCTGCTGCTGTGTTGCATCTTAATGTTTGAAATTTGGCAGACTTTATTCTCTAAGGAGAATAATTATGTCTACAAAGAGCATCTGGTTCTGTCTAGTAATATAGAAACAAAAGTTATTAGAAGTCTACTTTCTACAAGTAGGCTTAGGTGACTCTTCATGCACACTTTTATTTGATAGGAGGCAGTTTAATCTTGTGGAAAAAGTATACAATGCTTGAAAATGTCATCCAATTCTCTCAAAAGGAATAGAACCTTTTGTTCATTTTCCATTAATATCAACGTGTCATAAAAGTGAAGATTTTCTGAAATAGAATTATAATTTAGATGTGATTTCAATCAAATGACTTCTGGAATAATCTGAACCAAAATGAATACTTATAAAGTTCTGAAAGCAGAATTAGAATTGAATCAGTATTTATAGCCAATGTATTTCTGAGACAGATCCTACCTGCCTGCCTGCTTTCTTATAAGATATGCTGATCATGACAGGACAATATCATACAATACCTTGATCACTACATCTCATGTCTCTCTATGTTTGCATCACTGATGGGTAATTCTGTGTAGTAGATAGGAGAAAGGTGCAGGAGATGGAGAAAATTCTCTCCAATCAGCCTCCTTCCTGCCTTGATTGCGGATGTCTTCTCAGATTGCTATTGGATACACAAACTAACCAAGGAGTGGTCACTAGGTCCAGGTCAATTATTTCAAAATGCTTCAACCAAAAACCATTTAGTAAGAGGGAGGGGGTGTGTAACAAAGAGTACCAAACATCAAACTCTACCTGTACAAGCATGATGTGTACCAATAAATGTTAATTAAAACTGACATAGTGTTCAGATATCTCCATTATGTCAGCTATTTCAGGGCACATTATGTTAATCATAATATGGTTCTGCATCTAATATCCAGTACAATTTTGCAAGATGAATCTGATTTGGCTTCAGTTTTCTGCATAAAGAGAAATATTTATGCATATACAAAGTCTGGGGCCTGTGGAATTATAGAAATCACATCTAAACATACGCACTCATCCATAAGGATGCTTTAATGGAATTAAATTAATGATACTGTGAGAAAATGCTTTATTGATATAACTTTAACACCAGGACCACACATTATTCTATTCTATTTTTCTTTCCTGACATGAAATGACAAGAAAATGGCAAGATCCATTATAGTCTGTGAAGTATTTATCCCTATATCTCTTAAACTCCCATGTTTTCAGTCCCAGCTATTTTTCATATTGTAAAGATGGTTATAAAGAGATTAATATGACTTTGTCCAGAGAAAGACAGATGATACATCAGACTGTTTTGTTTCCTTCATATCCTCTGATCAGGTATATAGTTCCTGATTGTGGCTGTTATTGGTGTATTCAGAGAAGATAGAAACTATGATCAGCCAGCTTCTTCCCAGGACATCTGCCAACTATATAATCCATTGTCTTTTTCATATAAAGTATTGGAAGTAAAAGCAAGTGCACATGTGAGAGTTGCTAAACTACTGATTAGAACTTCAGGTGATAGCTTCTGGCATTTTACTTAGATGCCAGAAGCCACATTCTGATGGGAATTACAGATTAGCCAGGAAATTACTTACATTAATTTGAGGCCCCTTCTCCTAGAAGGAGGTTAGCTTTTTCCTATTGCCTCTGGGTATAACTGGGCCTTTTCATAAATAAGGGTGCTACTACTTCCTACCTCAAAGAGACCATTCAGAACAAATGAGAACAGTCAAAGATAGCACATTAAACAGGACAGTTGTAAAATGATGGACTGTTTTTTCTTAAAGCACATTCATTCTTACTTAACAGCATACCCTTGCAAAACTCAACCTGTTTCTTTCTGAATAGTAAGAACAGACTCCTGGATTTTGTTTACTGGAGAAATATGGCATATCTGTACACTGTGTAGACTTTTGTAGACCTATGGCTACAAAAATAGAATGCTTGCCTCACTCTTCTATTATGCTTTTTGCCTAATACCATTGCTCAGATGCATTTTTCTTTAAGTTTGTGTAGAGTTATTATGCTAACTTTTTTTTGCCTTTAGTTTCTATACCAGTTTTTAATTTGTTTCCTTTTTTTTCAATATTACCATATTGTATATATACTTTGATTATGCAAGCCATCTTGAAAGCTATCTTTTTTCATGAAAATTAGCTTATAAATTCTCTTAAAAATATTGTTCATGCTTTAATATGAGAAACCTGCCTAAATTTAGCCAGCATATGTTACCTCCCACCCTCAAACAAGTAAGTATATTTTTTTCTGATGCACTCAATATGGGATTTTATAAATTTGTTGGATTACAGCTCCTCTCATTTTCAATAATATAAAATATTTTACTTGTCACTCAGTTAAAATCTTCTCTGTGGGCATCAGAATGTCCAAAACCACTCAAAATCCTCTTTTGTAGATTATGTTGTGATTAGGAATCAAGAATCAAGAAGATATATATTAGAATGGCAACAATACCCCAAAGTGTGAATGTAATATATTGTCTGGGTTTCCAAAATGGTATTTAGAGTTTTATTTTTTTAAAAAATGGCGTACCAGGTCTTCTTGATATCCAGAATCGGAGTGGCTAAATGTATGTGAAGTTTCTCAGGTCATAGTTGTCTCAAGGGTGCTTTTTCAAAAGGCAACTAGACTTTTTTTTTTCCTTGAGGAAGAAGAAGACATTTCACTAATGAAATGGATGAGAAGTGAAACGTCTTCTTTTTCCTCAAGGAAAAAAACAGCCCAACTGTCTTTTGAAAAAGCACCTTTGAGAATAGGAGTGGGTTCCTTGAGTTCCATTGTCTGAATCCAGCACCAATGCCAAATGTCTATAAATTTTAAAGAATAAGTCCATTAAGCCTTCAACAGCTTATGCACTTAATTTAAAATTTTCCTCCAAAACTATATTCTAACAATTCTGTCCCTGTTCCTCCAATGATAATACCTTATCACTACTGCTAGGGGTGCTGTAGGCCAGAGGAAGTGGCAGCCAGAATAGGCTTTGATAAAGAGGCAGGAAAGATGAAGTGAGCACTTTTAGGGAAGGTGAAGTTGCTCAGAATATTTTGGCCTCAAAAGTGGAAGAAGGAGCTTAGGCTGGTTTGCAGTTTTCAAAAGATGACCAGATGAAGGTCTGCTTTTTGAACAAGGGAATGCATAAAGAGTCAGTAAATCCCATATTTCCTGATGGATAAAGGTTTCTTAGTGTTGGCATTGGATTCATCAGTTTAGAATGTTCCTAAGCACTTGAGCTCTTTTATGGAGCTCCTTGTCCTTTTGCTTGTCAAAGCATGGCTGACTAATCCACGTATCTCGGGTTTAGTTCTTACTCCTGCCATCTCACCGTACATTCCTTCCTTTCAAAAAATTAGGAGAGTCTGCTTAAACAATGCTCACTTCTAGTCTTGTACTATCATTCAAAGGTTATATTGGCAACAGCAGCTTTCAGTTGTTGAGTTAGTATTTGGGAGGAGAGTTGAGTTGACCTGAACACTTTCATTCAAGTTTCAGAATAGTCTAAATCAGGCAAATTTTCAGGGAAAACTCATCTTTCTTATATCTATCTGTCAACAGTTTCAAAATAATACTTTCCCTCTATTTTCAAAAGTCTTATTAGTGTAAGATTGATTTTAAAATATTTTGGAAAACTACCTAAATGCTTGGTTTAACCAAAGTACAATTGGAAAAAGATGTCCTATTAGTTCAGAATATATGAAAAACACATTAGAACAATTTTGAGGGTTAATGACCTCAGTATCATATTAAACACATTGTAGTTTCTGTGGGAAAAAAAATACAAGATTTTTCAAATCCCCCCCCCCATGGGTGCACTCTGCTTCAAGGAAAATTGGTATCAAGAAAAAGTGAAAAATAGTTCCTTTCCCAAATCTACATTGGTTGAATTATAGTATCTGAATTTTATTGAACACTGAAAAATTTAAAATCATTCTAGGGGTTTTGGTATTTGTGTGTGTATGTTTATAGAGATAGAGATATACTGTAGATATTATTTTACATATGTAAGAGTTAGTTTAAAATAAATATGATAGTTCTAGCAAATGCAATGCAAATATTAATAAATCATTGGAGTTTTTTTCTCATAAATTACATAACTCAAACATTAAAACATCTTTAATGACCACTGACTTGGCATGTGGCACTTAATAAAACTGGACTAAACTCGCTTTCTGCTTGACAGGCTACCAGTGGAGAATGTGCCCTACAAGTAAATGATTAAGAGACAGAAATCTTTTCTGAACTACTATTAAACACTTCAAAGATTTTCCACATCAGATGAAATGAAAAGCAAATGTGTTTCACTGCCTCTCAAATGCCTCAAATGTTTTAGCAGGTGCAAGCAATGAAACCTTCTCTAGTGACAGCACTTTAGGGCTGAGCAAAGTGCACCCGTCTGACTGATGGGAAAGCTGCCTTTTACTGTATTATGACTGCAGATGAGAAAATATATCTAGTCCTAATTTCTATCTACTCTTGTAGTATCACAGTGTGTGTATTGGAGGGAGGGGGGAGGGAGTAATGTTTTGTCTTCTGTTGCTACTATCCATTCTCTTTCTTAAATTATTTTCCTTTTTCATGTGCACTCATATACATCTTTAACCTTCAGCTTCTTCCTTCAGTAATGCATTAGAGAGAAAAAAGAATGTAAAATTAACTTTTCTATTTATGTATATGTTTTCCTTCCAGAAAAGGAAAAAGTATTTGATTAATTTGTTGAATTGTTGGGTGAAGTACAAAGTTAGGGCTATTATATTTGGATTTCAGAAAACCAGATAACCACCAGTTTGCAGCACAGAGTTGGAGCTTCTATAGTTGTTCCCTGTGGCCTATTTGCTCTCCATATTTTTGCAGTCCAGCTGCATTAGCTTGTATGTAGTAGACACATTTTAATGAGTCATTTCTATAGCAACCTTGATCTGTTTAAAGCATCATATAGAAAAGTTACACAAACAGCATGGAACAATAAAAATAGGAAAGAAAGAGAAAGATAGCCAAACATAATTTGGAGCAATGCATATCTCATTTTCCAATTCTCAGTTGTTAGAAACTCCAGTTTGTTGGAAATGTTTCCAGATGAAGTGTCACATTTTGTACTCTACTGTAGAAACAAGAAGCTCCAGAAGCAAGGATCTGAGAAATAAGAGGTTACATCAGATCCCCCAACTTGAGTTCCATTTGTAACCTAAAGTGGGTTGTGAACATGAATCCTCAGCAATAAGATGCACAACTGCTTCAAGGAGACGGGGTTTAAGGGAAAAGGTCATTGCTAGTTCATTGCTAAATCCATACTAATTAAATTAGGATGTTTGAACTTTATTGAAAAGTCTGACCGAACTGAAAACACAAGCACTGCATTATATATTATTGTGCACAAATAAATAAAAGCAGTCTGTCTCATAATACTCCTTGGTAGTGGGAGAGCGGGAAAGGGAAACTAAATCATGTTTTATATTTCCTAACATTTGTGTGAAAAAAAATTTCTTCTATTGAAAAATGACCTTTGGCTTTTGCTTTAAAGTTCTAAGAACCAAACAGCAAACCCCAAAGTATAAGAAATGTGTAATATGTAGACCTCCTGGGACCCACCTAGTCTGGAAAGCCATCCAGAATAAAATAACCCACCAAATGATACTTATTGTTCTTCATTTCTTGACAACCACATCATTTCTTACATTTTAATCCTTGCTTTTTCTTTTCTTCAAGTAGTTCACAGAAGCTATTTCATTGTATAACAAAGGAGCACTTTGCTGGTAGAAGCATCTGGCTGCTCATTGGGAACCATTATGTTGAAGGCAAGAATAGAGTGCCAGCATCATGCAATCCACAGCTGGCGGTCAGGGTGCATAGCAGTCTCTGTTGTTGATTTCTTAGGATAATGGCCAGATATCAACTGCCTAGTTCCACAGGTCCCTCCCTATATCGTTTCCTCCTTTTGCCAATTCTAAGTGACAATGTTAAGAGGAGGAATTTTACTTTTTCTTTGATTGCAATACCATGCAGCTACAGTTGTTTTTGATTAACTATCAGATCAAATCAAATATTTATGTCAGTCCTAGACCCACTTAAATGACCCAGCATAACTGTCATTCATATTCACAACAGTTTTGAAGGCAGTTGAGCAATGACTTGCCTGAAATGTCCAGAATAAATGTGTAACAACTCTTAGTAAAGTTATACCCTGTGACCTGGCATACTTACAAACTAAATTTGCTCTGTGTCTGTTTTCTAGGTTAGAAATGATGGTACTCCAGCTATCATTTATTTATTTTAGAAAATAAATATAGCCACTTATCTTAACTATATAAATCTGGAGGGTGAATAATATCTGCCCATAACCCCAATAAAATTCCTAAGCCATTAAAATGGTACAGCACAAAAAAACCCACAAGGAAATAGCCAATGTACCACCAAGCAAAGACATTCATTTATTGGGCTTCTGTAGCATTTTCGGTCTAATGCTTAGGGGGGGAAATGAGGCCAAAAGGGTAAAATGGAAGGAAGCTGTTCCGTAAGATGTGCTGCCTTTATCCCTCAAGATGGCAAAGTTGAAGAGAGGGGATTTGGGCCCACAGTGTCAGATCTGCTCAATTAATAAATAATGTATATTAAGCAAACCATTAGAATTATTTTTCTTTCAGGCTTTAGCACACAACATTGGGCTATTCAGTGCCCATCCCCCTCCAGCGCCAATCAAATACTTTAGAGTGACAATAGATGAAGTCATTGTCTGACAGTAGCACTCATCTTTGCAAAAATTATTTAAATTGCTGGGATCCACAGATTTTCTATCTTGAAAGCATTTGGTTTCCTGCCATTGAAAACTGATTCCCCAATTGCCTCCTTCCTCCACCTGAGAGAAAATGACTGGCCCAATGTCTTGCAACTGTCTTCATGTTCAAGACTGTACTAGAACTCACAATCTCCTGGTTTCTTGTCTGATGACTTAACCATTGCATCAAATTGGCTGACACATATGTACATACATAACACTATGTGTGTATATGCATAAATAAATACACATTTATTGTGTGTTATGTTCTTATTCTCTTTCAGAGTAAGCAACATTATGCAAGGTGAAATAGACAAAGAAGACAACCTTATCCAAGGTGCAATAACCAAAAAAAGACAGCAAATCAAAAGAAAACTAATTAAATCTAGTTTTCACCAATACCATTCACTATATTTGTATTCTTTGTACTTTTCTATCCTTTAAAAACTACCCCCAAATCAGAGGATTCCTCTTCATGAACTATACCTTTTCCTTAGCAAAACATTTTATAATAGTTTTTACAATAGTTTTGTGACCAAGATGGATAAATGTGGACTAGATAATGCTGTGATCTAATGGATTTCTTATCCAAGGACTATTAGTAAATAATTTTATATTGTTTTAGAGTCTCCCAGAGTTTCATCTTACATTCAATGCCATTTAACATCTTTACCAAAGACATACAGGATGGAATGAAAGGGAGACATATTTGCAAAGGACAAAAACAAAAGGAAGAAGTGATAGAGATGAAATCTTTAAATGGAAAAAAGACACAATTCAAAATTGTACTTGAAAATTGCACCAGGATATTGTTCAGCTATAACAAGCATAATGTCCTACAACAAGGTAGAATAAACCAAATGCATAGATACAGGAATAGGGAGACCTGGCTTGGCAGCAGGGCATTGGGGAAGAATTAGGATACCAATAAACCACAAGTGGACGTAAGCAAGCAATGTGATATAGTAGCTAAAAAGGCCAATGCAATCATAGACTCATTAATAAAAGCAAGGCACTTTTAATAGTTTCAGTACATTTTCTATACTGATTAAATTGCATTTGGAGTAGCATATCCAATTTGCCAGTTAATTCCCATTCAGATTCTTCCATAACAATTTCCCATAATTTAATGTGCTGGCAATTAATGTTCCATTAACTTTTTCCCAAATTTGTCTTAAGTCAACAATTCACCCAAATTAATACCCCAAAGTACCTCTAAGTGGTAATACTTTTGGCCTTGAATTAGGATGGCCAAGGGAAGGGCTGGTGGTGGAAATAAGACAGGATGAACTTGAATTAACTTTTGTTTCTGGTTTCAAGAAGAAAGCATCAGTGCTCTATTGGGGGATGAATAATAGCGTCATATGAAAGTGCATTCAAAGGTTTAGCAGATGCGCCATGAGTGTGAAATTCGATTTAACTGTTGTTGATTTGACTTAAGGTTCCTGTGGGTCACACTGTGCCACTCAAATTCAGTCCAGATTCCCCCTTTGCCTGAAAATCCCTTCTACAGAGACGTTTTGCTGTTTCCCCTTAACTTTAGTTATGCCTTGAAGTTCTACTCTTCTTCAATAGTGACATGAATTTGCTTATTTCACACTCAGCCACCCAATAAGAAACAGCAGCTCCCACTGAGAAAACAAATCAGCATGAAATCACACAATTGATAGGGTTTCCTCCATGGTGCCCTTAAAATTAATTACATTGGGAGGCCAAGTAACTTTCTCAAGCAAAGGAGGCCCAGCCTGTCAGCTCAGATTGAGTTGTGTTGCTTTAAGCATTCACACCAGTTCACCCTTTAACTCTGGTGGATTGAAAAAGAGTTGAAGGGAAGCCCCAATATCCATGAAGAGGTGTCACATGTCCTGCAAATTGAGAGAGAGGTTCAACATTTTGATTCAATGTTCTATTGTTTCCTCTATTATCATAGCTAAAAAGGAATATCATAACATTTATACACCCACTGCAAGGATGGCAACACAATTTTATGCCTATTAACTTTTTATTTAGATATTGGTTCATTTATCCAAAATATATAGATCCCATTGTTGAAACTGTTTTGTCATGTAGCAAAGCATTCATTTAAGGCATTTATTTTATTGAATAGTAAAATTATTTTTACAATCCACGAGTTATAAGTCATTGTTTTAAACTGATCATTGAACATCTTTCTAATAATTACTGTTTTTTATTTTATTACTTTTATGTTTATTACCTTTAATTTTTTCAATAGTTCAAACATTTAATATGAATTATATAGTCATGTACTTTAGGAAATCCTTCTGAGCTGAAAACTGAAATGTAATTCCTGGTATCATAATTTTATTTGTTTGTTTGTTTGCTTGTTTGTTTATTTTAGAAACCATCTATCTCCTTCACAGAGGGATTCAGTGTAATAATATTAGTACTAGCAATAATTTCTGCAAGTGCCATTTTTACAGAAAGTTGATATCTAAATCAATCAATTGAGTAAAGTTATAGCTTCACTCCTTGAGAAATCACAGCCATGTGTTGCATTATAAAACACTCATATAAGCAATCATACACACATCCAGATATAATGTTGAAACAATTATTTATACATTTTAAAAGCAAAGTTTATATTTTCAAAAGAATGCACACTATGTTATGCATTTCATAGGAGATAGAATCAATTAAAAATAATAAATGAAATGGAAAAAATAATATAATAGTTTGGTTGAATGCTATATTACAAATATGTCAGTTGTAATAAAAAGCAGGCAAAAACTATGAATGAAGCAACTATGGTAGAAGCTTTCTACATATAGTTAAAAAATTCAAATAGTAATCTCAAATTGAACTTTCATGATTATTTAGACTCATCATAAGCAGTACTAAAGCATCACCTAGTTTTTCATTTCTATCCAGATCTTATTTCTACTTTGAAAATACTCATCTTGCTATGCAATGAAAATTACTACTTTCTGTTTGCAAAGTAATACAGCACTGATCCATAACAATTGAGACTGAGTAAATCTCAGGTGACTCTTTTTCTCAAACCATCTGGGTTCTGTTTGCCAAATATATTCCCTCCTTTGCAGACCACACCACACACTGTTTCTTGCAAGATACTCTGTGTCCAGTTAGTCTATAAATTCAAATGTGCTGTATAAGAAGATCTTTTCTCCATTTCTTGCTTTAGTTAATTTTAAAGGGATATGCACATATGCCTTTCAAGATGCATTCTGAATTTGGGAATTTATTTTGTTTTGTCTGTGTCTTCACAAATTTTTATACAATCCAGAATTGAATTTATACAGTATATTTGTAATACTAATTAACTAATTAACAATGTGGGATCCAAGTTCCAGTCATTTAGTTAAGGTATGTGTTTTTTCTTTTGAAAGACTAGAAATGATATTGGACTCAGATCTCAAAACAATTCTTCAGAATAAGTTCATGACGGAAAAATAACAAAAATCTGACAAAATTGATAGAAAAATAATAACACAAAATTAAAAATGTAATAAGGGACAAAATCCTAGGGACTACAATAATGTATTTTAAACAGGGAAAACATTATGAAACAGGTTTTAAAATTTAATATATTTAAAAAAAAACTTCTGCGAATGAGAAAGAAATGACCAGGTATGAAAACAGTTTGTGGGATAATAAAAATAGTTATTATCACTATTCTTGGTAGAATTGAAAGCCGACCACAAGATAAATATTGGAGGAGTATTTCATTAAATGCAAAATATGTAAAAAGTCCGAATTTTGTTCGGTAGCCTGAAATTAGGCCAGAAGCCAATTGGAAGCTACAGTAATTTGGATGAGAAAAGATGAGAGTATTATACAATATTCAGTAAGAGGCATCCCTATGAGAATAGCATGTACCAAAAATCCTGAATTTATACATTTCCTATTTAAAATACACATCCTGAATTTATACATTTCCTATTTAAAATACACACAGTAGAATAAGAATTGCAGTGGAACTCTCTGATCTACAATTCCTATACACCAATGTTCATATACACTGAAGTAAAAGACCAGCATAACTACCACCACTTTTCTATTTTCCTCCCCAACCTGCCCTTTTGAATGGACTAATGCAGCTGAATAATCATACCTAATTGAGAAATCCTGTTAATCAGAGTTCCCAATTACTGAAAGAAGTTTAATATATTAAATGACAATCTATCTTCACATTTTTCTATTCAACCTGGGAAAATCAAGAGTTTGAGCAAATGGCACATTATTGCCTCTCCATATTAGCACTTGCATCATCCTTTAGTCCTACAGCTTCTGCAGATTATTTGTCTAAATTGGAAGAACTGGAAGTACTTCAATGGAATGCTCACTCATTAAGTACATACCATTTAGATAGGGAGACACTTATAGCCTTCAAGTGATTTTAAACACTCTTTTTGCATTCAGCAACAGTAAGCTGAGTTAAAGGACAAGACAGCACCTAAGGACAATTAACTATCTTAAGTGGCATTACTGTTCACTGTTATCATCACTTTAGGCCTGGACCTGCCTCAGATTGCCTAATTAGAGATGACCCTAAGTCACAGCAAATTCAGTCTTCACTCAGTCAACATTTTCAAAGTTCGATCCTCTTAAGTTATTTGTAAGTTTTATAAATTGAATAGCAAACAATGTTTTTTTGGGGGGGGGGTTCAAATTGCTACTATTTATTTTTCTTTCTTTTGCAAGATAAATATGATATTGAGATACTGAGTGAATTACCTTCAAACAATTAATTAATTCTAAAGGTAACCATATTGAAATTATTATCCTGATTTTTTCTTTTCTTTTTTTAAAAAAAGCAAACACACACACACACACACACACATGAATATATATATGTGTGTCTCTCTCTGTGTGTGTGTGTGTGTGCAAGTCTTGGTCTACGAGAACATATATATATATATAAATCAATAAATAGTTGAACACCAAGAGAAAATAGTTGAACACCAAGAGAATAAAATTATACAAAAAGTTAAAAATGTTAAAACTTTTATTTACTAAACCTAGCTTTCGTCAAGAGCTCTTGACATCATCAGGGTGTAAACGGCAGTCGTTGGGAGGGCTTATATGCAGCCTCCAATCATTTGCGCTCGGCTCTTGGATCGTGTCATAGGTCCCAGCTGTGTGCGTTGTAATCCAAGTGTGTGTCCTGCATTAGGGTGTAGTTGTTTCTCACCCTTTCTATGTGTGCTGTTACGTGTGTCTTTCTCGCTAGTTCTAAAATTAGCTGGGGTGTTTCCCCTGTCCTTGCAGTTAGTGCATGTTTCACTAGTTTCCCGTTTGTGATTCTGTCTGTCATGGGCAATAGTTGCTGTTTTCTGCTTCCTTCTAGTTCCTCCAACCATCCCCTCAGAGCCACATTCCAATCCTCCTTTTCTCTCAGATCGTAGCTCCCGTGTGCCATCCCGTCCTGCACTGCTCTCCCTCCTATTCCTTTCCATCACTCCCTTAGATCTATCATCACTCTCCTCCCTATATTCTTGGGAGGAGTCGTTCTGGAGTGTGTGCCTGTCAGTAAGGCATTGCCTAGCTTGTAACCGGTCAATCCATTGCTCACTCCATTTGGGGCTTCTGTCCTCATCCCTCATCGGAGAATCTCCCAGGCACGCTCCGTTCGTAGTCTTCTGTCCTCCCAAGGGATCAATCACCACAGAGCTATTCCCCTCCCTCTCACAAACCAGCCCAGCTAGCATAATGAGGGTGTTTGTTTCACTCCCCGGGGGGTAAATCATTCCCCCCCCCCGGCATGTGTGATTGTAGTCCCAGCGCTCTATTGTATGCTGTATTTCCTATTCCTCCCCCCACAGTTGTTATCTCCGTTCGTATTTCTCCTATTGAACTGATTGGGAGGCCCTCGCTCTCTCTTTCCTGCTGCAATTCAGTTGTCAAAGCACCTCCACTCACTCCGTTCATCGGGAAGTTGTTCCATAATTGACAGTCAGGTTTCTGGTGGCTGTTTGTCATTTGTGGGGGATTTTTCAAAGTTCTACCGTCTTGGTCCAAAGCCAAGGGAATGTCCATTTGGTCGTGTTGTGTGTGGGGGGATGTCCTATTCTTCTCCCACACATGTGGTCAATGCCTAGGTCTTCTCCAGCAGTTCAAGCGACGGTTCATGTGCCATGTTTGTAAGGTCCGTTGTGCCGGGCACATGTCTATATGGCGATTAATGGAATTTTCCCCCGAAAACCAGGCCTCCTTTAATAGGCGGCCCCCCTTTGTGGCATCACAGGCCAAGATTTGTGTGTGGTCAAAATCAAAGTTGTGGCCACTTTCAGCCATATGTGACCAGGTCTGCGAGTATTGCTCGCCCCTCTTGATTGCCAACTTATGTTCATGTAGGCGGGTCTTCAGCCTTTTTGATGTTTCCCCTACATAATTACTGTGGCAACCCATGCAATCAATTTTATAAACCACCGCAGACCTTTCTGCAGTGGGAAGGGGATCTTTGGGGCGCATGATCTTTGATCGCAGAGTCTGGTCAGGTTTATGTGCCACTCTTATGCCATGGGGGGGCCAGCAGTCTGGCTGTGGCTTTGGACACGTTATGAATATACAATAGGGAAATGCGTGTTAATTGTCCTTGGGGGGGAGTTTCTTGGTGGTCATACCTGGGTATCCTGCTGTGACGTTTTATGAATCGTAGCGGATATCCATTGAGTTGGCAAATCCGGTACAAATGTCTCCTCTCTTCCTCCTTTGCTTCCACCGTGCTGCCATGCGAATGCACACGCTTGAACAGCGTTTTAATACAGCCAACTTTATGGGATACTGGGTGGTTGCTGTTATAGTGGAGGATTCGGTCCGTGTGGGTGGGCTTGCGATAGACCTTCGTATGTACTAAGCCCTCTGGTGTTCGTTGGACAAGTACATCTAAGAAGGCTATCGAGCCCCGGCTCTCCTCCTCCACCGTAAACCTGATATCCGGATAAACCGAATTGAGTATTCCCATAAAGTTGGCTTTTTGGCATCATTTGATGACAACAAACGTGTCGTCAATGTACCGAGCCCAAAATTTGGGCTGGTACTGGGACATAGCCTCACGTTCCAGTTGCTGGAGAACTGCCTCTGCTATCACGCTGGAAATAGGAGAGCCCATGGGCGTACCCTTTATTTGCTCATATGTGACACCTTGGAAAGTAAAGTACGTGACCAAGCACATCTCTATGAGTTTCACTAGGTCCTCTACTCTCAGGGAGTCCTGATGTGGGGAATCCTCTTGTCTCTTTAACTGATTCCTCAGAACAGTGACAGCCAGGTCACGAGGGATGGAGGTGAATAGTGAAGTGACGTCAAATGAGACCATCACCTCGTCCTCCTCCACCCTAAGTGCCTTGATTCTTTCAAGGAACTCCTCTGAGGATTTAACTACTGTGGGTGCACCATTCACTAAATAGGAGATACGTCCACTAAGCCACTTCGCCAGTCCAAAGACTGGTGTGCCCTTGAAAGAAACAATGGGGCGAAGTGGAGTACCTTCCTTATGAACCTTTGGCAACCCACTCTCAACTCTCCCTCCTGCAATGCGATGTTGGGCATAACCTCACGGATGCCCACTTGCTGGATTTCATAGCAGCATTAGAACCTGCCATATACCGCGGGGAAATAGGGGAGGACTCCAGGAATCATATAAAACAACAGGTCACTGGGCTCCTCATGCACCACAGACGGCATCGGATGTTGTCCAGGGAAGAGATAGAGGCCCTGGAGCAACTTAAGAACAACAGCTCCATAGTTGTACTACCAGCAGACAAAGGGAGGGCCACTGTGGTGCTGGATAAAGCAGCCTATGTGACCAAGGCACTGGAGTTGCTCGATGACAGAACGGCCTACAAGGTCATTAAGAGAGACCCCATGACAACAATGAAGAATAAGATTAACAAACTATTAGATAACCTTAAGCGTGCCAAAATAATAGACGATGACACCTTGAAGAAAGTACGTCCCAGTGACTCAGCACTTCCTAGGTTCTATGGGTTCTATGGGTGGATTATAAAACACTTTATTTTCACCACAAATTAAGTTCAAAATGCACGTTAAATGTTCTGTAAATTGAGAAATGTGCAAAAGGTACAGTTCTTGGGGGTAAATCTTCTCATGACCATTGATTTTAATCAGAAGTAAGGCAATGTTGGACAAAATGTCAGGTCAGATCTAAACAAAAGAATTACTCTCTATAATGCTGAATAGTTTATGAATCTGATTAAAATCTGCAATAGCACAACAAAGTATATTAAGACCCAATTTGTAACATGTATGTATTTTATGAACATCTTAGTTAACTGGCAACATTATTCAACAATATTAAAATAAAATATGCTTGCCCAATAAAAGAGAATATATGTAGTTCAGGTTGAACTATGGAATCCTATAGTGGTCTCTGAACTTGGTTACTTGCTTGCAGATATTTCATTATCTGCCTAGGTAACATCATCACTGTTAGTGAGCGCGGTATTTATTTCCTATTTATATACAGTAGCTTGCCCTGCCCGTGTTGGTGCAAATGTGGCTTTGTCCTTGGAAGTTTCTTGATTAGGTTATTGTTTTCTGCTTGATACCTAAAACCATAATCAGTCAATCAATCAATCAAATTCTAAATAAGAATTGCCAGGAAGAAAACCAGCCCACTACTGGCATTGGCAGGTAGAAAACCCCACACTCACTCACTCTGATGTTATCTAGTTGGATAATTAAACATTTGCAAGCAATTGACTAAGCTCAGAGAGCACCAAGGACTCCACAGTAAAACATGTTGTTTGTAAAGTTATGTCACAATGGCTAATTTTTTTTATCATTCATTCGTTTGTTTGTTTGTTTGTTTGTTTATCATTCCTTTTAATTAGAGATATCTGCATGAGCAATGCTTACAACTTTATGGCTAATAGCTTTTTCCATAATAAAATATCTTCTCATAGTATTTTATTTTTCCGGGATAATATTTCAGGACTAAAGATGTCATCTACCTGGTGTTAAAATGTAGTTTCTGGAAGTATTTTGCAGATGTTAAACTTTTAAGTATTAAACTTTATTGGGAAAATGGATTAGAGCTTTTTATCATTTCTTCCTTTCCTAAAAAAAAAAAAGGCACAGATTGCGCAGTGCATGAGAAAATGAGAGCAATAGAATGATGCATATACTGAGTGACTTTTACATCACATGTTTAGACAGTGTAAATAGTATCCTGAAGAATCAAATCTGCAAACACAAAATTTACATTTACAAAGCAAAATATGCAAAAATGAAATAGATTTGGCAAACTAAATGAGAGAAGAAAGGCAAGCAGAAATATGAAGTAAGGAAAAAAGAAGGCAAATGAAGGCAAGGAGGAGAAACGTATTAATCTCTAGTGGCAAAAAAAAACCCAACAACAACAACACAGGAGTCTAGTAGCATTTTTCCCAACTAAAAGATTGTGTAAGGCCCTGCCCCAGCTGGTCCCTCAGGAAAGTAAAACTCTCGACTCCTTTGAGGTTAATCAAAAGAACTTTTACTGAGAGAAAGTAGATGTGGAAAAGTCAGGTGGAATCTGAAGGTCCCGTGTGAAGCACAAAGCAATTCTTTCATTTCTCCAAACCCAACTCCTTAACCAGTCCATTGGCAGCCAATGTGATGCCGCAGAGTTGTTT
Organism: Crotalus tigris; assembly: GCF_016545835.1. Lineage (NCBI taxonomy): Eukaryota > Metazoa > Chordata > Lepidosauria > Squamata > Viperidae > Crotalus > Crotalus tigris. The sequence goes on along the minus strand of NW_024096460.1, from coordinate 1,221,738 downwards.
TAAAAATGCTGAGATGCTGGGTAGATAATAGATCACCCTCAGGGCACAACAGACTTGGAACCAGGTTGGAACCAGCTGGGAAGGAGTTTGCTTCATCTCCAAAGACAATCCCCCTCCCTAATTCCCAAATGGTTATAGCAAAAGTGAAAGCATGTAAAGAATGCCAGCAACCTTCCTCCACCCACCCCCCAACCAAATGGCAGGACACCAGCATGGTGGATCTGACATATTGTATAAAATGGTGTAGACCAGTGTTTCTCAACCTTGGCAGTGTTCAGATGTATGGACTTCAATTCCCAGAATTATCAGCAAGACTGGCTGGGTGTTCTCGGAATTGAAGTTCACATATCTGAACATTGCCAAGGTTGAGAAACACTGACATAGACTTTTGTGGGCTGCAATTGACTTTCTTAGATGCATATCGTAGCAAGGCTGAAGCTTCATGTAGTTTAAAATAGATTGTACTGGGATTACTATACATTGGATAGATTAAGAGACTGAGACTAAATGTGGCTTCAAAGCTTATGCCTATGAAACATTTTAAAAACTAGAAATAATGGAACAATATGGCATTTGAAATAGGCATTATTCCATGCAGATATATTATTCAGGAAACAATCATTTCAAGGCCATCCCAAACCCAATACTAGGAATGAGGTGCAAAAGATATGCTGACAGACTTTTTATTAAAGGCATTCTGACTCCTTCAGAAAGCAAATAATTCATAAAGTGTGAAAAAGCAGCTAACTGGCTTTGGGGAAGTTAAGAAAATAGAAATATGTTTGCTTCCACAATACTGTTACCATTATTCTTCTATTCAGTGTTTCAATTGCCCAGACTTACAATTTTGTCTTTGAAATACACTGTTCACAATGTCTGTGCTATTCTCTCTACCAGTTAAAAGATAATATTTGCATGTTATCATCAGAGTTATATGTTGCCCTACATTTTAAATATGGAGTTAGGGCAATATAGACTACATTCCATATTTTGCAGAGACAAAAACAGGGCAGGGCTTTACTAGAGTGACAAGCGGGAAAGAAGACAGTTTTTTGAAGCATGGCATACTTTATGAATGGTTGAATATTTTGTACTAAAACTAAGGATTGAAATGCGGTGGCCAACATATATGAATGTGCTTCTTTCTACAATTTCATGCTGTCTCCCCATGTTAAGACAAAAACAGCTATTAATCTCTACTTACAGTAATAGTGAGGGAAAACATTCTGCTTTGATTGAATTTGGTCAGAAACTGCATTACTGCACTGTCAGTCCCAAGAGAAATCATCCATCCAGATTCTTGCTTCCAAATTTGATAGATTTTTTTTATGAAGCTGTTTGGGTATAGCTCTAATATAACATAAACACCTGACCACAGAATATCATTTCTTAAACTTAAATGGTCTAGAACAGTTTTGGCGAACCTTTTAGAGACCGAGTGCCCAAACTGCAACCCAAAACCCACTTATTCATCGCCGGTGCCAGGTGGGCATGGCCCACTGGATGGGCATGGCTGTGGTGGTCATGGCAGATTGGGTGGGTGTGGACAAGGTGGGCGTGATCACCTCAATGTTGCTTGTGGGGAGGGATGCCTGTGGGAGCCGGGCAGAGTTGAGGGAGATCCAGGGGGTCTCTGACAGGTGGGGTGGTGGGCAGGAGGCTCGTCCTGCCAGGAGAGGCGAGGCAAGGCGAGGCAGGGCAAAGGTGCCATTGTCACAGGGCAAGGTGAGGCAGGGGCCGGGCGGCTGCTGCCTGACACTATCGGCTCCTGCACACAGAGGCCAGTGAGCGCATGGGTGCTGGGATGCATCCGGCCACGTGGGACCTCGGCGAGTTAGGAGGCGGCTGGTTGAAGAGGGATGGTTGCCATCTCTGGGGCATGGTGCACGTGCCCACAGAGAGGGCTCTGAGTGCCGCCTCTGGCACATGTGCCATAGGTTCGCCACCACTGGTCTAGAAAGTTCGTATTATGAAATTCAGGGCTGCTGGAAGGCCTTACCAACATACTTGCCAAGGACCATATCCCATTGGGATTCACTAGTTGTCTTCAGAAGCTACTGCTTTTGCCCAACCATTAGTAACAGGATCAAGAGAACAACTAACAATTAACAATTAATAACTTCTACTTGATTTTCCATTTCTCTTTAGATAATAATGGAAGTAAGCACAGAACAGGTGGGCAAACAAATCAACAGTGATTCTGTTAGTAAAATGGGGGAGGGATCTTTACTAAAATATCCAAAAGGAACTAGTATATTTTCTCTGAAGGCCAATGAATATTGAAAATGCTGAGCAGTGGCCAACAGTGGCTAGAGAACTCTAGGTTAGGGTTAGGGATGAATCCATCGATTTGGGAATCCACCAGATTAGGAAAATTGATACATTTATTTATATGTTTTAATTATACTTTTGTGTTCCACAGCCATCATGAAAACTGACTGTGAGTTATAAATAAGGTGACCAAACATCCTTTATTATAAAGAAAAGCAGTTCTTTGTATTTATTTATCTTTCAAAAAGTCACTTTTGTGCTTTATTTTGGTTACTTAACTTTCATCATACAAGTGTACCATTTAATTCACAGTCACTCATGTGAAAAATATGGAAATTGAATTGTCTTTTTTTTAAAAAGAAATATACATATTGTCTGATTTTAGATATTTTTATTAGAATACCGTATTTTCCAGTGTATAGGACGACTCGGCGTATAAGACAACCTCCGACTTCGGCACCAAGTTGCATGCCTAGAAAGTCATCTTATATGCCGGAAACTACCGTAATTTCCAGCGTATAAGACGACTCGGTGTATAAGACAACCCCCGACTTCAGCGCTGATTTGCGTGCTTTAGAAAGTCATCTTATACGCTGGAAAATACAGTATGTGTTTTTGTAAAGTTTTCTTGGTTTTGCTCTTGAATTTTCTTTTGTAAAGCAAAGTTATAAAGATAATTAAAAGTGTTTATCCTTATGAACTTTTTTTAGAATTCCTTCTTTTTCATGTTTGTCCTTTGTTTCTTCCAAACTATGGTATAACTATTAGTCTAGTTATACCATAAGAATAGTAAAAGCCATGCGGGTGGGGGCAAGGAGGACGATGGGGACAACCAAAATATGTTGCAAGTGTCTGTACTGTATTGTTCAACTTTATAGGCTGTCAGCCTGATAGTTCTGAAAAGGTATTTTCAATAGTTGTAGAAATAGATGGAAATTGAAGGCATCATCTAGTTACTCATTTACAAGGAATAAATGAACTAATGTTATACATGACTAAATTTCATTTTTAGATCACCCAGTATCAGTTCTGTATTCTCATTCCAAGACTTGGCTTAGCAGTTGGTGTCCAATTCTTCATAAAGTATCATTTTGTTCCTGTTTCTTCACTTCCATGTAGTTTAATACACAACGTTCTAAAATAGTCTTTCCCAAGTTGGTTCTTTGGACATGCTAGAACTGCAGGTCTCAGAATTATCAGTCAACATGATCAAATAAAAGTGTAATTCTAAAAATGGCAGGGGCTAGCTTTAGGAATATTTCTCTTGTCCAGTCATTATATATGATCTAATGAAATGAATACATTTAAAATACATTTTAATGTATATTTTCAAGACAACATGTAAGTTAAGATAATTACAAAACGAATACATAACATATAGTTAAAGTAGCAAACACTGCCAGTGACATGGAAATGCTGTTTAATATATGTTTACTATGAATGATATCTCAGTGGCTGATCAGGTATTCTCTCACTCCTATGACAATAATTCTAACTGAGTTATCTGCAATCCAAGGAATGTATATATCCTAAAACTAACTGCACATTTCATATTTATTCAAAATGCATGCTTATTATATCTCATCATTACATTCCTTGAACTATGACCCAAATATGTCTTGTTAATTGGGTTTGAGGGACAAGTTCACAATGACACCACCACATTCCCAGCTTCTTGTAAAAGCAACTAAATAATTTTTGTTCCACTGCTATCCCTCTGCTCCTAACAAGTCTTACCATATAAACAATTTATACCATTTAGGTGACAAGGATGATGCCTGGCTCTTATTGATTATTTAAGTCTGCTGTGGGCATATCTCCTCTTAATCAATTTCTGAGCATCCTATTCTGATTTTGGCTTGGTTAGAAAGACTGGATACCTAATTTGTATCACCTTGATTGTTTCTTTGTTTTGACATGGAAATATTAATTTCCAGGAAGATTGATATTCCTTTTTTAAAAATCAATCTCCTAGCATGCACTATTCTTTACATCAAATTTGCACATAGCTTCTGCAGTGCAGATCTGCCATGAGTTTTACTTTTCCTCCTACCCCCCACCCCAACAAGGACTTTCAGTCTCTATAATAGTGAGAAAAAATAAACAAAATATAACAGGATAGCAGGGCAAATGACAGGACTGGTAAGACACAGGAGAGTTTATGTATGGGTAAGAACTATCCCAGCTAACAGGTTGCAATTTTTTTTAACAGAGGACAATCAATCTCCCATCTCCCAATAGATCATTCACCCTATTGATCCTTGGGCCAAAATAAAAATCCACAAATGAATTCTTCTTAACAAGATAGAGATGCTGGATAGGCAGAGAAAAGAACCTGGGGTGTTTACCAATTAGTGGTCCTTGAACTACCCCACATTAAATCTATGAAGGCACCATCATTTCCAGACTGTTGAGCTACAACAAAGTTCATGGAGTCGGCAATGGAGCATATACAATTAACAAGTTACTTTTCTATCAACTTAAAAACAGGAGATATATAGATTAACATGGTTATGAAAAACTGCCATAAATAGCACCTGCCACTCAACAGAAACACTCTTGTTTTGCATGTATAAGTATCCATCTTCAATCCCAGCATCTCCAGATATAACTAGAAAGACTCTTAGCCAAAAACTCCAGAGAGTAATTGACAACTAAAGTTGATACTATTGATCAGATGGACTATGAGTAGCCCAATACCTGGACATGTCTACAACAGTGAAAGATTCCAGAACTAGTTCTCTCAATGTGTTTTTCTTTCCATATATTTTCAAGAGCTTTAGTTTTTGTAATACGTTAAAATCATTGGTACCGATATCAATTTGTGTGTGGATCAGATAAATCATATGTCTAAGTATCTACAATGAGGTCTTACATTAGCAGCATAATAGCTCTTGCATGTGAGGAATCAGCACAGTGGGAAAACAGTCTCACATTCCCCACCCAATCAGCAGCTGGAAGTTCTGCTCAGTGAACCTGCCACACTAGTGGATAATAATTGTGCTATTAATTGGTGCTGTCCAGACTAAGCAGAATGTAAAAGATCCCACTGTGTCCAGTAATTAATGTTTTTCCCCTTCACTGCAAGATCATTAATAAGAGATTCATCCAAGAAACAAATAATTGGATGGTTCTGCTTCATTAGAGTATTTTTAGATAAAGCATTGGCCTAGAGATGTGGCGGTGGGGGGGAGGGGAAATGCACAGTGCTTAGTTAAACAATTATTGATAGATAATGTGTTATGCTTTTGTAGTTGCCATATTCATGCAGATTCTAATTATTAATTTACATGGCCCCAAATATGTTTTGATTGACATATACCGTGGGTGGGTGGAAGAATGAAGAATTATACTGTCAGATTAATCTAAATATCCTTGAATTCCATCTGTAACCCAATTTTCTCAATGGGACATATGCAGCTATTGTCACAGGAAGCAAAGAAAGGTCAGTTGGTGCTAATTAGCTTTGAATGGAGCTCTTCCATTGACCCATGATCTGATCACTTTCTGAAAAGTGGAGAGTGGAAGTCAAGTGCCAGCAACTAATTCAGGAAGATGGCTAATGGAGCTTCCTATGAGACATCCATTTTATAGGCACGCAGACTTGTCTCTTTATGTTGCTTTTTCCCTGAGGAATTCAGAGTGGCCTTTGACTTGTCAGGAGGACTCCGATGAGCTTGAGTAACTTTCCCAAGGACATCCAAAGAACTTCACACTTGACCAAGGATTAAAATCTAAGTTTTCTGCTGCAAAATCCAGCAGCCTCTTCTGGCTCTCTTGTATGATTTTGTTATGCTGCATCAATATGAAAAACAGGTTTGCATAGGCTGGACAAACATTCTGTAGGTCAGAATGCATTACAGTAAAACACATCATCTGCAAAAAAAAATAAGATATGTATAATGTATCCTAAAATATCTTGAAACATGTCCAACTCTTCACAGTGAATATTGTTATTTAGACAAAGCAGTAATAGCAATACAAAATTAAGAATTATTGTATTTCACTGAATTTTACAGGCTTGATGGGTTATATTTCTTTAGATTCATGCTCATTATACATATTGTATGTGACTGAGAATCTGAATTTGCTCCCACTGGAATATTCTTAGAGCATTTATGTGAAGGACTTAGCAGTGGAAAGAAATACAGTCTTCACCTATTATCTTTTCAGATTCCTGCAGTCTCTTGACCAGGTAAAAACTTGCCTTGGAGAGTTGAAAGTCCCTTTTGAATGGAGCCAAGATGATAGTATGTACAACAGACAATAATTGCTCTCTTTCCCCCTCCCCCCACTATTTTTAGTATCAAAATTTAATACTAATACAATCCCTTTTCAAATAGGAGATTTCTTTCATTTGCAGGAGATGAGTTAGGATATAACTAAATTCAAAAACCTATTTTCCTCCAAAGCTGTTAATATTCCGGTTCCTAGTATTTTTGGCCAGCATAAAGTTGGAGAATGTTAATATATGCCATTTTACTTAAATGGCATCTAAGTTAAGGACAGTAAGTTGTTGGCTTAGTAGTTTACTACCCAAAGTCACAATTATGAGAGTTAGGCAGCTTGTAAAACTTTTAAATAAAGATAACAAATTTTAAAAAATGGAACTGATGTTGAATGTAACATATTATAAATATCTCAACTGAAAAACTCAACATCCTCAGAAGGTTTGTATGGTTTTGTGATGTTGGCTTGACAAAAGAAAAAAAATCCCCTAACATTGTTTTAAAAATGAAGAGACAACTTGATCCCAATTCTATTTTTTCTGGGTTTTTTATAGGTGAGTATATCTGGAGGAATATGCAAATATCAAATTAAAATATATTGTATTTGAGTAGGAGAAAACCAGAGCCCTTTCCATAATTATTGCCGATCTACAAAATTCCATAATTGCAAAATGTACAAAAGCATTTCTCCTTAGCCATTTCAAAAGAAATCCAAGTTTGAATGATTTTCTATCATCTGATCATAGTTATACTCACCTGTCTTTAAAAGTAGATACTATGAATAAGTTCTCATTCTAAGCGTTTAGCTATTTATAATTGCAACGCAAATCACTTATCAGGATATTTTCACACAGAATGTTTCTACCTTTCCTGAATCAATTTTGTTTTCACAAGTTTCAGCTCAGAGCTCACAGGCATTTTCCACATCTCATAGAGGAGATGAGCAATCCGGAACCCCTCACTCACCTTCCTGTGGCTCTTTTGACCATGGTTTTTGGAAACATAGCTTTCTATTGTGAGAAGACAAGAGGCTAAACTGTTAAAAAACTGAGAATACCCCAAACCACCTCCCACTCTGCAGTTTTCATTTCTCTACAAAATTTAAATGCAGCCTTTGACCATCAAAGTTAGGCACTCTGCAACAAATGTTCAGCTACTATAGCTTCATGCTATCATTTCATTGGTCTTTTAAAGATGGTACAAACCAATAGGGCTTGAACGGGTTAGATGCAGGACAATTAGGGAGGTAGTGCTTTCTTTTTGGTAAATTAAAAAGGGCACTGGTGGATTCAGATGATATTCTCAGTGTTTAAGGCTGACAGCAGTAAAACTTCCCCCTTCAACTCAACATGTATAAACAATTTAGTATCATCTTCTCTTAAAATACAAGAGAATGATCTTTTGTTGCCATATCCTATCTCTTATCTATAAACAAAGTCTGAAAGTCAGGTCGGTCAGCCCTAATGTTAGCAAAAATCCTTTAAGAATTACCAGAGATAACAATGTTATCTACTGACCAAATAAACTTTATATTCCTTTCTTTTGCTTCTGACAGTTCTGATCTTTAGTTCCTTCAAATAATATTTTAGAAGTTTATTTCTTTTCATTTTGTTCTATATTCCTTCTCACAAAATTCTTCAAAGCTTTAAGAAAAAAATGAGCCATTTTTTTAAAAAAAATCTAATATAGAAAATTATGCCAGTTGTACTCTTATTTTCTTATTGGTCTGCCCCTTTTAATTATTAAATCAACTGATTTCTTCTATATGTCCAGTTTAGCATCTTTTTCGTGTCATTCATTTCATGTTAAAAACAAATCATGCCAAACCAATCTTATTTCATTCTTCGACAAAGTGACTAAACTAATAGACCAGCGAAATACTGTGTATGTAGCATACTTAGACTCCAGTAAGGCATTTGATAAAGTAGACCACAACCTACTCCTTGGTAAGCTAGAAAAAGGTGGAATAGACAACATCACCACCAGATGGATCTGTAGCTGGCTGGAAAACTGAACTCAATGAGTAGTCCTCAATAGCATTACATCCACATGGAGAAAGGTAAGCAGTGGGATACCACAAGGTTCCATCCTAGGCCCAGTACTCTTCAATATCTTCATCAATGACTTAGATGAGGGAATTGAAGAATTTGCAGATGACACCAAACTGACAGGAGTAGCCAACACCCCAGAAGACAAATTCAGGATCCAAAAAGGTCTTGACAGACTTGAACAATGGGCCCTATCCAACAAAATGAGTTTCAATGTGGAGAAAAGCAAAGTTTTACATTTAGGCAGGAAAAATCAAAGATACAAGTACAGATTGGGCAAGACCTGAATTAAAAACAGTAACTGTGAGAGGGACTTTGAAGTCCTAGTGGTCGATCACTTAACCATGAGCCAGCAGTGTGCAGCAGCAGCCAAAAAAGCTAATATGATCCTGGGTTGTATAAACAGAGGCATACAATCAAGATCACACGAAGTATTACTACCATTTTATAAAATCCTAGTAAGACCACACTTGGAATACTGCACCCAGTTTTGGTCACCATATCACAAAAAAGATGTTGAGAGTTTGGAAAAAATTCAGAGAAGAGCAACTAAGATGATCAAAGACCTGGAGACTAAAACATACGAAGAACGGCTGCAGGCTAGTCTAAAGAAAAGAAGAAATAAGGGAGGCATGATAGCAGTATTCCAATATTTGAGGGGCTGCCACAAAGAAGGGGGGGTCACGTTATTCACCAAAGCACCAAAGGGCTGGACAAGAAACAATGGTTGGAAACTGATCAAGGTGAGAAGCAGCCTGAAAGTAAGGAGAAACTTCATGACAGTGAGGAGAATTAACCAATGGACAGCCTGCCTCCAGAAATCATGGGTGCTCAATCACTGGAGATTTTTAAAAAGAGACTAGACAGTCACTTGTCTGAGATGGTATAGGTTCTCCTGCTTGCACAGGGGACTGGATTAGAAGACCTCTAAGGTCCCTTCCAGCTCTATTCTATTCTATTCTATTCTATTCATGTCATTTTTAAATCCACTTTCAAAGCAGTCTTAATCATGTCAAGTAAAACTTGTTCCTTTTTCATAACATCTTTTAAACACTATATGTAGAGGCAAAAAATCTTAAAATTAACTTCTAAATCCATTATTCAAAAATACCCTTCAATGTATCCAGTGTTGAAATATTTTGCTTCATCCTGTATATGTTCTTATCCATTAATTGTAATCCTTAATTCTTTCTGGTTCCCTCTAGTGTCCAATTTTTAAAGTCTTATTTTATTATATATATTTTTAAAGGATTCACACTAAAGTATTCCCACAGGAAAGGTAAATCCAAATCCTATTCCAAATTTAACTCAACCCTTAGTCCTTTTGTAACTTTTTAAAATCAAAGTTTTAATTACCCTTTTGCTGTTTATTCAATTTTTAAATTCTTTAAACTTGGTTCTTAAAACTTTAAAACTTTTTTTTTTTTTTTGCCAAGGATTGAAAGAACCTTGCTTGGTGCTATAAAACAGGCTGGTACAAAGATTCCTAATACTTGAAAAGCAACTTAACAAGTAATTAGAAAAGCAACTGAAAGTAATTAGTAAAGGAAGCATCCAATGTCCTTTCAAAGGCACCAACTACAGTTGAACAAGGTGACTATTCCTTCATGTTCCAGAACTCTAATCCCATCAGAGATTGCCGTTTTGCAGTCTGGAGGACATTTGTCCGGAGGACTTGTGGGTGATTTCAAGTCCTCTCCTTGTACATAGAGAAATTATCAAAAAGCCAGTCTATTTGTTGGCTTTTGATTCTGTTGCATTCAACAGCTCCACCTTTTGCAGAATTGTGTTCAGTCTACCCTTTCTCCCCTTGAAGCCCTTCTAAAGTTACATCATTACTTTTTTCTTTCTACAATCTGTCTTGTTTAATCATCAGAACCATAAATCAGAAGCTCATTTTTTTCTGTTTTATACAACAGGTATATAAGGGGTTTCCAATCAGCAATAAACATGTTGTCCTTCCTCTAATCAAACAAGTATAATCAAACAGCAAATTCTATCATCTTCAGTGAGATTCAAGGTTCTTTTGTATTCTTTCATTTTATTTAGTACCTTTTGAGCTTTTCACATAAGAGCAGTTCTTTCAGATCAGTTTTAAAACAGTGCTGACATGAAATTCCTTAGTCATTGTACACTGGGCATTAGTGATCCTTAACTTAGAAAAATATTAAATCCCAGCATCTATACACATGCAGAGATTCATAGCTTATTGGGCAATAGCTAATTAAGGTGAACCAAAATGTCACCCCAACCCAGATGGAAGTTTTAGTTTTGGAGTTATTTTGCTTGTTCCTAATAAACAATTGACCAAATGGGAGTTTATTTCCTCCTCAGAGATTAAAAGGTATTCTGGTGTCCTATCTCCAATTGTGATCAGGTTAAAGGAATCTGTAACACAACAAGGTACTAAGTGATAATATCACTACATGCCAGAATTGTATAATAAAGTGTTTCTTGGTATGGCAATACTTAGTTCATTATTCACTGAAGTTTTTAAAGCTATTCCCTTTAAGTACTGTGTTTCTCCTCAGGTTAATGGGTTCCTTTTAAGGTGTAGCTTCTTGCTTAACAGGTTCCTAGTTGCTTCAAGGTGCTGTGCTGTGTGCGCTTTGGTAGGTGTTAATTATGACTTCAGTAATTAGCTTGTTAGGTTGTCAGCTTGTCAGAGAATATGTTGATCTCATTTAGATTTTGTTAAGTTTACTCCTTTTGACATTTCTACTTTCTCTCCTTCTAAATGCCCAGGGTAGAAGCTCCACTTCTTTTTTTTTGGGGGGGGGGGTATGACCCAACTATTCAATGGCTTGGTATTCTTGATTAAAATAAGGTATTCTGTTCAAAGCATGCTTAAAGAAACTTCTCATAACGAGATTTCTTTTAATTCTAAACAATAAATTTGGTGCAGAGAAGGATGATTATTTCATCCATGGGAAGCAAAAATGCCAGAAGAAGGCAAGAAATGTATCGATTTAGAAATGCAGTGATTGGCTGAAAAAAAATTAAAAAGTGGCAGTCTACTCTTCTTGTAAAATAAACTGTGTTCAGACTTACTTGTAAAAAAGAAAATATATATTTGAGATTAGGAAACAAAACCTCTGCTGGGTACCTAATACTTTAGATTCCATGGCTTTTTGTTCCTTCAAGGCATTTTTCCCCTAAACTATATACTTTCGAGAGTGACATTCATAAAAGGTTTTTTTTTTCCTCACTCAGTTTGCATGACATACTTTTGAAAGCACAGGACCTATATTTCAAGTCAGCTCTCATCAGTCATGCAGCCCAACCTAACAAAGATTATTAGAGACCAGCAGAGATAAGAACAACAACCTAGGACCTCAAAAATAATAACAGCAGCACTCAAAGTTTTGCTGATATCTTCAGAATTTGATTTGCTTCACCAGTAGGGCAAGGAATTAGCCTGAAATTCGAGTGCCTGCTGGTTGAATATGACAGGTGAACTTCAGGGCAGGACTTTGGAAATTAACAGATTTCAGTTTAAATTTTCAGTTTCTTTCCCCATTCCCCTTCTGTTCATCACCAATATTCTACTTAATGTCATTAATTTGAGATTAGTCTTCCCCAGCCAAGACTCAAAACTAGTACAATGGCAAGAATATCTGCTGTCACAGTTCCAATCTTGCTGTCACTGAACAATGTCCTCATTTTGAATCCTGGTTGCAGTCTGTTTAGGACTAAATCTCTTTTTATTTAAATGAGACTTACTTCTGTGATGGTGAGCAGAGTTTTGCAGGTTTCATTGTGGCAGGTGAGAAACAATTATATATACTAGGTGTTGTTGTTTTTTTCAAACGCTGGCTGAAGAATTCTAGGAATTGAAGTCCATACTTCTTAATGTTTCTAAGTTTGAAACATTGTCCTCTTTTCTTTTGGGTGTTTTTGTAGGATAGAGGTAAAATGCCACGGTATTTTATCTCTGATAAATGGAATTCAAGATAAGCCAACACCATGTCCTGATATTGAAGTAGACTATAAAAGTTGGTGCTGTTCCTTAATTGTCATTGTGGTATAGTGTATAGTACTATGTCATTTATTTTTCAGTTTCTTTAGGCAAGTGCTAATACCCTGTAGCATCTCTGCACTAAATTCTCTATTGCCTTTCTTTCAGGTCTTCATTTCTTTTCCATCCAAAAATGATAGGCTGCTGCTGTTGAGATAGATGTTCTTTAATCTTGCACAAGAAAGTTGCTGGTGAACTTTCTGTTTATTTTAATATTCCTTTGTTGACAGTTAGAGAGGAATGTTGACTTTGCTAAGTTCTCAACATTAAGGAGCAACTAAAAGCATCCTGCTTACTTTTGACCTGGCTTCTTTCGCATTTACCTCTAAGTCATTGATTTTCAAACATTTTGTCCCAAGGTCTTTTTACATTCTTAAAAATGACTGAGGACATGAAAAGGCTTTTGTTTATGTGAGTTATATCTATTGATATTTATAGTAATAGAAATTAAAACAGAAATTTCATTTACTTGATTTTGCAGATCCCCTAAATAGATCTTAATGAGCCCCAGGATCCCAGACACATTTTGAGACCAGCTGCTCTAAGCCATGAACTCCTTGCCAGCCTATATTTTGCTCAGCTCATTTATAAACTTCAATGGGTTCAGCTATGTACCATTTTTCTATTATCTTGTAAAATTGTCAAGAGAGCCTATATATATGGGTGTGAGAATGCATCAATATGGGCATTCCTGGTATCTCCTACATGTTGATTTGTTAAGGCAGTAGTTTATGGAGCTAAGATAGTTGGGCTAGGGCTAGGCTTAAAAATCTGCTGGTTACAAGAAATCCAGCCCCGTCTAGACTTGAATGCTTAACATTCCAAGTATCCTCAGGCAACTGTAAGTGTTCATCAATTGATATACAAACAATTAAGTACTTAGCTCACATATCATAGAACCAGCAAGTCTAACTCATATAGGAATTTGACAGGTGAGAGCTGCAGCTGAGTATTAAATCTATTTATAGACTGATATCCAGGAGCAAAACGCACCATAATAGGGATCTTTTCTTCTGATTTACCCTCGCAGCAAAAAATCTGTAATCAGTTAAACTAAGAGATAGTAATTTTTTTTTTAAGTTTTCAAAGTTTTCTGTGGCTAAACGTGTCTTCCTAAGCTTAGATTATCCTCATCATTACACCATACAGGATCTCTGGCTATTTTTTTTCCACTTTAGTTCAAAAATTAAAAGCTTATCTCAATGGCTTTTAATTGAAATTCTCTTTCATATCATGCAACATAATCAAAACTTTTTGATTGATTGATCAATCAAAAGATCGAGGTATTATTGTGATTAGTTGCACAAACAGCCAAGGGTTTAAACTGGATGTGGCATTTTTGTCCATGTATCAAGTCCTTCCCAAGAACCTGGGATAGGCAGATATTATTGCTTAATAATATTAAAGGTATGGCAGGATGTAAGTTGTTCCCAGTAAAGCTGCTTTTTGCAATTGACCGATTGTGATTTTTCGATGCTGATGATGTTCAAGTGGTGCTCCAGATTTTTTGGAAATGCACCCAAGGCATTTCAATTATTATCAATACTATCTTTCCTTTATTTTGTCTACTTCTATTTCAACTCTTTACATTTTGTGATTTTCTGCAGTTCTTTCTCTTTTATTTGCTGTCTCAAAGTATTACAATGCCCACTATCCAGATTTTTTTTTGTCTTTCTTATCAACCAGGGATGTCAAGCTGCCAGCCCACAGGCTGGATGCATCATGGCAAAACCGTGCTCACCCCACTGCCGTCAATGGAAAAAAAAGTCACAATACATCGTAACACGTCACGTGATGTTACAAGTTTGACACCCCTGACATAGAGCAGTCCTTGTTGACCCAAGTAATAACAATAATAATAATAATAATAATAATAATAATAATAATAATAAAGTTGGAAGGGACCTTGGAGGTCATCTAGTCCAACCCCCTGCTCAGGCAGGAAACCCTACACCATTTCGGACAAATGGCTGTCCAGTCTCTTCTTAACTGTCAGGAAGTTTCTCCGTAGTTCTAGGTTGCTTCTCTCCTTGGTTAGTTTCCACCCATTGCTTCTTGTCCTGCCTTCAGGTGCTTTGGAAAATAGCTTGATTCCCTCTTCTTTATGGCAGCCCCTGAGATATTGGAATACTGCTATCATGTCCCCCCTTGTCCTTCTATTCGTTAAACTAGACATACCCAATTCTCGCAACCGTTCCTTATATGTTTTAGCCTCCAGTCCCCTAATCATCTTTGTTGCTCTTCTCTGTACTCTTTCTAGAGTCTCAACATCTTTTTTACATCGTGGTGACCAAAACTGGATGCAGTATTCCAAGTGTGGCCTTACCAAGGCATTGAAGAGTGGTATTAATACTTCACGTGATCTTGATTCTATCCCTCTGTTAATGCAGCATAGCACTGTGTTGGCCTTTTTGGCAGCTGCAGCACACTGCTGGCTCATATTTAAGTGATTGTCTACTAGGAATCCGAGGTCCCTCTCACAGTTACTACTATTGAGCATGGTGCCACCTATGCTGTACTTGTGCATTTGGTTTTTCTTGCCTAAATGTAGAACCTTGCTTTTTTCACCATTGAATTTCATTTTGTTAGTTAGTGCCCAGTGTTCAAGTCTGTCCAGATCCTTCTGCCAATTAGTATGGATTTCTGTAATTTACATCTTACCATATTGCTTACTTGACAGACATTCTTTGCCTGGCTGTCATTCCCTTTGGATCAATCCCCACAACCACATCGAGTTAGTGCCTCATCATTTCTCTCAGTATTAGTTTTCTTATGAACTTACTTGCCAGATCCTTCTGCCAATAGTAATGGATTTCTGTAATTTTACATCTACCATAATTATCGGGATATAATAAAGTTGAAAGGGACCTTGAGGTTTTACCCTACAAGACCCGCATTTTCGGACAAATGGCTTTGTCCAGTCCCCCACCCCACCTCTGTTTCCTTTAAAAACTGGTGTTTCCCCCCAGGAAAGTTTCTCCGTAGTTCAGTTGCTTCTCTCCTTGTTAGTTTCCACCCCTTGGCTTGTCAATCCATGCCACATTCAGTTGGTCTTCCTTCTCTTGCAGTTTTTCAAGATCATTTTGTCTATTAGGAGTTGATCTTTTGTTCCTCTGCTATTGGGGCGGTTTCCTTTCTGCTCAGGTGGAAAGAGATTGTTTTCAACTAGATGCTGTTGTACTGCATCAGCTACCACACCAGTTAGTAATTTGAAAGTTGTTGGTAAGCAGGTAATTTGCCTGTAGTTACCTGGTGTTGCCCCTCTTGCTGGATTTTTCATTATTAGGTAGGTTTTCCCAGTTGTTATCCACCATAATACAGGGAGAGCTAGGCTCTAATGCTCCCTGGAGTCCGGCGCCCCCCCCCCCCCGGCCCGCCCCCCGCCCCCCCCCTCCCGCCCCCCCGCTCCCGCCCCCCCCCACCTGCGGCCCAGCAACTGCCTGGGCTGCCCGACGGCCCCCCCCCCCCCCCCGCCCGCCTCTTTTTTTCAATTTCTCCTCCTTTTAGTATATTGTTGAATTGTTTGGCAATGAGTGGGTGTATAACAGTTAGATGTTTCAACCAAAACCCATGCAGTTCATCTTCACCTGGTGCTGACCAATTTTTGATTTTCTTTGCTCTTTTTTCTACCATTTTTGTTGTTATTACTATTTCTTTCATTTCAACTTCTGTTTTATTTGCATCCACCTCTTTTAACCAAGCTGCATCCTTGTTGTATTTCTTTGGGTTATCCCATACCTGCTTCCAGACTTGCACTGTTTCTTCCTTGTCAGGTACTGACTGATTCCTTGCAGTTTCTCCATTGATGGATTGGTAGAAACGTTTCTGATTGGATTGAAATTGGAGGTTCTGCCTATAGTTTGCAATTCGAGCTTCATATCTACTGATTTTCCTGCTATAGCTGTTATTTGTTGCTTTATTATTTCCAGTGCTTCCTTGATCTTCCTTGTTTCTAAGTGGTATTTCTTGATTAGGTATTCTTTGGTCTTCTTGTTCTTCAGCTTCTTTTCTTTCATCTGTTCTAGCTTGCTTGCATGTGATCTTAACTTGCTGATCTTATTTTCTAGTCTAACCTTCCATTTTTCTGGTTCACTGTTTGTTTGTTTTTCTTCTTTGTTGATTTTGCATCCCAGGTATTCTGTTATAACTGCAGCTGTGCTGTACATTAGTTGGTTTGTTTCTTGCAGGATGGTGCTTATACTTTGCTACTTGCAGTATTTTGCAATCTTTTAATGCTTGTGCTAGCTGTTTCTTTGGAACAAGCTCAATGCATGCAGCTTTTCTGTTTGTTTTTGGTGCTGTTCTAGATTCTCATTATCGATAATATAAGTATGGAAGGAGCCTTGGAGGTCATCTAGTCCAACCCCCTGCTCAGGCCAGGAAACCCTACACCATTTCGACAAAATGGCGGTCCAGTCTCTTCTTAACTGTCAGGAAGTTTCTCCTTAGTTCTAGTTGCTTCTCTCCTTGATTAGTTTCCACCCGTTGCTTCTTGTCCTGCCTTCAGGTGCTTTGGAAAATAGCTTAATTCCCTCTTCTTTATGGCAGCCCCTGAGATATTGGAATACTGCTATCATTTCCCCCCTTGTCCTTCTCTTCGTTAAACTATACATACCCAATTCTCGCAACCGTTCCTTATATGTTTTAGCCTCCAGTCCCCTAATCATCTTTGTTGCTCTTCTCTGTACTCTTTCTAGAGTCTCAACATCTTTTTTACATCGTGGTGATCAAAACTGGATGCAGTATTCCAAGTGTGGCCTTACCAAGGCATTGTAGAGTGGTATTAATACTTCACGTGATCTTGATTCTATCCCTCTGTTAATGCAGCCTAGCACTGTGTTGGCCTTTTTGGCAGCTGCAGCACATTGCTGGCTCATATTTAAGTGATTGTCTACTAGGACTCCGAGGTCCCTCTCACAGTTACTACTATTGAGCATGGTGCCACCTATGCTGTACTTGTGCATTTGATTTTTCTTGCCTAAATGTAGAACCTTGCTTTTTTCACCATTGAATTTCATTTTGTTAGTTAGTGCCCAGTGTTCAAGTCTGTCCAGATCCTTCTGCCAATTAGTATGGATTTCTGTAATTTACATCTTACCATATTGCTTACTTGACAGACATTCTTTGCCTGGCTGTCATTCCCTTTGGATCAATCCCCACAACCACATCGAGTTAGTGCCTCATCATTTCTATCATTATTAGTTTTCTTATGAACTTACTATAGGATCTGTGCATTGTTTTTTCCTGATTCATCCAGTAGGGTTCAAACCTGTTTTCATACATTGATGTGCCATGTTTGATCTGCAGCATTAAAGGAGATACAGTAAAAGAAATGGGGGCTTCTATTTTCTCACTAAAATGAGCTACTATCTCAAGCCTACTGGGGCTCCCTACTGATGAGTGTGTGTGATGCATTTTATCATACTTTGTGCATGAACTTTGGTTCTTATTTTGCATGTTATTGGTTTGACATTGGTTGTTCGTCTTTTAGGCACAATTTGGGTTTCATCTTTCAAGAGTTGCTCACTTGTTAAATATGAATATCTTCTGAATCAAACTGAAATGATCGCAAAAGGAATTTTCCACTTGAAACATCTTTGCAAGGATTTTTTTTAAAATTCAATCCTGTGACTTTAAGAACATTTGAATAGAGTCTTGAGATCTGTTTATTCATTGAGTGCTATGAGAGTCAATTCGCAGCTTCTTATAACGGTGCAACTTTCTTACTGTATTTATTACAGAAATATGCACATACACGCATCTGATGGCAATAAGAATGTAATGTTCATTGCATAAAGTGACTTTAAAAAGATGTAAATTTAATCTCCAAATATAAAAATTTATCTCTGGATTCTTATGTACAAAAAAGTTGTACTGTTTGTTTGACTCAGTCTTCCATCCTTCCGAGGTTGGTAAAATGAGGACTCAGATTGTTGGGGGCAATATGCTGACTCTGTAAACTGTTTAGAGAGGGCTATAAAGCACTGTGGAGCGGTATATAAGTCTAAGTGCTATTGCTAATTGTAACAAAAATATTGTTTATATGATTGTTCCAAAAAAAGTATACGGTACTCTGTTTCTCAAGGAAAAAGATGGACAAGGAATAGCAGCAATTTGTTAAGCTTAGTCAGAAGAAAACTGAAAGTAGAATCTACTCATATAGCTCGATGGAGATTCTGGACTGAAGACTCAAATTCAAAATTTGTAATGGTTACACTTGGGGTCTGGCTGTTGATATCAAATGGAAGTCCTCTGTTCTTTGGAGTCCTTTTTCATACAAATATACATGCTAATTTGCTTTTTCCCTAACAAGAGAGGCTTCTAATCTTCTACCATATATGAGTTGCTTGAGAATTTCTTTCAGATTTCCCTCTTGTTCGTGTTTTTGAGCTTACTTCAGGTAAGTTTTCTGTTACTTACCCTTCCATCCTCCTTTGTATCCTCCTTTGCAGCTTCTGTTTCCTAATCTGAAAAAGTCCTGTGGGAAGAACTCTCTCATGAGCATCTCATCACTAATAGCTGCAGGAGCACCACCCTCCACTCACAAACATTGTCTTCTCTTTTAAAGGAGCCATTGAAAGTAAATTTGCTGGACCAAAGGAGAAGCAGAACAAAAAAATATGCAATCTGTTGAATTTGATAGTAAAAATGAGTGATTTGTTCACTTCACTT